>NC_135618.1:2958719-3266588 GCF_053574225.1 Canis aureus
TATCGTGCCATCGACTGTTTCCTAGAATACAGAGAGGTAAGCATGGCCCAGGTTCCCTGCCGCTCTCCGTCTGGTAGAGTCAGGCTTAATTTATGAGCCTCTTGCCTAGCGAGCTTCGCTTAGTTATTTAGGGAGAGAAAGTAGGAGTTGGTAAATGGCTTTGAATTCCTGCCTATCAGCCTTCTTTTTATCTTCTTTAGACGTAATCAGTCTGACAAGTGTGCACTTTTTTTCAAAACCAAGGCCTAAGGTTATAGCAAATCCATACGTAAATACTTAGGCTTACATTTTAGATTTTTTTATTTTTTCATTTGATCCTGTCTTCGGGAAGTTCCAGCATCTTTTACAGACAAGAGCCTTCACAAGCATAAAAATGTAACAACACTGTTTTCGCAGAAAGCGCCTTTATCTTCTATTATGAACAATGAGGAGAATGGCTAGAGAAATCA
The DNA here is from genome assembly GCF_053574225.1 of Canis aureus. Taxonomy (NCBI): domain Eukaryota; kingdom Metazoa; phylum Chordata; class Mammalia; order Carnivora; family Canidae; genus Canis; species Canis aureus. Next base: position 2,959,169 of record NC_135618.1, read on the forward strand.
CACGATTCCTTCCTCTTTCTGACTCGTGGTATTTCCCTGCCGGCCTGTTGTGAGCAAGTCCGAAGCTGTTTCTCTGGCAGACCACCATCCTCGAATCCTTTTCTGCCTACTGAAGAGCCATTCTGCCAAAGTTCACAGTACACAGTCCTATTTACTCAGCATCAACTACATTAGGAATTTTAAACATATGTTTGTCTCTGTTATTACCCATATTCAGAAATCTGCCTATTTGCCGATAAATACTTTTATCTGCAAATGCCAGATGAAACTATCCAAGACCATCACCTCTCATTTGAGCTAAGGAGAATAAGTAAGCAATCACCCGAATAGAAACAAATTCTGCAGCCTTTTTTTCTGTCCTTCATAGTCATTGAAAAAAAGTTTCAAAGCGCAGATTATTCATCAATATCTTCTAAATGTGTGGAATTTTTTTTTTTTTTTGCTCACTCTGTTTTTAGCAGATCAGAAGTGGTTTACATGAATCTATAGTAGCTCCGTTTCGAAGTGCGTTGCCAACAGAGGTAATTTTGTGTAGCCCTCAATGCTTCTTTGAACTTGGGCAGAGATTAGTTATTTATTCTTGATTGGTTTGAAAACAGGTTTCTATATAAGCATCATTACATATTTTGGAGCATGCGTGTGTACGTGTGTGGGAGTGCGTATGAGCGTTTCAAAAGCCGGCTTTGTTGTGTGAAATGTATATATAAACATATGATACAAACTGCCTCGACCACACAGATTTTAGTGTGGGCCTTTAAGGCACCACTGAGCTGAAGAAAAGAGGGTTTTACAGAAATAAAAATAGAAACCCAGCTGTGTTCTTAAGGTCACTAATAGTCACTGCCATCAGCTGTATCATCAATGTGACATTGCTCATGTGGTAGAAAGCAGGAGACATTGCAAACCAGTAAACGTTTCTGCAAGTCGAATGAGTTTTTAAGATTTTATATGGGTGGGAGTGAAATGATTTCAGTTTTTACATAAGTGTTTAAACTTGGGGCTTTAATGATCGAGTTACCTTATTGGTTAAATTTTATTTTTCACCTCTTTTGGGTTAGGCACATTATCCTAAAGCAGCTTCTTGTGCTATTCTACAACACTGCTCTTTCAGCATTAAGGGTCCAGAATTTCACAAGGTTTGATGATCCTTTTCGTTTTTTAGAATATTACCTTTACCTTCCAATGTTTTTCCCTTAGCTTTTCAAACGCAATAAAGGCCAGTGATTATCTGGCCCTGTAGTTCTGATTTACTTAAATTGTTCCACTTGTTATGCTCCAGATTGATTTTCAGTTATTCTCAATGATTCTCTAATCATTACCATTATATTTTGGCTATTTAAAAAACCTTATTAAATCCAAATGACTTTGTATAGAATTCAAGACCCGCTGTAAGCTTTCCTGAAGCTGCCTTGCCAGCCCGCCCCAGGCTGCTGTCTGACGTGGGCCACGCTAGTTGCCCCAGCCAGGAAGGGCTCTACGTTCTCAGGACACACCTGGGTCTTTGCTCCATTCGTGTACTTGCTCATGTTCTGGCTTCATCTGAGATGGGTTTCCGCATCTCTACATGCTGGAATGTACCCATCACTCAGTGCCCAGCTCAAATGCAACCTGCTCATAAAGTTAGAACCCGTCAGAACTCTAAGTGATCTCGGGGGTCATCTGCAACCCTCTAATGATATGGATGAGGAGGCAAGGTGCAGATGAATGATGTGGTGACGTCACAGGTAAAAATAAGGCTCAAGCTGAGGTATGCTGGTTCTCCGTGCTTCCCTTTCCGGGTAGCCTCCCTGCATTAATACCTGACTCTAATTGGAATTAATCTGCCAATTTCTCTTTTTTATCCACTAGCCATTTGCTTTTACCTACACTTTACCACTCTCACGTTCATCAACTTCAATAGAGTCTGAGTCTCTTGAAAATAAGGATTATATTTAATTTACTTCTGTGTTATTCAGAGCATTTGATCAAGTAGTTGGCACTATCGAAATATTTATTACAGAGGACTACAGATGAATTATTTTAATTTCTGCAGTTTAATGAGCTTTCACTATAAAAGAAAGGAGCACAATAGGGAAGGTCATATCACCAGTGGAGATTTCAGGATTTGGGAACATTGACTACCACTGGTTCTATGTTACTGAAACCAAGAATCTCGTATTCCTGGACGTCTCTGGAGACATCGTATGACAAACCTACAGAGTTGCACACGCTCCCAGAGAACTGCTGAAGAATCGCTCTTGTCGGGGACTCCCAGCTAGAGGTGCCGGTCAGAGATGGAGACGGTGTTGGTAACAATCAAGCAACCACGTGTCAGCTTAGCACCTCTATGCTCTGGTTTTGTCTTCCTGGTAGTGTTGTTATGAGTGAGTAGCAGATGAGCTGAGTAAAATGCTTAGCACAGTGCTCCGTTAAGTGTTCACCCAACAGTAGCTTTTAAGATGGATTAGTATTTATGCAAGAAGCACCAATGTAAGCCCTTTCCTTCGGCCCAAGAAGAAGTATCTTGCTGGAATAAGGCAATGTGTATGTCAAAATTCTATACATTTGAGACGATAACAACCACGGCAACAATGCTCTCCTTCGAGAGGACAGCTCCAAGAACGCAGATGAGAAAATTCACTCATCACACAAGTAACGCTTGAGCAGCTACAGATGCTTATTGCTCACTTACTATACTCGGTATACCGTTCTGGGCGCTGGACTCCAGTCTTAGCCTACAGTTCCTCCAAGTAGATCACGGTGCTCCGAACAAACCACACTCGTAACCCCCCTGGCCCACAATTCGTATTTCTTCAACTTGAAATCACCTTCTTCCACTTCCTCCCACATTTCCAGGCTCCATTTGCCCTACTTTTAGTTTCTCTTAAGGACTTAGTTCAAGGGTCGCTTCTGTGATAACTTACTTGGCCCTTTTAACCATTATTTGCTCCCTCCTTTGAGGTTCAACTCCAATTCAAACTCCTCTCTCATGGCCTTGCTTGCTGACTTGCCTCCTTCCCTGAACTGTGGGTTTCTAAAGAACAGGGACCTTGATATTTCATCTTTCTTTACTTCTCTTTTTCCCTTCCCCAGTGGCTAGCACAATGACTGCACATAATAAGGGCTTAATAAATAACTGCCCTTTTTATCTCCACATGAGATAAATTTGCAAAATATATTTGTTTCACACACCTTTTGTGTCTTGCCTTCCGTCCCCTCCGTTGCCTTTTTACTTTAGCTGCTGCTATGACAACCAGCTGCATGCAGGGCAAACAATTCTGAGATATATTCCACATGGCTCCTCACAGGGTTCCCAGTGGGATGGTGCTTAGTGACCCATAGCAGGGACCAGCTCAATAACACATTCTTGGACTGGCTTTCTCTCTTTCTCTGTTTAACTTGTTCCAATCTCCTACCAGTGCTCCTTGAAATTTCCTTTCCAAAATAATCACCTATTAGTGAGAAGCTCATATTGCGAGGATCCACACAAAGACAACACTCTTATGTGAAGAAGAGAAGAACAGGTTATAAGTACTGTGTCTAGGGCAATTTCATGCCCTGCACCCCCCATGATAGTGCTTTGCACATAGTAGGTATACAATAAGTTAGTTTTGGATACATAAATTAAGCAAAAGTCAGTATTTATCCTATCTCTTCGCCTCTACTCTTCTTGGCTCTTGATAATTCAGTTGCATCACTTTTATGAGGTCTGCATTAATTACATTGTTAGCAGGCACCTCCCCTTAATAATGTAAAAGAGGTCTTAAAATCTTAATTAAATCTGATTTTTTTTCCTCATAGATTTTATCCCAGGAATATTACCCACTGCTCTACACTATTATCATTTTGGTTTTTGCTACACCAGCAACATCGCCTAATGAAAGTTCTGTCTCCTATTGTATTTCTTAAATATTTAAAAGCACTCATGGTTCTTATATTTTTATTATGATTTCTACTATAAAGTGCCCCTCTCCCCACAACCTTGAAATGCTCTTCAGCCCGCCTTACATTTTCTGCCTAAAGTGATCCAACTTGTAAGATGGGAATATGGGAAATACAACTTCTATGAAAGGAACGTGGGGACATGCATGCAAAAGTCAGATGTTGGGTGGTCCCACAAAGGATGAAAAGAAAAGAAGGCCAATATGTTTGCATAGTGATCCTAGCACTGAATGCATTACTCAGTCTGGATTCATACTGATTTTTAAAGATGTTAGTAATATTCTTCTCCCCAAATGGAAAGAATATACTGCTCATAATTTTTCTGGACACCTTTTATTTATTTATTTTTATTTATTTTTAAAATTTTTTTGGACACCTTTTAAAGGCATTTTTAAAAGATGGTTGGGAATGTTTTAAACTGTCACATCAGAGCACCTTACCTCTACCTCGTTTTATGGATATTATAAACTTAGCCACTTATTTTATTGTTCAAAAGAGTTTTGACTGTAATTGAAATATGACTTCTGGGATCACATTAGTAAGCTTTTCAGTCTATCAGTTGATAAATTTTCTTAAAGATTTATTTTTATTTATTTGAGAGAAAGAGAGAGGGGGAAAGGGATAGAGTGCTGGAGCCAACACCTGCATGAGGGAAGAGGCAGAGTAAGAGAATCTTCAAGCAGACTCCCCACTGAGCACAGAGACAGCCCTAGGGCTGGATCCTGTGACCCAGAAGATCAGAACCTGAGCTGAAACTAATAGTCTGATGCTTAACAGACAGCCACCCAGGTGCCCCGATCAGCTGATAAATTTATATTCACAGTTCTTTGATCACAAATCATGAGAAGCCTTATTATTTCATTAGATCAAACCTTAGTTTGTTAGAGATGCCTCTACTTTAACATGCTTTTCTATTATCCTAGCCAAAATATGCACATTTAACTCTCAAGCTGGAAAATTATTCTTAGGTAAGTCAGAAAAAGAGTAATTTAGGAGTAACTGGTTTTTACAGTAATCACATTATTCACACAACAAATGCTTACTGAACACCTACTATGTGTTAGACATTGTTGTGCTTAGTGCTGAATTTACAAAGATGAATAAGATCTAAGCCTTGGCTTTCAGGAACTTAATGTCAAGTAGGAACAAAACTATCTAGAAGAAAAGGGTTGATTTTCACTAACTCATATATTATTAGAATTCCAGGATTAAAAGAAACTTTGAGAGACTCTATTCTTTTTTGTCAAAGTATAATCAAATCCGGAATCTTGTTAGAGAAAGACATTTCAGGTTTATGCCATTTTAAAGCCAGAAGGGAAAAAAAAATAAAAAATAAAAAATAAATAAATAAAGCCAGAAGGGACTTACGTCTAGAGAGGGAATAGCTACACAGAGGATTAATTTAATTCTCTAGACTTCTGAGTTTGGTGTCCTATCCAGCACACTGCACTACCCACATTAATTTATTTAGTATCTTGTTTCAGATTTTTATAACTCCTACTGTTTATCGATACCGAATATAGCAAATACATTCTTAAAAATTTTTCGAAATATAAAATGATCAAGAAAATTTCATAGTCTAGCAAATTATGTCACAGTTACATACCACTTTAGTGATTTCAACCAACAAAGCACAAAATGAGGTTTTTATCTATATCTCCCTCTCAAGTAAATAAAATCTTTAATAAAAATATCAGTGATGTTTGAATAATTTTCATATTAGCTTATATTATGAACAGTTAATTTTAATTTATACCAAGGAGAGTGAGAATGCTGCCTGGCACGAAAACAATAGGTATCTATAACATTCTGCATATATATCTAAACTGTCTTGATTCATCGGTTTCTCAAAGGTACACATGAAATCTGGAAATTAGCCAAATTAGCATCTTTGCATAAAATGCAGTTTGTTCTTTCACGAGAAGGATCCATGTCCATTTGATATTTATACCTGAAGTCAGGACCTGAAAGCTTGAAAAAGGAATTAAAGAAACCACAGATTCTTAGAGAGCATAGCCTAGTTTAAAAACAAATGTGTCAAAAAAAAAAAAAAACCCAAACACACAAAAAATACAAATATGTCAATTTGGTTTTATTGTAGTAACATTTCTTGACCTTCCTACTACACCAATACCTAAGTGGAATTGCTAGTGAAATCAGAGAGCCACATTTAAATGCCTGCATTCTAATATGCATTTTCCATTTCACACTAAATTTAATTATCGTCACAATTATAAAGGAAATTTAGCATCATTCTAACAGTCAAAAGAGAATTTCTAAAATTTCCTGTAAGCTTATGTGCAAGATTTAAGGAAAGCAACCATGAAGTCATTTCCTTTCTTGTGTATTCTTAGAAATGTATCTTATAAAAAAGTTTGGGATATATAACTGTACTCGGGTGTACTTTTAATCTTAAAATTAGAAAAGGCAGATGATTATTTTCTCCCTTCACTGGAAAGAGAAAAGATATTAAACGTTAATATCTCACTGTTACACTTTTTTCCCCCTGAAGATAAAGGGATATAAAAAGGAAGCAATAAGCACTATGCATGTTCCTACTAATCTTACCAGAATCTCCTCCTATATTAAACTAGTTCTCCTCTATCCTATTTAAACTGTTCTTCTGATATTCTTCACATATGAACAAGGTGATCCTTTGCTGGGTTTAAGCATTATGGCAGCGACCAGCTTATAAAGAGTAATAGAGCAGCTTTACCTTCATGTCTGTATTAGGAACAAGAAACTCACCAATAATACAAATAGAGTTTTTCATTAAGCAGCATTCCTGTTGATTACAGAGCAACAATAAATTTTTTTTGGATTTCCATTTAACAGTGAAAACAAATCCCAATTCTCCCATCTTTTTGATGCAGCTGGTTGCACAATGCATAATGTCTGATATACAATGGCAGTGTCTATTGTTACAGAACTGGCTTATTTGTGTATTGAAAGCTTCATTCAAATTTGTATGGTTCAGAATGTTCAATGAAATGCACAAATTGACTGGTTCAATATTCCTCAATTTGTCATAATGGTTTTTGTGCGAGTGTTTTTCTTCTTTAAGACAGTCATAATGCCGTTTTTATTTCATAAAAAAAACAGGGTGATGATTCCTGTGAGATCTCACAGTTCAGTGCTAAGAATAGGGTCTTGAGTCAGGTTCAAAGTCACGTATAGAACTATGAAAGCCACCTCGGACTAAATCTGGGTTTAGCAGCCACAGAAAAACCACGGGAAGCTTTACTTCATTGTTTGATGACAATGAAGTGAAAACGATGTGGACATCTTATGAAAAGGATGTTGTAAGTGAAAGGGAGTGGCTGAGACACAGCAAGGTGAGTGCTGGAAAAGATATTGAAACTTAAACAATGTTGGGGGGAAAGACTGGTCTAGGGAGATCCCCTGATTAAAAATATCAGCAGAAACACAAAGGTACTCACTTTGGAGCCTTGCAAATACATCTCTTCATATTGGGCATTAGGAGTCCTTCTCTAGTCCTACGTATGTTTACTAAATTATATGAGTCTAGTAATCCCAATATCCTTAGAGTATGCATCCTAAAATGCATACTCAATTAATTCATGTTCTTTCTTTCTTTTTTTGTTTTAGATTTTATTTATTCATTATGACACACACAGAGGTAGAGGAGACACAGGCAGAGGGAGAGGTAGGCTCCCTGCGGGGACCTAATGTGGGACTGGATCCCAGGACCCCGGGATCACACCCTGAGCCAAAGGCAGACACTCACTCAACCACTGAGTCACCTAGGCGTCCCAATTAATTCATTTTCAATTCATTCATTCATGCATTCATTTTTATGTCATTGAATTGCTTTGGGGTTTAAATTAAAGGAAAGAAACCTTGAGTCAGTAAATATGATTTGATTGCCAGATCACTGAATCATGAAAAGAATAGATTGAAAAAAGTTATTTTTAAATAAGGAAAAACTACAAAACCCTGGAAGAAAAATCAAATGTCACTATTTCTTAGGTGCCAATTAGAGGCATTTAATTGCATGTTGTTTGTTTGAAGATATTACCTTTTCATCACTTCACTAGTAGGTAAAGAACAGAGAGAGGTCCTTTTCCAGCTGGTTAGACAATGCTGGAAAAAAAACTAGACTCTTGTACTTGACATAGATGACTTACTATTTTAATTCCTGAGAAGATGTATTTCCAGCGTTAAATATAGAGTAGAATAACAATCGCATTATAATTATCAAACATATGGGCAAGGCATGTAAAGGACTGCTCAGAGTGTTTTTTAAAAATTTCTTTATTTAATTCTATAATTACATCATTATGACTCCCTCCCCCATTTTTTTTTTCAAAGTTAATTGCTTTTAGAAAGTTTTTAGTACAAAGAATTAGACCTTCAACAAAATACTTAAGTACCATGAGCTTTGGTTTTTCCATCTCTAGAACAGGGTTATTGTGAGTACTAGAAGAGAAGATGTTGGTGACCATGCTCTGTGATGCATAAATCAGTTTATACAAGCAATGTGGGTCCAGGGCTGATAACTGGGTCTTTAAGGGGGGAAAAAAATCCCTCTTAGATTTGTTGTCATTTGTTAAACCAAGAATGGAATGTCTTCAAGTGATCCATCAACTCAATCATGGTTGTTAGATGAAGTGTAAATGACCAAAGATTACTTACTTTGGTGAAATAAACTTCTATTCACCTAAAGTTTAGTTTTATCTATTAGTAATGGGCAAGGTGATATATCTGACTTCTAAAAGTGTCTCTTTTATCATTTATTCATTCATGCATTTGTGGATTCATTTATGAAACATTTCTGTAGTATCTACTCCGTGCAGAACTGCCTGGGTGTCGCAGGTGCTCCTTCACCTCCCAAGATTCATGCCCCCTGGTTGATGGATCAAACAGGAACCTAGGTGCTGCCATAAAAGGATTTTACAGATGTAATTAAGGTCAATTGACCTCAAAATATAAGATGATCTGGGTGGGCCCGGCCTAGTCTCATGAGCCCCTCTGAAAGTAGGCAGTTAGTTTTCTTCACTGTTAGTATTCTTCACTGTCACCCTTCTGGGTCTTAATCTCTGACTTAGTAAGTAAGCTTGAGTTCAGAAGGGCCCATGTGTTGAGGAATGCAAGTGACCATTAGAAGCAGTGAGCAGCCCCTGTCCAACAGCCAGCAAGGCCATGAGGACCTCAGTCCAACAACCATAAGGAACTGACTCCTGACAACAGGCTGTGTGAACCTGAAAGTGGGTTCTTCTGTGGAGCTTGAAAGTCAAGACACCTTGACTTCAGCCTCGTGGGATCAAACACAGACAATCCACTTGAGCCACGCTTCAGACCTACGGAGCTGCGAGCTAGTAAGTGTTGCTCGAAACCACTACATTTGCAGCACTTGTTTCATAGCCAGAGAAATGAACGCAATCAATGATTTCCTTTCATACCCGACACATCACGTAAAGTGTCAAGAACAATGACAGAGTTAAAGAGACACAAGTTAGAAATGGGAGACCAAAGGATACTACGGCAAGGTGAAATGACTAAGCATCAAACGAGCAGCACATGTACATGCTTTTACTTCCCAGAGGATGTTTCACGGTATTTTGAGTCCTTCCTGGAGCAGGGGTGCATAGGGCCCGGGAAGGTTTGGCAGGGCAGACTTCCGCTTAGGATTTCAAACAAATCTGTTTTTGAACCCGTATGTCTGTCTTTACTTCAAGTTTTTGTGCAGATGACATTCTACAATCCTATGCTGTGTCTGTTCTCCGTGTTTTATACAAACCTTTCCTCACCTTTGCAAACAATAAAAACAAAGCCTCCAATCAGAGACTCCAGGGGGTCAGGACTATTGTTCCTTTCAGTTGAAAGGAAATAATCATGAGCTACTTATAAATCCAAGATTACTCCAATTCATGCTGAGCCCTGAATGAGATAATATGTACATATATGTAATCTCCATCCAGAGTATAGAGAAAAAGCTTGACCAGAAGCCCTGTGAGCACTTCCCTCCCCCCCCACCCCCCACCTTTTAAATGTAAAATGCCTAAATCTGAACACTTATCAATGAATAACTAATCCTAGTAAGCACATAGCCATGCTTATTTTCTAACTCCTTTGTGGTCAAATAATGAATACAGATGGTACAGAAAATAGGCACCATGGCAAATTTAGACAAATAGAATTTAGAGACAGTGACAGAAAGCTTAGTCAAGCATAATGCTCACAAAACATAAAGCAAAAATCAGGAAGAAAAACATCAAACATTCCCCAGAGGCTCCTGATTGCATAAGAGGGTCTGACTTTAGAGTCCTTGGGTTTAGTGTAACCTCCTCTTTTTCTAGCAATTCACACTCCTCCAGCTGAAAGATGTTTGCACCATAGCACTCATTATTTACCGTAGCTACTGAAGCTGCAAGAATACCTAAATAAATAAACAAACGAATGGATAAGGAAGTGAATAAATGTGTGGAAGATAAAAGAGTAAAGCCCTGGGTTCATTCCCCGACTTTGCAATCTAATTGTGTTTCCAGTGGGGAAAAAGGCACACACGTGCTCTCCTAAAAACAAAACAAAACAAAAAAAAAAAAACAAAAAAAAAAACCCGCTTTTTTATATACAAAAGGTAAAGCCAACATGCTTTTTTACTTGTGCCATTTCTCCATTTAAGCTGCTATTTGCTACTTATCATGTATGAATAGAAGAATGGATGGAATGAACAAAGCATGGATTTTTGTTGTTCCTGCCATGTAAAGTTACAGCAAATAGATTGTAGGGAGGAAAGAATAAATGTAGAAATAACCTAAATCTTTTTATGTAGATGAAGCGAAAAAGCAGTCTCCTTTAGAATTGCTGCTTTAGATTATAATAGCAATTTATGTTAAAAGTCACTATGACAAATCAGCCCATAATTTATTTTAAGAAGTCAAACTAGCAAGATCAAGTGTTCTGTAGGTGGTATTTCATCTTATCATATTAAAACAGTCTTCCCAAATGTAAAAGATAATCTCAACTGCTGTGTTCTGTAAGCAAGCAGAAAATTATGTAAATCTGATTTCCTTACTATGCGTTTGCTATCTCTTTAAAGCTTACTAAATCATATCCAGATTTGTAAACACAAAAGCACTGGATCCAAGATACATTTGCTTTTCAAACACTCAGAATGAAAAAAGGTATTTTGCAGGATGTAATTGAAAAATTCCTATCTGTTTTCAAAAGCTAACAAATCAACAGTTGTGTGAGATAAAAAAAAAAAATACAAGACATCACCTCTTAACTTATTATGGGCTTAATTGCTTCCTCATAATGGAGTGTGACAATGTGATTGCAATAAGAATAACACCTGCTTTGAAAATCACATATCAAAGAAATGCCAGCGAGGAGCAGGAAGTCCAGAAGGCAGCCAGCCACGTCGAAGTTCTTCATCTACTCCTCAGTTTGCACCAGTTCCTACCCCCTCTCCTGTAAGCCTGCTTAGGTTCATTGCCTGAATAATTGTTGACTTTGTTAGCTCACCTAAAACTGTCTGCCCAGCTTTGAGGCTGCAGAGGCACAGAGTTTGCACATGCAAGTAGTTGGGTATGTATCTGGGCCAAAACTCCGAGATTATCTTCCTCACAGACGCGGAAGCCCCCTGAACTGCAGTGTGCTCTGTCTGTGTAAGAAGACAAAGCCTGCGAGCCAGATGGCACTGGCATCTTGAGTCAGTGGCCAACAGAAAGGCCGGTCCGCATTCTTTCTTTGTTCTAAGAAGAAAATCCTTTGATGTTAAGGTTAATTGGTTAAGTTCATTCATATTGTGGATCCGCATTGAGTGGCATTCCTGTAGCTTGATTTCTTTGTAACTGTATGTCTCATCTTATATATTCTTGCACCAATAACTTCCCATCTTGTGTTTGGAGCAAGGGAAGAAATCCTTTACTTTTTCTATGAGGACTTGGCCAGGGGCAGTAAATCGATAGGTTACAAGGTACCTAAATTGCAATGTTTTAGCCCTCCTCTTGGTATCCCGTCATGATCTCATGGTTGTGAGATCCAGCCTCATTTCAGGCTCCACGGTCATGTGGAGTCTGCTTTGGATTCTCTCTCTTTCCTCTGCCCCTTCCGATCATGCTCTCTCTCTGAAATAAACACATCTTTAAAAAGAAAATAAATTGCTCTGCTTTAGCTAATAGAAGTGTACAGTCGTCCATGCGCTTCTAAAAAATGAGGATAATGAAAACAAACTCTATTTTCAGTTCCTAACATAGTTAAATGTCGAGCAAATGAGATATAGTCAACAACTTCAGTAAGCAATAAAATACAAAGTTTGGTGTTATATGAAGGAATTGTATTAACTGTAAAATAAGTCAGTACTCCATTTGAATTCTAACATTTTGGAACTTTAATAACCGGAGACAATGACATGAAGGGAGTGAAGAAAGATGGAGAATGCCGCACTTAAGATGTGGTAGGAGCTGCACGAAGACAATGGCCAAGAAAGACGACAGGACAAATAATGCAAGATGTGCTCAAGGGGAGCTATGCAGCCACGCATAAGAGCACAGAGAGATCGACAACACACACAAACACACACACACACACACTCCTCATACATACCAACGGCTCGGAGAGTCATCTAGACACTCATTGAAAGGGCAAGAGGAGACTGAGAATTATCAAAATTATGGGCAGGGAGGAGGACAGCCCAGCATCCGTGTTTGTAGGCTAATGCTCCAAGGGACCAAATACCCTCTTGTAGCTTCACAGCTCTCAGTGCTGGCCCTTCTGTCGAGATGACATCAAGCAGATGTGCATGCTCAGCCTACGGGCTGCAAGTTTTCACACTTGCCCTCAAGGCAGTGTATGTTAGGCCCCACCCGCAAGTGCACACATGTGGTAACGATGCTCAAACCAAAACTTCACAGAAACAAAACGACTTGTCTTTACTGAAAAGCCTCCATCACTGCTGTGGTGTTAAGGTACTGAGTGTGAGCCCTGATAATTTCAGTTTCTGGGGATATAATGTCCGTGTGCTATCAGGAAACCACACAGCTCACAGAGAAGGAATAATTTGTATGTTTGGGGACCTCAGGACTTAGAACAAAATATTAAAAAGAATAACTGAATATTACCTAGACCTACTGTGTGTATTATTCTAAAAACTTCGTATATATACATTTACTTACTCCTCACAATAGCCTATATTTCCCCTCCCCCCACACACACACTTTATATGTAGGCAAAAACTGATACAGGTAAGGGTTAGACATCTATTTTAATCTGGTCTCCATAGTTTTAAGATCTTTGCCCTTAACCACTTGACTATCATACTCTTCGGAGACAAGCAAAAATTATAAAGGTTAAAACATTTTAGAAGATCCGCCACTGATAAAGAAACAAACAAAACTACATCAGGAGTTTCTCCAATAAAAAAAGGAAAAGTTACTTAAAAATCTTTATCACCTACAGGTGATAAAGCCTTTTTTAAGACTTCCCTTTCACAAACAAACCAATAGGAAGTAAGGAGAAACCTTGGCATGATCAGCACACAATTTTTGGTTTTATAATTAAGACATAAGATTTGGGTAATTTTAGAATTTTTTTCATAAACCACATTGACTAGACAGCTGATACTGGCAAGCACGGCCCTGTTATTTTCGACGAACTCAGATTCAGTGAAAAAAAATCTATTTCTAAAGAAGGAAAAAAAATACCGCCCGTTATTTAAATGAATTATTTTACAAGTCAGTAATAAACATCGCTATGTACCACAGCAGTTTTTTAAAAATTATTTTTGAGGTAAAATTAAAGCAAGTAAAAAAAGGTCCAAAAGATTAAGAAAATTCTACATTGTGTTTCATTTTTAATTCAAATGCTCAGTGGATCGCACAATAAAATCCTAATTGGTGAAAGGCTGTCAAAGACAAAATTCTGTTTGTTAAGAGCCTGAGCCAACGCCCCGGAGCCGCTGGCCTCTGAGGCCTTCCGTCCGGGGAGCCTTCATCTCTGGGAGGCTCCTTCCATCCGTCAGGTCCCCGTATGGTGCGTACCTCTGCTCTCGCCCGGAGCTCTCCAGTCAGCCCCAGACCCGTCCCTACCTCCTTACTGTGCAGCCACACAAATGGGGGCAACTACAGCCTTGTGGTAGGGATGACACACTGTGGTGTGGTTGAGAGGGCTCCTCCATCTTAAAAACCACTGTTTTGTCATGCTTAGAACTTTCCCCAAATATCCTTCACATGGGAAACTTGGTGTTTGCTTTCAGTTTGAAGTGACTCTGTAAGAGCAATATTTAAGAGATGGATTCCGTTTGAAAGTAAAAATACACCTGTGGCTTACCCTTGCTTATTTATGAAGCATTCCCCGGGGGCTGGGGGGTAGGGAGAAGGATAGTTCACATTTCTTAAGCAAGCAGGTGTGTTGAGGCCTGCCCTATGTTTGAGGCTCTTTGCCAGCCCGGTCTCCTTTCTCAGAGTGCCCCCTGCCTGGTAGGACAGGGCGAGCAAATGCTGCACGAGCACCAAGGCCCCCTATTCGCGGGCTCCTCCTGCCATACCTGAAGGAGACAAAGGCCTTCCAACCTACTTGGGCAACTCAGCTCTAAACTTTCGGTTTTTTTGGCACCTCTGGCAAACTTTGGCCATTGTAGCTTCTGACTCCAGGTTTGAAGATACTTTTCCTCATTGCTTTAGGCTCTTTGGTCTCATGTGGGCCTGAGCTCCTTTTGAATCTGGCTCCTTCTCCCTGGTTTTGCCCTACGATACCCTTCATCTATGGCTCTGTGTTCTTTTGTCTTGGGGATCAACGAGGTGACTGGGAAACATAATGTACCTTTTTTTTTTCCTTGTCTATTTAAAATTAAATCTCATGTGTTAGATTTTTAAAAATGGAATTCAATTTCTTGTCGTTAAAGCACTCATACTATATTTTCACTCTAAAACTCTTAGATTATCCAGATGTGCCAAAGTACTTACAGCACAGTTGCTTATAAAACATCCAAATTTTAGCGTGCTAATACACAAAGTGTATAATTCACACATTTTACTGAATTTTCAGAAATGGTGTGTCATAGCTTTTTATAGTTTTGACTCCCCATATAAGAATAAAAATAGGAGCAATTATTTTTTTTTGTGATCAGACAATAAATACATATTCCCTGGCATTGTTTAGCAGTATTCAATACCTACAAATACTGATTTGAAAGCAAATGAAAATGCATATGAAAATATGATGCAGCCACAAATCATGAATTCAGCTTATTTAGTGTTAACTACACAAAAGATACAGTTTGGATTCAGTAAAAAATGGTTATAAGCTTCCAAATTTTCCAGTAAAACATGCACTTATGGAAAGGGAAGAGATGAAAGATGTCTATGCAAGACCCAGTGGCACAACACTGGTGCTCAAGCCTCTTATTTCTTCTAATATTTCACCTAGTGACTATAAAATGTCAGCTCTAAAACCGGGTTTATAGTTATCTTGTCTGAATAGAAAACTCCCTTATTTTTAGGGTCTTTCAAAGTATTTTTTATGTCAAAGTCAAATCAGACATTCTTTTTACCTGACTGAATCCATCCAGGATTCTACTCATGCTATGCAATGTCAGAAATAATGTTAGGACTAAAGGCTAATTCAAAGCCCTAAAAACAGAGTTAATCACTTTAATTGTACTTGGAAAAAATAAAAGTCTATAGAAATTCCACACTTCTATTTTGGAGGTATTTTATCCAAAGGAAAGGGTCAATATTTTTTTTCTTTCATTCATTCACCATTTGTCCAATTATTCATCCATCGCATTCATTCAACAGACATTCATGAAATACCTACTATTACCCAAGTGCTTCTTAGGAAGTAGGGAAACAGCAGTGGATAAATGAGTTTCCTGCTATCAGGGAACCTACACTGGGGCAGGAAAATGGAGAAAAAACAACCCACCAACTAATCGTCAGGGGGTGGTAAGTGTTAAGAAGATTAAATAGGATAAGGGAACAGAAAGCGAATGGAAGAGCAGGGTGCTCTCTTATGTATCGTTAAGAATTTGGAGACTTAGGGCACCTGAGTGGCTCAGTCAGTTAAGTGTCTGACTCTTGGTTTGGGCTCAGGTCATCATCTCAGGGTCCTGGGATCCTGCATCCAGCTCCACACTGGGCATGGAGACTGCTCAGGAGTCTCTCTCCCTCTCTCTCTCCCCACCCCACCTCACCCTCCACCTCCCACTTGTGTGCGTGCGCTCTCTCTTCCCTCTAAAAAAAGAATTTGGAGACTTTTTTCTAGATATTTGAAGAAAGTAACAACACGAGCCATACAAATAACTGAGGGAAAATTGTATTAGGTAGAGGGACCAGTTAGCACTACGGTCCCAAGGCGGGAGCACACCTGGTGTGTTGAAAAATGGCAATAAAATCAGAATGGCTGGAGTCCAGTGGGATAGTCCAGTGAGAGAGGGATTGTAAGAGATGAGGTTATAGAACTGGAGACAATATCATACACACCACCATGGGGATTCTGGATTTTATTTTTAGTGAGACAGGAAGCTACTGGATGATGGTTTTGAGCAGAGAAGTGACCAGTTTTAAACATATCGCTGGGGCCATTTGCGGTACAGAGATTAAGATGAGGGAGTGCAGGAGGCCGCAGAGACGAGTTAGGAGTCCATAGCAACAGTCCAAGTGGAACATATGTTTTAGCTGTTGCTTTTAAGGAATCTTCGAAGTGGAGACCAATCAATCACCACCTAGCAACTTCCCCGAGCAATAAGGAAGTATGACACCTGGAGCCCGGTGTGCGTGAGAGACAGAGAGACTGTCTTTCTCTACAAACTTAAATATCGTTACTAGTAATAAACATGGAAGTTCTCTATATTCTAAAGCAGCTCCCTAAGCAAATAGAAACCATGAGAAATATATTTCTACCAAAAAAAAAGTGTTATTTAATAAAATCTTTTTTTTTTTTTTTTTTTTTTTTTAAATTGAAGCCATATTGAGGTTGTTGAATCGGTCATGAGCCAACAAGTTAAAAAATAAGTCTTATTTCAATGGCTGGCCAAAGTGTATTTGTATATATTCTTGACTGTATGTTCATTCACAGAGCTTTAACACAAGCTGTAATTGTTGTACTACCAAACTATAGGTTCATGACATTGTAAATATATGGCTCAAAGAAACGAAGTAATTTTTTTAGAATATGAAATACATCTACCTTCATGCAATCAGCAAAAATAATTATAAAACCTTATGATTCCATTTAAATGAAATGTCCAGAATAGGCAAATATATAGATACAGAAAGATTAGTGGTTGCTTAGGGCTGAGAGGGATGGGGCTGTGGGGGATGATAATTACAGGGTACAGGGCTTGTTTTATAGATGATAAAAATGTTCTAAAATTGATTGAGTTGATGGTTGCACAACACCATGAATACACTAAAAGCCATTAAATTTTACATTTTCAATGAGTAAACTGTATGGTATGTGAATTATATCTCAATAAAGCTGTTATCCAAAAAGTGATGATAAAACTGATGGATGAAGTCTTACCCAAATACAGCAATGGTCACATAAATCCACGTTAATATAAAAAAAAGCTAATATACCAGTGAGTCAAGAAATTAAAGTGCTTCTGTGCTAAACATCTTTTGAGAAGGATTACAAACTTTCTATCCACTCTGGCCATTTATGAATAGTTATGGTCATCTGTGTGTCTTATGTTCGCTATTTGGGAAAATCTGGGAGAAGGGTGCTGAGATTGAGCGTGAACGCCTTAGAAAGAAAAAAGTATTCATTAAGTATCATTTATCATGAATTAGCTGCTCCTTGGAAATTAAATGCTTGAGTTTGTGTTTGTCTAAGATAGGTCTAGAAGATTTTTTTGAAGTATCCTTAATACCCATAGTAAATTTCAGGCAAGGGGCGTGCCCCAGGCCAGGCGGACGTATGGAAGTCCAAAGGAGATCTATGTGAACATGTACCTCTTAAAGCAACACCGCCTTTCGGAGGCTTCTTAGAATTATTATTGAGTAATATTTTTTATGAAAGAGACTTTCTCACAGGGGCTGCATGCCCTCATGGACACGGTTCTTCTATCTCTTTCTATTAGCAATAGCTGCTAATCCATGGTTCAAACCAGCTGCCTACCACATTACAATGCTCTTGGCGTTACAATAGCAATTCATTCAATCTATGTCTGTGTAAACTGTTTGGGTAGATTTGAGGTTGCATAAATATTATTTATGAGGTCTTAGTCAAAGATTGCTGAGGTTAGTGTGTACAAATGACAAAATAACAGGTGTTCTGATGTCTGAGGTTATGCTTAAATTTTGCACCAAGAATTAATGATCTTAGGCAGAGGTACTTAGAATTGCTTCTTGTGAAAAATATACCCTTATACCCAAATTCCTACAATATTTCTGTATTGTGAAGCATTTTTATCAGATTATAATGATACTTCAACTGTGATCTATCCTAGTATTTGTGTGTGTGTGCGTGTGTGTGTGTGTGTGGTGCTGAAAAATTATTCTGCATAATAATATACTTTCTAAACAAACATAATTACCTTCTCATCCCACTGAAAAGAGGAATGATGCACTACTTTCAGGACAATAAAGAAAAGGTTGTTGTTAATGTTTTGTTTTGTTTTTTTTTTTTAGGTTAAAAAGTACGGAGGCACAATGGTATTTTGTAGTGGCCTGGGGCCACCAGACAAAAGATGGCCCTGAATTAGGGTTCTGTGATGAACTGGCCTCAATCCAAGCTCATAATTTTGGTTGTCACAGGAGCCTAGACATCTCATACAGACTATCACAAATGAAATGAGGCCAGGCACTCTTGAGAGAGCACCTGGCCCTATCTGATGCTGTCATGGCCAGAGCCTGGATATGCTGATCTGGAAGACTGGCAAGGGTCCCTGGCCAGTGGTGGAGCAGTGGCAACCCGGCCTGTTCCTGGTATGCTCACAGCAGTAGCAGGCTGTGAGGGCCAGGAACACATGTGGACAGGTGCTCACTTATGCGTCTGGCTAGAGTATTTTTCTTTTCGTCCTGCTCTGACCAGCAAATAGCTGTTCACTATCCTAAATCTAACATTCACACTAAAACCAAAGTTCTCTTGTAGAGTTTTCCAAGTGAACAGACCCCTAACTCCCATTTTCTCTAATCTTTACTCTCGATTCCATTTTCTATTTTTTTCTTCTCCAATTAATCATTTCTTTAAAATGCTATTCAGAGCAATAATCAATTCTGACTAGGTGTGTGTGTATTAGAAGCTCAACCCACAGGGTGTCTGGTGGTTCAGGCAGTTAAGTGTCTGACTCTTGGTTTCAGCTCAGGTCATGATGTCAGGGTTTTGAGATTGAGCCCCCCATTGGGCTCAGCACTCAGTGGGGAGTCTGCTTGAGATTCTTTCTCTCCCCCATCTCTCTGTCCTTCCTCCTGCTCTCTCTCTCTCTTTCTCTGTAAAATGAATACATCTTTTAAAAAAAGATCAACTCATTTTACAGAAACAAAAACTGAGAAAGGTAAGTGGGAAAAATTGAATGTTCGGGTTGGAGTGAAAATGTAAAGTGTGACTACAATTCATTGATTGGTTTCCTAGGGTTCAAATGGAATTTCACCATATTTATTACATTTTCTTTGGTAAATTTAAAAATATACCAAATACTCCCACCCAAGGCTGATGCCCTATGCTTACCTTACCATGCTTCATTACAGGTTCTAAACAAGAGTCTAGCTGAAAGAGTCCTATTTTTTTCCCTTTATGGACTTCCTTAGCACTTCTGTTCATTTCTTAAGGAAATTCATGCTTCCTGCATTGTTTTATTGTTATCTGACTAACCACATCTGTTCCCTGGTTTGTAAGCCTATTCAGAATAGGTGTCACGTGTCGTCCATCACTACTTCATATACTGCCTATCACTATGTTATGTTCTAATGGGGTGCTAAATATTTTTGAGTAAATAAGAATCTTTATCTAAAACATACTGCTCCTTATTCTAGAAGTAAAGCAATGTGTTTCGTAAATTGATTAACACAACAACTGATGACTTACTATGAGGTGAGAAATAATTACCAGTGAATTCTCATGGGCATTAGTCCAATTTACTTGTCCAGGTGTAATTCTGAATTCATTGCCAATAATCAGGGCCTGTGATAGAGCATCAAATAGTTGCTATATGATGAATATAATTTTATTTTGATTATGGATCTGTTTCCAAATATAATTTCTATTCATTTTCAGCACACACGCAGAAGCATAGCTGGCCTCTTGATATACAAAAGAAAAAGA
The DNA here is from genome assembly GCF_053574225.1 of Canis aureus. Lineage (NCBI taxonomy): Eukaryota > Metazoa > Chordata > Mammalia > Carnivora > Canidae > Canis > Canis aureus. The sequence goes on from NC_135618.1 coordinate 2,979,323, forward strand.
ATCTTACAATAATTTATATGTTGAGGTCACTTCTTATTACTTTTTAAAAATGCAGTTGTTATGACTCATGGATAAGGATTTTATTTAGGAAAGGACACTACTGAATCCTTTAGACCCTTGCCAGTTCAATGTGGTTTGAACACCAATGGCATCAACATCAGCTGGAGCTTATTAGAAATGTAGACTATCAAACCTTCCCCCAGAATACTGAATCAGAATGTGCATTTTAACAAGATCCCTGGGTGATTCAAATGCACATTAAAGTTTGAGAGGGCCTACCTTAGGCCTTTATTTCTGTCATTGGAATTAGAAATATCTTATTTATAGAATTGAAAGAATAAAGTCTTGTTGTGTCTGTTTTTGATTGATCCTACAACCTCAATCAGCTTGGCTGATGCAGGTGAGCAGCTTAGTAAGGTTTTGAATATTAATGCTTCTATATAATCAGAATCATGGAAATATATTGGTCACACATATTTTGACATGAGCTAGAGTGGTCAGTTAAAAGGTAGCATTTATAGGACGCTCACTGTGTGCAGACATCTAGGTGATGCTCTCTGGCTCATTACAAATGAATATATTTCTTGGAAGATGTGTTTTAAGATACCTGCAGCTGAACATAGGAGACGTATGTCCAAAATTATTATCGTACAAACGAGGCCAGAATATTCTTCTCCCAGGCAAAATGCATGACCATGTCTGGAAATGTGGTCAGCCACACGATCAATGTGCTGGGTGACCAATAATCACTGAGAAGTAAAAGGGGGATATCACCTAGTTTGAAATCAGTGTGGCTGGGTGTTGAAAAGAGTCAGGAAGTAGGAAGACACAAAATCATAAGTTTGCACATAACCTAGTGTGGTAGATCGTGCTATTTGACCCAAACCTTTAGCTATCCACCCCAGTGTCGGTACCCTTTGCCATGTACTTTTCAGAGCCCACCTGCTGTGGAGAGTATGCACTTTCCTGCCTCATGACTTTTGTTTAGCCATCAGTCTTGCTTCACTCAATGACATGAGATAGAAATGACACTGTGCCACTTCTGACCCTACACATCAAAAGAACTTGGTGACCCACGATGAGCAAGAGTGCATAAAGTGAGGCTGAAGCAATGAGCAGAGGTCAGAGCATTCAGAGTCCTGCAGACAACAGTAATAAAACTGGATTTTATTTTTAGTGACGATGGATTTTTAAGGAACTCCACTCTGCTCTGCAATCTAGCTGTCTGAATACGTGTTATTGCCTTTACTGTATTTTTAGCTCCTTGAAGATGGGACTGTATATTATCTGTCATGGAATACTTCCGTGTAAGCACAAGGGCATTTGGTAAGCATGTCAAGTGGTAACTGGGATGGGTACATGCAATTTGTAAGTCAATATGTTAAAAAAACGCTGATGATTTACATTCTATAAAAGATACCATATCAGGGATCCCCAGGTGGCTCAGCGGTTTGGCTTCTGCCTTCGGCCCAGGGCATGATCCTGGAGTCTGGGGATCAAGTCCCACATCAGGCTCCCTGTATGGAGCCTGCTTCTCCTCTGCCTCTCTCTCTGTGTATCATGAATAAATAAATAAAATCTTAAAAAAAAGATACCATATCATAAAAATATAGGTGTTCACTTACCATGTTAGGAAACACATTTCCATGATTAATCTAAAAAAAATTACCTCTACATAAATGCATCAGCAAAGAGTGGTTGGTTCTACATGCTACATGAACATTCAAATATGAAGTGTTTGAAAATACTTTTAATAGCTTAAAATTACTTTCTTAAAAACTGGATATTATATGCCTCTTTATCTTCAATGAGCAACGGAAAAAAATCTGCCATCATAAAACAGACATTTTAACTTTACATGGCCCAATCCTAGCAACTTTTTAAAATTGCAATGGCAATAGGCCAGGGTAATGGGAATTATTCATAGTTGGGCTTGGAACTGAAAGGTGGGAAAGTTCTGACACAACACTAGGAAGCCCTCTAATGGGCCCCATCTGGGTAGAAGGTGATGGCTGACTCTGACTTATTTTTAGAAAAAGTTCAATGTTGCCATGGACGATCGTCTTCCAAACATGAAAGAGTTTGAGTTTTCAGGGAAAATTCTATGTTGCTTTATCTCCTCTATCAGGACCCTACTGTGTTTGGGTTGATCCCCGACCTGTACACTCTACCATCCTGCCAGCGGTGGGAGGTGGGGGAAGAATATGGGGCAGAACTGATGAGTCCGGCCCTGAGTTCTTCAAACCTCTGGTGAATCTGGGAACGGGGGTCCAGAAAGTTAGCAATTTTACCTACTTGGGTCTTTCTTCCTCTTCAGTTATGTGAGTCTTAGACTTAATTATTTATGAATCAAATGTTTCCTGGGTGTCTATTCACTCTTAAACTTAAAAAAAAAAAAATACCTCTTAGATCACTCTTAAAATTCCTTTTAAGCCTCTCCTTTACCAAAAAGCCTTCACTGAACACTCTAGATCTCAATGATCCATTTCTCCCCACAATGGTTTCCAGCTTTTATTTCCTGTATTACTTATTTGACACTTTAAAAAGATATTTCCATAGAAGGCCTTTTATTTAAAATCTATATTAAAACCTTTCATTAGGTCTACTTTCATTAATTCTGTGTTATTCTCCCCAATTCAAGCGTTGCTGGGGGGCAGACCCAGTCTCTCATCTATCCTTGTGTCCCCACAACACGTGGTGCAGAACAGCCATCAATGCGTATTTATTGACCAGATGCATGAACGAGTAAGTGGCTTTGTGATCATCATTCATTAATTCTTTCAAATTATATAGGGCCTGTTCTTGTGAAATTCCTATTACAATTAGAAAAGGCTCCTCTCCTTGGTTTTTTATAAGTTGGATGAATTTCATCTAATGCTAATAGTTTTTTATAATTTGTGCAAAACATGTATTAGCTTACTTTTTCTAATGGATTTAAGTGGTATTCATTTGATGCTTACAATTTATAGAAGATGGTAATCTATAGTCAACTCTTGACTAATTGATGTACAGATTTTCTAGATTTTTCATTAGCACCTTCAATTGTGTTGAAGAATAAAAATGAGAAATTAATTTCTTGTCTTTTTTTTTCTTTTGTAAATAATTGTTGTAAAGTTGACGGAGAGATGAAAAGCCTGGTCATATTGATTTGTGTGATTCTTTAACATCACCTGTGGACATCATTTACGCATTTGATTCTTTGAATCAATAATTATTGCTGAAAATTGTGTTCTGTATTTACAGATTTTCACCAGCAGGTGTGAAATAACATTTTTTTTCTCTTGAATCATGACTACGTTTTAATTATAGGAAACCTGGCTTCCAAAATTAAAGTTTTAAACTTTTTACCTGTCTTGAAGATATGGAGATTGTTATCATCAGAGGTGTGAAAGAGACAAGGACAAATACCCCGTCACTTCCTATTTCTCTTTTTGCAAACTCTTCTGCTGCTAATTTTATAGTTGCAACTACTCAACGCTGCCATTAGAACACAAGAGCATTTCTAGACAGAATGTAAGTCAATGGACATGGCTGTGTTCCAATAAAATTTTATTTCTAAACGTGGAAATTTTAAGTTTATATAATTTTCAAGTGTCATGGTATTTTTGATATTTAAAAATAACTGAAAAATAAAAATCCATTTTTAGCTCAAGGGCCTCCTACAACAGGAGGGGGCTCCCTGTTGATTCATTTACGTGCTGTGTGTGTGCTACGACCGCAGAGTTGAATTCTCCTAGCAGAGTTGAGTACTTGTAAGAAAGACAATAAGGCCCACAAAGCCAAAACGACATCTGATTTGGCCTTCAAAAAAAGTTTGCCAATCCCTCGTTTAGAAAGTAACGTAATTCCAACAAAAAGCAATATGTGTTCAAATAACATGCCGTACGAAGGACAACATGAGACAGAATTTCTCCCAAAGGGCAACAAACAGCCTACCTAATATGCAGGAACATTTCAAATAATATGTTTTGAGCAATTACCCTGCGAGGGCACTATTCTAGGCACTGGCGATACTGCAGCCCGGGCTGATCAATGGGAATGATTCCTGCCCTCATGGAATTTACATTTTTGGATTAGAACCACACGATAAAGCATAAATATGGGTATACACGATGCGTAAATATAAGTGCAGTCAAAACGACTTCCACAAACACTTCCGGCTTCTGAATCAAATTGGAAAGGACAGAGGATACCAACCACCCTCTTGCAGGGTTATTCAAAGCTGGATGCTCCCGGCCTGCCCGTTTAAACTCTAGTTGGGGTTAATGACATGAGGAAAAGCTTAAACTTTGTCTTCTCAGAAACTGCAATAAATCAAGGAGAAAATATAAGCTCAAGGTGAAGACAGCCTCAATGTACTTTTTAAACCAGCTTAGGCTATCAAAACTGTCTTTAAGCAAAGATTATAGATAACGGGACAATATAATTAGAGAAATTTGGAATTCTCTATGGAGCTCTAGAGATAAAAATCTCTAAATATTGTTGCACTTGAAGTTAGCTGAGGATTTATAGCTTTAGAGGAGGAGGTTGATGGGCTATAAAAAACTGAATTAGAAATGATGACTGGACATAGCGGAAGTGATCTGACACACTGACTCCTGAATGTTCTGACTCCAGCAAAGTTCTCAAAGTAAGAAACTTCGATCTAAACCGCAGACACCTGGGAGGACTTGGATTTATGACAGTGGGGGAATAAAACCTGGGAAATGTATATGGCTTTAAATAAAAATAGAAAGCCCCAATACGCTTATTCTGATGTTTCAGCAAGCAGTTGGCTTCCTGATGGGAACCTGCCTGAGAGAAGTGCGATGGTCGGGTCCAAAGTCACAGTCACGGTTGTGTGACCTCCTGGGCATTCCCAAGGGCATTGAGGAGATGCTCTGGCCAAGGTGAAACCTCTGTCACTGAATTTCCTAGCTTTCTGCTCTAAGAATTGAGAAGGAAAAGAAAGGAAAAAAGGGGAAAGAGCCTATGTCGCATTTTTATTTTAAATTTGCCATGATATTTTTGCATTACTCATTAGAATATTCTTTCATAAGGGATTGTCAAAAGGGCATTAAAACAGACGCTCATATTGTTTGCGAAATAATCAAGACAAAGAATCTAAGACTTGAATCATATCGCCGTAAAGTTAGAAGGATAGAGGAATGTCATGCGGTCTTTAGAGCATCTGCGACCACGTTAGAAGATATTTTCCCTCTTGCTAGAAGCCAAGTTGCCTCATTTGAGATGAACTCATTGGAAATCATTTCACGGAAAACCGTGAGGAAGAGGAAATAGGAGGCATTTCAAATCAGTTGTGTACCAAATAGATTTCTGTTTAGTTTATTCTGAGACCACTGTCTCAGAAAACAAAGCTGGGGTGGTTTTGTGTTGTTTCAGAAGGGGAGGAAAAAGCTAGATTTTCTTAAATGTCATCAAATGGTAAATTGTTTCATAAAATCAGGAGGCAAACCTTTACAACGTGCTTATTATTTTGAGAAGGTAAGATGGATTATTTTTGACAAGATTGACTTTTAAGAATTGTACGCAATATTTTTGGAAGGGGAAAAAAATTCCAAACTGGCATGTTTTCCATGGATTACGTCTCTGTGACCAATTTAAGTGACTATAATTTTACTTGGCACGTTTACATCTTAATTACAGACGACAGTATTAGGCTGTTGCATGTTCATAAGAGTCTGGTTACTCACCTCCCTTTTTTCTGTCTTTCTCTTTAAACTTTTAATTGCAACAGAGTAGAACGGGGCATAAATTGCAACCGTCCAGCTTGATGACTTTTCAGAGGAAATAAATCCATGCGACTGGCATTCTGATCCAGAAGCACCCCCCGAAGCCACTGTGGCCCTTCCAGTAAATATCCCAATTCTTAAGAGTAAGCACTTTGTTGACTGCTAATTGCGGAAATTATTATTTTGACCTTCAATAAATGGAATCACACAGAATATACTTCGTGATGTTTGGCTTATTTGCGTTCAGTGTCATGTTTGTGCAAGTCCTTCATGGCCTGTTACGCCCTGCAGCTCACCCGGTTGCCCAATACTTCACGGTGTGGCTGTGCCACGGCTCGCGCGGCCGTGCTGCGGAGGACACTGCGGGTGTTTCTGGCTGTGGGCCCCCAGGAGCACGTCTGGGGCGCGTGTGACTCCAGGCACACCCCCCGTTCCTGTAGGCATCCTCCCTGCGAGTGGAACTGCGGGGTCCCGCGGTAGGAAAGTCCTCTGCTTACGCTGAGAATGTCTAACACTTGGCCCAGGGCTTATGTCTATTTACACCCCCACCCAAAGGTAGGGGTGATCCTAGCCAGACATTTCTGTCTCTTCCATTTTAGCCATTCTGATGGGTCTCCAGAACTTCCAGATTACAGTTTTAATTTTCACTCGTTTAACGACTAATGACATTCAATGTCTTTTCACACTTTTATTGATGATATGATGTACTCTCTTGTGAAGTATTTATTCATGTTTTTTTAAACTTGTGTCCTGTTATATGTTCCGCCCTAATCTTATATTTTTTATTTATCCATGAGAGACACATGGGGAGAAGCAGAGACACACGCAGAGGGAGAAGCAGGAGCCGGACGTGGGACTCGATCCCAAGACCCCAGGCTCACACCCTGGGCCGAAGGCGGACGCTCAACCGCTGCGCCCCCCAGGCATCCCTGCCTAATCTTATTTTTATAGGAATGTTTTATGTATTCGAAATACAATTTGGATACACACCCAAGTTACAGACATCTTCTCCAAAACTGTGCTGTCCCTTTTTATGTTTTATGATGTCTTGTGTCATATTATTCAATGAAGACATTGTCACTTTTTAATATTATCTCCATTATTATTTTTCTTTGACTCACCCATCATAGTAAAACACATTGTGTGCCTGTGTCTTATGAGGCCCCAAATAGGAAGATCTATTTAATCAGCATCCTTGCATATCAGCCCATGTTCTAAAATTGCATTTAGGAATTTCGCCCCAAAGGCACAATGTACAAAATCAGGCTATATAACATGTGCTATACCTTTTGAATCATCAAACTAATCTGCTCCCGGTGTTTCGGTTTATAATTACTGAAATTCGTATATTTAAAATATATTAAAAAAGAATAAAAAATACAGCCTTTTGAAATTTTAAATAGGAACGAATGCATACAAGTCTTGAAGATCATGGAAAGTAGAAATAATGATATATTACTGGCTTTATGAGTCTGTGTGTGTCATACCCGGTATTCCTATGCCACCGACTTCTTCCTTCACCATATGTGACTCCTTGGAGCTTGCTGTGTTTTGTTACTCTCCTAACTAGTGCCCCTGCAGTGTCTGTTCTACTTCTGCCCTTTCTTGCTACCAGAGACACCTTCACACTGACATCAATCACTTCCTGGGTCAAGATATTCCAATGCCTTTGGGTAAATTCAAGCCCTTGGAGCAGGAGATGAGGCCATGATAGAAGATGGTTGCTGCCCCCCCCAACCCCCACCGCCCATCACCTGGCTTTACCTGTAGCTCCTTGAACAACAGGGGAGTACAGCCCTGCTGACCTCTGACTCCTCCTTTAAACCTCTGTTCATAGTTTACTACCTTTGAAAAGCCTTCCTGACCTTCCTAAACACAGTTGATTCCACCATCTGGGCTGCCCAAATGTTCAAACATAACATACTTCTCTCCCCGTTAGTAATTTTTTTTTCTGAGACTGTGAAGCTTCAGCCAGAGACCAACATCCTACTCGTGTTTGAGAGCCCAATGCCTAGAACAGACCCCAAAAATGTCTTGTATGAATTCATTGAGTAAATTAATGAACTATGCTTTTCTCTAAGTTCTTTTCTTCCCTTTCAAAAATACTTTAAAAATATCAATAAAATTTGATCATAAAAATTATGTCTCTTGTCATAAGGAATAATTAAAAAAAAAAGAATAAAGGCTTATGTTTGCTTTGGGGCTGAGGAGGAAACATCAATAAACTTGCATGTTTGACACGTTCACAGTCCTGAATGACAAGCCCACGGTCAAGAACAGAATGACCCAAGAGAAGGACAGTAAAAACTTTTTTCCTTTTGTCTGCCTGGCCAAGAAAAGCCCTGTTTACCGGTCATTGAAAGGTTATTTAGAAATTTCAGTAGTTGGTGTCTTTGGTCAGTGTTGAAAGAGAAGGATAGAAGGGAGGCTTAACAGAGCTTAGAAGAAAGAGAGGGTTTGCAGTACCTGCTGAGGGGGAAAAAAAAGCCATTATTCCTTGTGACCTGTCAGATAAGAGGAGTCCTTGGTAAGAACAGGCTGAGAGAGATTAGAGAAGGTGATGTAACATTCCAGAAGCAGAAAACTCTGAAAGCAGGTGGTAGGGCAAGGTCTCCCAGTAGATGCAGGGCAGGGTTACAACAAACACAGTCTGACAGAATCACAAAGACGGTAAAGGTGATCCCCAACTTAGATGCAATTGATACGATTGGCTCCAACTGGATGGTAGTAAACAGTGTAAGTTACATCATGAAAAGCTTTCTGGAATCTTTGATTACGGTGACAACTGTACAATACGAGGGCATAGGATAAAAATCTCATTACTTTTCTTTTTTTTCCCCCCTTTCAAGAGGCTTATGATATGGTTTGATGCTATGTCTTTGTCAAATTTATTTGAGTTGTCAAAGAGTAACTAACGTAGGCTGTCACAGCGATAGTCTGAAAGCTTAATGCTCTCACACCTCATCCGCGTGCTATTCACACGGAAGTGTCATGCCATAATCCACGTTATCCAAGAGATGTAGATGTTAGATGCTTCACACGCTCACTGGCTCCCCTCCGCTCTGCAAACCCTCCCCTGATCACAGCACAATTCATATTCTCTATTGCAATATCAAGGCTGGGAGAGGGAGGACAGTTAATGCAAAATTTCCACCATCCATATGGAGATTTTATTGTTAGAAATTCCTACCATCATGTCTGACACCATTCACATTGACTAAACCTATATTCGGTGGTATCTACATTTAAAGTTTTATCGATTTTGAACAATCACTTTTATGGGAAAAATAAAACTGCATTCAAGACTGTTATTTGGATTAATGGGATCAGCCTACTGATATTCAAATCCGAGCCTCAAAGTCACCTCTGAATTTTTTAACTTGGAAGACGGGCCTTGCTGGTAGCATTAATTTTAAGTTAGGTTCTGTGATGAACCCTCATGTGATGACAGACAAAGAGAACTATAATTCAGTTTTAGGAATTAAATTCAAGAGATAATTTTAAGTCCAACTTCCTAAACTAGTGCTAGCATCATCTGAGTAGCAACTTCAAGTTTATAACCCAATTCCATGTACATTTATATCATTTAATTCTCACAACAAGTTTTTAGGCAAGCTTTAATATTTCCCCCATTTTATAGGCGGTAGAACTGAGGCTCAGAGAGGCTCACCAGTGTGCTCAGGACTCTATGGTCATTCAGTGAACTGAGGATTCAGTCTCTGTCTCAGAACTCTAAATCCCGAACCTCGTTACAGAACACCATTGTCTCCATCTGGACTGTCTCTCATATTTCTTTCTTTATTTTTTAAAGATTTTTATTTAATTATTCATGAGAGACACAGAAAGAGAGAGAGAGACAGACAGACAGAGGGAGAAGCAGGCTCCATGCAGGGAGCCCGACGTGGGACTCGATCCCGGGCCTCCAGGATCACACCCTGGGCTGAAGGCAGGTGCTTAACCGCTGAGCCACCCAGGCTGCCCTGTCTCTCATATTTCTTAGTATTCCTATTGATTAACCCAAGTCTGGAATAGAATCTAAAAAAAAAAAAAATCATTTTTACATTTGCTGTCTATTTTCAAAAATTTTAGGAACTTATTGAAATTTTAATACAGGATTTTTTTTTTAGCAGCAAGATACCTTTCGGTTAACAATTTAGTGAAAAGCAAAATCTGTGGCATAGCATGGTAGGATGCTACATATCAATTAAATTGTAAATACTGCATATAACGAAAAAATGAGGCATTTTTCGAGAATTATTAATATATCCTATACAAAGTGAATTTAGTGTCAATAGTGGTTATTTTTGGGTGTTTCAAATATGGGTGACTTTCTTTTATGTTTCTGCATTTCCTAGATAATCTTTAATGACTGTGATAGTCATGATGTCCCTGAAAAACACGTGTTTTTTTTTAAATCTTTTTCAAGATTTTGTTTATTTATTCATGAGAGACAGAGAGAGAGGCAGAGACACGGGCAGAGGGAGAAGCAGGCTCCCTGGGGGGACCTGAATGTGGGACTTGATCCCGACACTCCAGGATCACGCCCTGAGCCCAAGGCAGACGTGCAACCACCGAACCACCCAGGCTCCCCGAAAAACACATGTTTTAAGAGAAAGTGTGTGGCCACCTCATGGTCTTCAATGTTTTTAGATCTTTGATCTAACTACTAGTGTAATCAGGGAAAAGTCCAATTGTTATCACCACTTCTCCAGACCAGAAATTACCATTCACTTCCTAACCAATTATACCAGCTGGGCCCTGAAAAGATGCCCCTCCTAACCCGAGAGTGTGAAGACAGCTTCCTCCGGTGGGTCAGATCTGCCCCTTCATGATGGGAGCTTTAACAGCAGAAGTTTTAAACCTGTTCTAGAACCAATCTAACCAAAGTCTGAGTTTCTTTTCTTTAGTCAATTATACAGCGAAAAAATGATCCCAGGAAAGAGCCAGTAGAATCCAAAGGCACCCAGTAAGAGCTACAGGTTTCACAGGAAGTGGTACCACTGCTCATTCTAGAACCTAGAATCTTGATCCTGAGGCTAATACGACGCCCATGTCCATGTCCTCGAAGAGACTGTGTGAAAACTATGTTACTGGTTTATGAAAGTGACTATTTAGAATTCCCTTGAAAAAGGATTTTTAAAATCTGACCATGTCCATTAAAAATACTCAACAACCTTATTCTATATTCTAGTACATAATCCTGAAAAAAAAGGTGTCACAAATGGGATTTTATTTTTGACAATGTAATCTTCACCAGACTGTGACTTCCTTTAGGGCAGGGTCCGTTTCTCACCATCCATTTACACCCATACCCTATTCCCCAACATCAGGAAGCACGCAAAATTATCAGCTGAATTGGACGAATGGATTCCACTCAAACATCATGAAGCAGTCTCCTAGGTTACACTGCAAACAGTTGTGATTTTACTATGAGGGGAATAGTGGTTTCTGACACCCGATAAAGTGTGCAACTTTATAAACCATCTCGTACACACACGCACACATATACTCATACTTAAAATTAGCATGAACCTCCTTTTCTTTTCTTTCCTTCTTTTAAGTATCTATTTGGATGGCTAATTCTCATACCGCACCATCCTCCTACTCTACCATCACATGTTCCTAGTGTAGAGATGGAAGGATTATTCTCAGCGATATCACTACACGTAACATGCCACAAAATGCATTATTATTATTATTATTAATCATTAATTATTCTAGAAGAAGCCTTCTTGTTAAAGCAGCAATCTACATTGCTACTCAAAGCAATTTCTGGCTTTTATAACTAACGTGCTGAAGTATCTCATTTAATGTTCCAGATCTAGCATTGGCTTCCAAAGGGACGAGATAACAGGATTGTTTGTAGACAGCGGTCAGAGTAGGAGAAAAGACTTTGTGAAGACACGATTTGTGGGGGGAAACCATGAAGCTGAGTAGCCATCAGACCCATGCCCCTGTCCCGAAGCCAAATAGGGTCCACACTGTCTCATCAGTCATGATTTTGACTGCCCCCACCCCCATGGCTTTTTCTTGGCCATCAGATCACGATAACACTCCCTACCACCTCTCACATTATAAAGTTCCAGAAAGATGAAAGTAGTCATTAATGAGGAAAACTTGGAGCCTTATTCACTTAAAAAAAAAAAAAACTAAGAAAAGTGCATAAAAACTAATTGCAAGGGAGATACAACGCACAATAGTGCCAGCTCCAACAGTGTCACTTGTACTAACAACCTTTATAAAAATACCTACAGCAGATTTATTTCAGTAGCATAAACACTGGGAGAGTCCTTTGACTTCCAAGAAGATGAAATAATACGTGGGTCATGAATACGTAAGTTTTATTTCTATAACGGAAAGTATTTCACCACTTCAAGATGTATTTATGAGGCAAATTACCGGAATAGTACGGAATTAAATTTGGTTTTATACGGCATCTTTCATACCCCAAGTATCTCAATAGCTTTCCGAAGGTACAGAAGCGCGGTGGCAGTTGGAAACTGAAGCAGCTCTCATGCACTTAGGGGCAGATGATACGGGCTGGGATTGAGGGTCGTGCTATGGATTCGGGGGACAGGCTATTTGCCCACTCATGCTTTACGAGCTCTGGGTCATCTTTGTGCTCCCCGCGCCCCGAGGCCCTCCCTACTCCTGCAGAGGCGTCTGTGGCTTGCGGGGACCAGGCCGCAACCCTGGGTAAGCCTTGGCTGTGGCATGTGCCATCCCCACGGCGGGCCCTGTGCCGGGGGACGCATCCACTTGGGTCGCCCTAAGGGCCCGCTGGCGCCCGCGGACACGCAGGCGTGTGTGCCGCCTCGGGCCAGGACAACAGACGCTAGGCCACGTGGGATGCCAGGAGTCCAAGAAAAAACGGGAAAACCGGAGGTGGATCGGTCTGTCACCTGGTGGGATCACAAGTCGCAGAAGCTGGAGGAAGACCTTGCAATGATCCGGGCAGCTCTCAGGGCGATGCGGGGAAAAGGAGTTCAAGGGAGCGCTGTTGGCCTTCGTGGTGTCCCGCGGCAGGAGCGCCTGTGGCTGCCGAGTACTGCTCCGGCCGAGGGGCACCCGGGACGCAGAGCCCGTGAGGATCGGGAGGGCCGGGGAGGACCCAGGAGGACCCGGGAGGATCGAGGAGGACCGGTGAGGATCGATGAGGACCTATGAGGATCAGTGAGGACGGGTGAGGGCTGGTGAGGGCCGCTGAGGGCAGGTGGGGGCAGGTGAGGGCCGGTGAGAACCAGTGAGGGCAGGTGAAGGCAGGTCAGGATTGGTGAGGGCAGGTGAGGGCAAGTGAGGGCAGGTGAGGATTGGTGAGGGCAGGTGAGGGCAGGTGAGGATTGGTGAGGGCAGGTGAGGGCCAGTGAGGGCAGGTGAGGACCGGTGAGGGCAGGTGAGGGCAGGTGAGGGCCGGTGAGGGCAGGTGAGGGCCGGTGAGGGCAGGTGAGGGCCGGTGAGGGCCAGTGAGGATTGGTGAGGGCAGGTGAGGGCTGGTGAGGGCTGGTGGGGGCAGGTGAGGGCCGGTGAGGGCCGGTGAGGGCAGGTGAGGGCAGGTGAGGGCAAGTGAGGGCAGGTGAGGGCAGGTGAGGATTGGTGAGGGCAGGTGAGGGCCGGTGAGGGCCGGTGAGGGCAGGTGAGGACCGGTGAGGGCAGCTGAGGGCTGGTGAGGGCCGGTGAGGGCCGGTGAGGGCAGGTGAGGGCCGGTGAGGGCCAGTGAGGATTGGTGAGGGCAGGTGAGGGCTGGTGAGGGCTGGTGGGGGCAGGTGAGGGCCGGTGAGGGCCGGTGAGGGCAGGTGAGGGCAGGTGAGGGCAAGTGAGGGCAGGTGAGGGCAGGTGAGGATTGGTGAGGGCAGGTGAGGGCTGGTGAGGGCCGGTGAGGGCCGGTGAGGGCAGGTGAGGACCGGTGAGGGCAGCTGAGGGCTGGTGAGGGCCGGTGAGGGCCGGTGAGGGCAGGTGAGGGCCGGTGAGGGCCAGTGAGGATTGGTGAGGGCAGGTGAGGGCTGGTGAGGGCTGGTGGGGGCAGGTGAGGGCCGGTGAGGGCCGGTGAGGGCAGGTGAGGGCAGGTGAGGGCAAGTGAGGGCAGGTGAGGGCAGGTGAGGGCCGGTGAGGGCAGGTGAGGGCCGGTGAGGGCCAGTGAGGATTGGTGAGGGCAGGTGAGGGCTGGTGAGGGCTGGTGGGGGCAGGTGAGGGCCGGTGAGGGCCAGTGAGGGCAGGTGAGGGCAGGTGAGGGCAAGTGAGGGCAGGTGAGGGCAGGTGAGGGCAGGTGAGGATTGGTGAGGGCAGGTGAGGGCAGGTGAGGATTGGTGAGGGCAGGTGAGGGCCAGTGAGGGCAGGTGAGGGCAGGTGAGGGCAGGTGAGGGCAGGTGAGTACCGGAGAGGGCAGGTGAGGGCAGGTGAGTACCGGTGAGGGCAGGTGAGGGCAGGTGAGGGCCGGTGAGGGCAGGTGAGGACCGATGAGGGCAGGTGAGGGCCGGTGAGGGCAGCTGAGGGCTGGTGAGGGCCAGTGAGGGCAGGTGAGGGCCGGTGAGGGCCAGTGAGGATTGGTGAGGGCAGGTGAGGACTGGTGAGGGCCGGTGAGGATTAGTGAGGGCAGGTGAGGGCCGGTGAGGACGGCGTGGAACCCGGGTGCCTGCGAGCGGGCAGGGACCGCACTGCTGGAGAAAGCCCCACTCAGCGGTCGGAGGTCAGAAATCCGAACTGTACACACAGGCAGTAACCTCTGACCTCGCCTTCTCTCCCGCCTTCACCGTGAGCTCGCTTTCCCGTGTTTGAACTTAAATCTCAGTCCACGGCCTTGGTTTCTCCCTTTCTCAAGAACGTCCACAGCCAATTTATTTTCCACCTCCTTCCGCAGCGACTCTCTGTCCGGAGCGCATAAACGACAAATCAGAGTTTTCACTGACTTTCAGCATTTTTTGTGCATTTTTGCATTTAAGGAATTCTAACTAGAGCGAATTTCCAGCTCTCCTTTTCCTGAGAGATTATGCGGTTCTGTTGTCATTAATTCTGGATCCGACCCCTTTTCTACGTGATGAGACCCAGGTCCAGGTCTTGGCCCTGCCACCCACCAGGTAAGCTCGGACAAATCACTCCTTTCTCTCGCCTTGTTTACAGGATGAAGACACTTCTTCTTTTGCTGTTAAGATTATAACTATTTTATTGTAGCACAATTTTTACTAGTAAACTCAGGAGAAAATTATCTTAATTCCATCAATAGGGGGCTGATTAAAGATTTAAAAAATTACAGATATTCTACCGGAATACTATGTAAGTGTGAATATATTATACCAAATATGGAATAAGCTCCCAAATAGATTTTATTTGAAAAAAGAAGGTGAAAGATTATACAGGCATCGCATACATTTTAGACATGTACAAAATGAAGACACTTGTCACATTGGCTCAGCCTATGTCACTGAGTGAAGCCGGGGGTCAAATGTGATAAATGCAAAGAGGCTTTCTAAATGACTGGAGTGGCCACTGGATGTCTTCTCTTGCTCAGCATCCTTCCTGAGGACACCGCCCTTTCCCTTTCATAACTTGGAGTCTGAGTGAGGTTGGCTCTAGTCCCCTTCAGCCCTACCCTGAGGACAGTCATGCTATCATCAAAGCTTGGCCGATGGGATCCCACATCAATTGCTTTAAGGAAAGGCAGAGATGCAAGTGAGGCAATAAGACGGTCTGCCAGGGTCTTAAATATTGAATAATAGTTGGCAGCGCCTTACTGAACCCAACAATGGCATTCTGAAGAAGCCATCCATTGTCCTCTACGACGTCGATTCTAAGAATTGATTAATACCCTTTTGCAAAGACAAGGTTTTCAATATTTCCTACAATTCCGGAGAAAGTCCGTATTCAACTCAAAGTTATCAGTGGTGCTGAGGCTGAGGAACTTTGCTCTGGAGGTTCGTATAGTGCTTGGTATTTAATATAATCATTCAGTCATTACAACTCTCTCAATAAGTATTAGTGGGATGACTAAATGGCTGAATAAATGAACGTAGGTGCTCAGATGGAAGGATGATATGATCGGAGAGCTTTTTCGAGGCACCTGGGTGGCTCAGTTGGTGAAACATCTGCCTTTAGCTCAGGTCATGTTCCCAGGGTCCTGGAATGGAGCCCCGCTGGTGCCCCCCCTCCCCTATCTCCCTCAAATAAATGAAATCTTAAAAATAGCTTTTTCAAGTTCATCCAGGTAGCTCTCAGCAAAGGTGGGACTTGAGTTAAGATCTTTTCACTATCCAGTTGGTGCTTTTGTCTGCAGTCTTTTACCTCTTCATGTCACCAAATTAAAGTTCTTAATTTATAATTTATCCCTGTTGAATCATAAATATATTTTTTAATCTCCTTTTCACCTTCTGTGACTCATAAACCCAAAGACGTGAAACTTCAGGTTACGGTATATGTACGATTTACCACTAGATGCAGTATTGGGTGTTGCTGCCAGTTGGTTTGGAATTTCAAAAATATGGAGAAAGATTCCTTAATTATAACAGGCATTTTTTCTTCAACCAAAGCATGTAACTCTGTAATTAGTGTTTAATAAATAGGAGTAAGAAAGGTAATCATGGAAAAGCAACACAACCAAAATTCAACACGAGTCAAACGAGACAACTTTTAAGATTTCTCAAAGGCTTGATGCTAGAGTTATGTATTTGCTCCCGTACAACAGAGAGACATGGTTTAAGCCACTCTAGGCAAAGAGGGACTCTAAAAAATCTGACCCACGAAAGAAAAGGGAACCACTGCTGGGTTTCAGGAAGGGTAGCAGGGTGGAGAATTCGACTGTTCACAGCCCAGGTGGAGAGCACCGCGTCGTGAGGCATGAGGCCTGTGTAGGCTGGGAGGGGCCCGGCCAGTTTGGAAGCTGTTAAACGTGCTTTCATCATTTTTTATTCCCCACAATGGCTGGTTCATGGCAAAGCTTCCTTCCATATTTGTGGGATCGTTCCTAGGCTGCGAGTACGCAAAACCATGGAAAGTTGAGAGGCAGAGGCAATTCTGAAAATCCTGTAGATATTTTTTAGAAGACACACGAAGAGCGACAAGGCGCCTCAGTGGACCTGTCATGACCATTTTACCGTGTACTTTGGAATCCATAAGTCTCATTTCTTTCTTTTTCCCTAAATTTCTCCCTTTCTTATACCAACTTCTCCCCCCCACCCCATGTCCTTCCCCCCCCCCTCTGGCTGGTTCTTGAGATGCTTTATTTTTTGGCACGCCGGCAATTTGGAATGAAGTTCCAACTGGGTGAATGAAGTGCAAGAGATGACCAACTTTTCCCAGTTTGCCCAGAACTTTACTGGTGTTAGCACTACGGTCACCAGCCCGTGGAAACTCCTCAGATGTGGGCAAACCAGGATGGCTGGTCAAGGGATGTCCCTCCCTTGATGGGAGTCTGTCGGAAGCACCGGGACCTTCCTCTGAGTGTCTTCCCATCTGTTTCCTCAGCTACCAGGGCCCGGGACTCTTCCTTCCGAGGCCTTCCATTTACCCTCTTCCCTCCTTCCATTCTCCTGCTCTAGGTCCTCTGCCCTTCTCCCCACTGCCTGGATGCCAGGACTGTATTGTAATGTGCCACCGGGTCGCATAGCTCCTCTGCTGAAGGGCTTTCAGTCATACTTCGCTGCATCAGAGATAGAGCTAGAATCCAGAGGACAGGATCAGCCTCCTACTTCCATTTCCAGTATTTTCTCTCGGTTCTTTCTGACGTGAACTCTGGCACACAAACAGATCTACTTACGATCCAAATCCAAACAGATCTACTTACGATCCAAATCCACTTTTTATTTTTTTCGGTCATTCATCACACATTTATAGTCCCTGCATGGTTTAGGGATCGTGCTAGGTCCCAGGGAAAGAGGAAACGAGACAGACGGGTCCCTATCCTTACGTAAACTGCCGTCGATGAAGTTTTCCTCATTGCAGATTCAGCGGAGACACTAACATTTTACGCGTGCATGCTTGCACCCGACTTCACCTACCTTGTAAGAAAGGTAACTGAGGCTCAGAGGAACTACACCACGTATCACACAGATACGTGGTTTACCCCACGTGTGTTTGACCAGAAAGTTTCCGTCTTATTCCTTTATAGCGTACTGCTGCTCTGATGAGTTCATTCATTCATTCCTAGATCCTGTGAGACCCTTGGCTGGGCTGGATACAAATCCGATGGACCCACCAAGGTGCAGTTCACAGTCTGGTGAACTCGACTCCATCACACAAGGTGCGGGCTCCATCAGTTCTTCCCCTGCTGTCACTGCAGTCTCTAGACTCTATGCACTCTGATTATCTGCACCCCTCCTTTGTCCCTAGATTAAACATTGTCTTCCTTTCATCTGTTGTATGTTTGTGCCTTGCAGACTCAGAGATTTTAGGCTCTTTGATGACTGAGATTGAGTTGTGTATTTTACAACAGCTTCTGTAATGCCCACCATACTGGGACTTCACACAGACCAAGTTCGTATTAAATACTTGATCGCCCAATTGCATTGTTATGTTCTGCATACTTTCATCTGGATTGTCTCCTTGCTGCTCAATTTGGACATGGCTTTGGCCGTACCAGTAAGCTAAAAGTATTTTGAAAGTTGGCATGGTAACTTTATCAAATTTTTTATTTTATTTTATTTTATTTTATTATTTTATTTTATTTTATTTTATTATTTTATTTTATTTTATTTTATATTTTATTTTATTATTTTATTTTATTTTATTTTATTATTATTTTTTTTTATTTTATTTATTGAGAGACACAGCGAGGAGAGAGAGAGGCAGAGACACAGGCAGAGGGAGAAGCAGGCTCCATGCAGGAAGCCCCAGGTCTCCAGGATCACAACCTGGGCCGAAGGTGGTGCTAAACCGCTGAGCCACCCGGGCTGCCCCAACTTTATCAACTTTTGTGAGCCCAGCTCCTATCATGGGATTTGGTGCACGTGACAAAACACATACTCCTTAAATGGATGAATCACTGACTTAGGGGCTCTGACTTCCTCAGGGTAAGGAGGGATGCGTTTGGTAGATCCTTTTCCAAATGCTAGCCAAATAACCCCTACTCCGCAGGGATACATTCCCAGAGCCCCAGCAGGATGCCTGAAGCCATAGATGTATTTTTTCTTTTACATACCTACGATAAAGTTTGACTTCTACATTAGGCACAGTACGAGATGAGGACAATAACCAATCATAAAATAGGACACTGATAGCAATGCACTGTAATAAAAATATGTGAACGTGGTCTCTCTCTCTCTCTCTCAAAATATGCTATTGCACTGTACTCACCCTTCTCCTTGTGATGATGGGAGTTGATAAAAACTCCTACATGATGAGATGAAGTGAGGTGGATGCTGTAGGCATTGTGACGTGGTGTTAGGCCACCCCTGACCGACAGTTTGTAAAAAGGAGGGTCATGTGCTTCGGGACTGTGGTTGATGGTGGGTAACTGAAACCGTGTGAAGCAAAACTGCGGGGAGAGAGGGTTACTGTACATCTTCATTGGGGACTTACTCTGGATTCTGAACGTGGCCATTTGTTTCCTAAATGAGTTTGACTTTGTCTTTAACGGCTCTCATGCCTTAGTATCCCCCAGTTTCTATCGGCCCCACACGTCTCTGACAGTTATCTCTCCTCTGCCGCCCTGATCATGTCATCTCATTCCTCAAAACCCTCCCCTGACACACAAAACAAGACCAAATTACAGAGTGTAAGTGTCAACTTCTTTATTGGTGCTGGCTAATTCTTTTTTTTTTTGGTCTCATTTATCTCTTTTCATTGCTTTAAACATCTTTTTTTTTTTTTTTTTTTTTTTTAAGTAAAAATTAAACTCCCCCCCTTCCATCTTCTAGTCCATATTTTGAAACACACTTTTCCCAACTCGGGGATGACTTTTCCCCCCATCGTAGCCATTCTTAACTTTAAAAAAAGTTTAAAAGATCAGCTCTGAGATTTTCCCCTTCCATCATGTCTTCTCTGACTCTCCTCAAAGAAAAAACAAACAAACAAAAAAAACAAAACAAAACACACAAACCACAAAGTCTCCCTATAGATAGTAAGCACATCTTCCAAAGGGTTCATTCACCTGGGATGAGAGTGATCTCATTTTACAGGTCTTATTAGGTAACTTTCCCACTCAATACTCTTCAAAGACTTTCTGCTGCCCATTACATTAGGCTGGCATTTAAAGCCTCAGATGATCTAGTCCTAATTTACTCTATACTGCACCCACCATACCACGTCCTGGCAAATTTTTCTTTGTCCCCAGCTAAGCTTTCTTCCCTCTGTTCTTTTGCTCTTAATACATCCTTCTGCCTAGAATGCTTCCCTTTGCCCCATGTCTGCATGTCCAAATCCTCCCAATAAGGGCCAACTCTTCCATGGGGCTTCCCCGAATGAGTTCTAGCCCAGATCCTTCCTGGAGCGCTCATGCTGGTTTCTTTGCATAACGTGTCACATTCTGCACTGTATATGAATTACCTACCAGGTGTCTTTCCTTATCTGCTCCCATGCCTGGAATATCCTTACTCTCCTCCACTTCGGTAATTTCTTCATTTTTTAGATATCAGCTCAATCCTCACCCTCAGACTCCTTCTAAAAGTAGCCTGACCAGGGCTACTATTTTTATTTGTATAATCATTGTCATCCACAATACGGTGTACTTGTTCATGGCACTTGTCACAGTCGTAATTTACTTTCAGTTGTATAATTACTTCATTACTATCTGCCTCTCTTTTTATTTTTTATTTTTTTAAAATTTTTATTTATTTATGATAGTCACACAGAGAGAGAGAGAGAGGCAGAGACACAGGCAGAGGGAGAAGCAGGCTCCATGCACCGGGAGCCCGACGTGGGACTCGATTCCGGGTCTCCAGGATCGCGCCCTGGGCCAAAGGCAGGCGCCAAACCGCTGCGCCACCCAGGGATCCCTGCCTCTCGTTTTAGAACTATTAGGGTTGTAAGAGCAAGTCACCAGCAAGTCTTTTGCTCCATCAGTGGACACGTTCCTAACTAGGCACAGTATTTGGATCGTAGCGGGTACTTAATTGATGTTAGTTGAATAAATGAATGAATGACACACATCCTCTATTTCAGGTTGGGGATGAAGTTTCCTAGAAGAGATCACATATTAAAATGATTTGTCAACTGATCGAGGCCAGCAGGATTTCTGAGCCGGACACTATTTGTTGAAGAGGCCAAGCACAGGTATTGGAGTTGCAAGGCTTTAGTTCTTCCAGATACTCTTTGTGGGTCTATGGGCAAAAGGGCCTGGGCTACGGTGAGGCAAGCAAGGCACCCAAGCCTAGGGTAGAAAATTTAAGTAGGGTTTTACTCACGGCTCAGAGAATGTCTACTAGTCTAAATTTTGCATCCTAAGTACCTTGCTTTCTTCACCCCAGCCTCCAAGCCTTGAAGGCAATTTCCTTAACCTCTGTGAGCTCTGGTTCTCACAATTATAAAGTGAGGGTAAAAAAACTGCATCCACGGTTTAAGGTTGTTTTAGATGTTATATGAGACAGTATGATAAGATTCCTGGTGTATAGAACAACTCAACAGGTTAATTGGCTTTATTACCCATGGTCACTCGGCCTCGAGTAGAATCTTGAGGTCAGAAACCCAGAGTAGGTTTGGATGGCATCACAAAGCAGGGATAACACTTTGAAGTTATCTGGAGAAAGAAATCAGAAAGCCCTCCAGACAGCTGGAAGAAATATATACACAGCAGGTATAAAGGAAGAGTAGAAAACTGCCAGACACAAGTTCATTTTCTTACTTCACAATTTGCCCAGGCCTGGAAACTTTCATACAATCAATAAAAACAAGTATTGGGGTTTTTGGTTTTTGCTTAATTCTAGTTGTATAATTTTTAAAAAACTTGTTCTACATCATCGCCAAATAAATTTTTTTGAGTCTGACTCGTATCTGAACATGAAGCAAACCTATCTTGTCTTTCTCATGGATGGTGAACTTTCCACTCAGGGCTTGTTTTCTTTATGAAAAAAAAAAAAAAAAAAAACCACCCAAAAACCTGCTGCTTTGTTTCCAATGAATGGGTGTTCATCCAATATTACCTATTTAAAATATCATGTGAGAAACTCCTTAGTGTATAAAAAACATAATTGTCTATTGCTGTTCTCCAAAAAGGACAGCTGTTCCAAGTCTTTGGCTAAATTAACAAAAATATCATAAAAAATGTTTGCCAATCTATCATGTCACAAAGCTTTTTTTCCCCTCCCAAATCATACATTATCCTAATGCATACTTTTTAAAATAAGACAGATCACTTCTAAATGATTGTCTTTAAGATTTGCATAATTAGCTAAACTAAATTAACATCCTGAACTTGGTCATGATTGCCAAATTTGAAGGTCTTACTTCCATTTTTGTTGAAGAAGCTTGAATTAATTTATTCTCTTATAAAGCTTGAATGCATAATCAGTTTCTAATTTGAATAAGCAAACTGGCCCAGAAAATTTTGCAAATTACTCTAATAAGTTCTCTTGGTATTTCCCACAGAAGGCTGAACAAATGTTGATAGAGGGACACACTGTTTGCTTATGTCTAATCTTCCCATCTGAGTTATATAAATGTCACAAATGAATCTCGGACACATGTCCAATGTCAAATATCCATAAGATGGCCCTAGGAAGAGACAATCTACATATAGGACTGATTAGAGAAGACTAATTTTTAGCTTGCAAGAAACTGTTGGGATGCAGGGGATGAATAGAGCATAAAAGTCTGAGGGAAGCTTTTGAAAAAAAGGCACGTATTCAGAAACACTTTAAGTGAAGACGCTGTTGAGGAAAATAGAACCAATGCCATTTTCTTTCTGGAGGCCATGTGCTAGCCATGGTTATAAAGGCTTTGCGTGATTTTTCCTATTTCATCTTCATAGGGTCCCTTAGCCGCTGAGGAAATGGGATTCGAACCCTCGTCTGTCTGTCTTCATTTCTGGGTTCACGATTTTAACCGCTGAGTCAGTCATACATGGGTTTGGCTACATTAACCTATTAGCCTGCCTACTATCCTTTTACAACTAGGTGTTATAGACTAGTTAGCATTACTGGAGCAGCAGACAATTGCATACAGATCCTTTACATAAAATCTACTTACGATAGAATCAAGGATGTACCCTACTTTACTGGGGGGGAAATACTCAACAGCATTATCCTGAAACCTGTAATTGTTCCTTAAGTGAGCATGGCCTAAGTTTGTTAGGGAGGCCTTTTATCCTTCTTTCAGGATGGGACAACTCTTTTAAGATCAAGTAAGAATTTAATAGCTGGTATTTGGGAAATTCAACAGACCTTTTTTAGAAGAAGAGCCCTTTCATGATGTGTGCCTGTTAGAGAGCAATGGGGATGCAAAGAGGAAAATCAAGCACTAATAGGTGCTCTCAAGGTAATTCCCTTTTGTAGTGCAAAGCAGGCCTTAGAAAGCGGGGCCTGAGCCCAGCAGGATGGCCCCCTACCTGTCTGGTGACCGTGAGCTGCAGGCCAATCATAGAAGAAGATATTTCAAATGATTTTACCGTGGGAGTGTAGCCGGAGGCTTTTGTATTAAAAACCAGAGATTACACTAGAAGTGCGGTGAGAGGAGACATCCAGCCACGATGAAAACAATAACCCCAATGACTCTTTTATAAGAGAATATGAGGAGGACTTTTGTTTTCATCTTTTGAGAGCAGCTTATTTAAAAACAGTCAATCAATCAACCAACTGATAAACAAGTTTTGGTAGCAAATTTCATTTAGCACCGTGATTTGCAGAAGGAATAATCCATTCACCATAACCAAATTGAGGAGACTTAGAAACGTGTGTGTGCGTGTGTGTGCGTGTGTATGTGGGTATGTGTGTTTGTCACCTCATCAGACACTGTAAGCGTAGAAGGAAATTGGAGGGGAAGCTACGGCAAGAAAATCCGATGAAGGTGGGTGTATGTGTGCTGTAAGGACTCGTGTAGTGCCTTTATTCTTCTATCGGGTCACTCGTTTATTCAACAAATATTCATTGCGTGCCTCTTACGTACTTGACACTCCTCTGGACACTAGAGTGTTTGCAGTGAACAAAAAAAGATAAAAATTCCCGTCCTCATACAAGTTACAGTGCAGGCTGGACGGGGGTGAGAGGGACAGATGAACATCCTACCTCCGTAAATTGCACACATTGTATGCAAACAGGTGACAAAAGTGATGGAACCGGAATCGTACAGTGACAAGGACACTGGGGAATGCTGGGAGAGACGCTTATTACTGTTTCAAACAGGGCAGGTGTTCTGGTCATTAAGGAGATTCAGTACAGTCTTGTTCACCTCCTTCCAGGTACACGATATGACTGCACAACCCGACCTTGCAGAACTTCGGTGGGGTCGTGAACGGAAACCACGTAGGGCCACAGCTGAACAGAGCTCTTAAAGAAAAGCTGGTGATTCTCCGAGTGTCCTCTCCCCTCCTGGGGCAATCCCCGACTAGCTGATGGAGGTGACAGAGTCCTGTGGTTAAGGGCACAGGGAGCAGCTCCCTCTGCTGATGCTGATGATCAGGCAATGTGGTCAAGAAACAGACGTGCTGGCCGTTTGTTACGCACTATTACTGCTCATCCTGAGAAGAATAGAGGGTCAGAGTCAATTTTCAGTAGGCGCTAAAGCCCAGCTGCCATTGTGTTTTTCTCAGGCACTGGAAGACAATGTGGAACGGTGGCCTCCTTTACAGAGCAGGGTTCAGTGCACTACAGGCCAACTCTGACCCCCTACCTGTTTTGGATGGTCTGTGACGTAAGAATAATTTTTTACATTTTTAAGTGATTACCAAAAAAAAAAAAAAAAAAGAAAAAGAAAATCAAAGGATAAACCCTACTTTGTGACCCATGAAGATCACAGAGAATTCAAATTTTAGTGCCTATAAATAAAATTTTATTGGTACACAGCCACATGCATTCATAATGTATGGTTTACGGCTGCTTCCCTGCTACAACAACAGAGCTGAGAAGTCGTGTTGGAGTTGAATAGTTGGATTGAGATTGCAAAGCCCAAAATGCAAACAGGGCCCTTTACAGATAAGTGTTGCTGAACCCTGTTTTATAGGAGTCACCTGGCTCATATCCTTCCTCAGAAATGTACACTCTCTCTTCCTGGGCATGAGACCCCTAGTGTACAAATCTCTGTCAACAGATCTTCTGACGGAAGAACCTGGGGGATGCAGCGAACAAGTTCACTGGGAGAGTTTCTTACCTGCACTTCCTACTGTGGTGTATTGACGGTAAATTCGTAGCTCATTAAAAGCAATCCCACATTGGGACAGAACGAGGCAACTACGCATTTTATACAAGGCTCTGTGCTAGACTCTGGCCTTAACCCTCAAGGAATTTGTAGTCTAATTAGAGAGAAAGGCTCCAGAAGGATGCTAAAAGTAGATGGCGCTTATGCTAGGCTAATGGTACAGCCAGGGATCCAGGGGAGAGCAGATCACTCAGAAGCGGAGCGTATCTTAAAAGTAGGGCATGTGTTCAGGAGAAAGAGCTAGACTCATCTCTTCTCTGGGCTGCTGCTTCTGCTCTTAAAGCCTAGTTGGGTTTCAAGACCTCTGCAAAGGCTCTGTGCAGTTGGTAAAAGTGGATTAGAGTCCAGTTCTTATCTTCCGCCAAAAGCTTGCTTATTTAAACTCTTCACTAAAGAAACAAAACCAAACCAAACAGAATTGGTTGACCCAACATCGTATCATCAGGTCAAGGTTATAAAAGCATCACATGCTATTACTAGGCCACATACATCTCTGGTTTTATTTAAGTGTGCCTCACAGTGATTAAAGAATATGGCACACCTGTTAGACTGAGAGAGCGTGCAGTGATTTTTGGCATCACCAGCAACGTGGTAGGCTTAAAGGGAAAGCTAATCAACTAATAAAAATAATTAAAGAGCACGAACCAAAGGAAAGGGTTAAGGAGAAGAACAGAGAAAGCAGTGAATAACATCTCAAATCGCAGCTTCACTCACAGTAGGGCCATCCCCATTTTTGAGTTAACTTTGCCAAATTAACTAAACCAGTATATATATATTTTAAATCTGTCAGAAATGAAAAATGAAAGATTGAGTTTTTCATTACGAAGCAGCATATCCTCCCAAGGATACAACTATGTTGCAGAATCAAGTCCACACAAAACCTCGACGTATATAAATTAAAGAGCTTTCTCCACAGCCGAGCACAGAAAATGAAGAGCACCTGTGAGCCAATGCGCCTGGGAAAGCACGTTTTCCGTAATTAAATAAAAACACGCTGCCTCCATCGTATGTATATTGTTGACTAGACAGACAAATTCACACCGTGAACTGCAGGATCCAGGTGTTGAGGGAAGTCTACCCGGTGGAGTGTCCTATCGCAACCGACTGCAACCTCGCGCTCACGGTGGAGACGCCAGCAGAGGCAGTTCTGGAGGAGAAAAGGAAGCTGGGCCATTCACTCCCTCTTAAGAAAACTCACACCAGTTATCTCCAAAAGACAATTAGGGGTTCAACAGGGAAAGGCGCTTCAGATCCTTCCTTCACTGGGGAAGGAGCATCTGGGAAATGTTTGTATTCCTTAGAACCTGCCCCATTTATTTCATTAAAGACTTCAAATCCCTGTGTTTCCTGCATCGTTACTGAAACCATAGTACACGTAATGGGGGGAAAGAGAAAGACTGAAAAATTAGAGCCTCAATGAGAACGAGAGCTATTACTGGATTTTACTCTGTAAAAAAAAATCCACCTGCCGCAGTGGATGCTGAACTACAGCGGTGACTGGGACAGCGCTACCCCCATGGAGCTTGTAGTTCTCCAGTGGCTACCAGCAGGCTCCCTAAGTTGCCTACTTCCTCATTCAGTAGCAGAAAGGCACACAACCTGCTGACAAGGGGCCCCTTGTCTTCTGGTCACTACTGAGGTGATTATAATCCGGGTATATCTGGGTATCTAATGACCCAGGTGACAAACAGTGTGCACCCATGCTGACGTGGAAACAATGAGTGATCATCTTTTTGAAGACAATAAAGATACTAGGGTCATTGGAAACTTGTATATTCACGACCTTCTTGTTAACTTCAGCTTTGTAGATCCTTGCACTCATCTCCATGCGAGTTTCTTCAGGTCTAGCTTGCTTTGGGGGGGGGGCGGGGGTGGTACTGGGGAGAGAAAGCTGCACCAGTAATAAATGAACTGAAGTCATATAATGAAAAGTGTGTACTTGATGGAAACACATTGACGGCCTCTGATCAGATTAACAAGTAGCATAATTATAGCTGTAAATTAGGTAGATTAAACTCGCAGTGAATATAGAAAGGATTGGAGTAGAAAAGGGGAATGTTAGTTGGGAAATTTTTATCTGGGTCCATGTGATAAGTCATAGGTCCTTGAATAAGAGGGTACATATACACGATATTAAGAACAACGGATTATCATGACCAACTGTTACCAAATTAATAATAGAGACGATAATTTTACGTGTCGCCTAATGATTAATGGGAAAACCTTTGGAGACTGACATGTTCTATTCCTAACTTCTGCATTTCCTAGCTGTGTGACCACCTAACCCCTCCAAATTTCAGCCTTCTCACATGGAAAATGATGATAATAATATGCAAGTAATAGGAGCATCGAACAGAATTATGATGATTTGTGTGAAACAGTCAATGTCGGCTGGTACACCTTATGTGGGCACAGTGGGTAGCCCTCAGTTCAAGAAAAATAGCAGCAGTAGTAGGACCAAAATGCTCTATCCTTATGCATATTCAGTGTTCAGGACCGGAAGTATCTGTTTACTACTTTCAACTCATTTTTTCAACAGGAATCTACTGACTACTTCCTTTCTGGCCCTCATCGCTCTGGGCCCCAAAGACACATTTACTTAACAAACACCCCTGAGAGCCCTCTGGGAGCTGCCTTCTTGGAGCCGAGGTTCCATGCAAGTAGAGAGGTTACAGAGTATAAACATAACGAATAGTCAAATTACAGACAGAAAGTGAGAGGCACTAAGCAAAAACAGAGCCTGGGAAGGGAGAGGAAGAGTCAGGGAAGCACAGCCCGTGTGCAGACATGGCCAGAGCTGACCTCACTCAGTGAGACGGTGGAAATGCAGAAAGATTTAGAGGAACGGGAAGGAGAAGCATGTGGTATCCGGGGAAGAAGGCGCCAGGCAGAAGGACTCTCCGGCCCTGAGGTGGAGCTCGCCTGGTGTGCAGCAAGGACAAGAGGCCAGGGTGCACGGAGTGGAGCGAGCCAGGGAGAAGGGGTGGGGGGTACGTTATGGAGATACAGCAGGGGTGGAGTCCACAGCGGTCCACACACCACACTTCACCAACGGTTGATCCAGCTTCAGGCTGGGGCAGGGGAGAGTCTAAATCCAGTTCTGCGGTGCAATGTAAAGATCCATACGCTCTTTTGCACAAGATTGGCCAACCTGCTGTCCAAATGGTGAGCTGCCCCTGAGCCACATCTCAAAAAAAAACCTGGAAAGCTTTTTCTTGTAACTTTAATGGCTTTTTGTTTTACATGCCATGGCCAGAAGATCTAGTCCCTATCCGTTGCCAGCCTTTTTGGTAGTAATGCTCAAACCATGCATTCATAAAATACACCTTGCAAAATTAATAAGTGAAAGGAAAATAAGAGAAAATTGGCATGTGCCTTCTCAGAGGTCACTCCGTGTGGCACAAAGCTTGAGGCTGGATTATTTCATTAGGTTAATCAGCAAGTTAAATTTAGAACTGGAATCATATGAATGAATTCTGAGGCTGTGCTGTGTTTAAGGTGTGAGAGAAGCACGCCTGAGGTCTGTTAGTTTGCTAGAACAGGTGTCATGGTGTAAATGTGGAAAACAAGGTAATAAATGAATGCCCAGAGAATTATGTAATCTGCATCGCTCTTGTTATCTGTCATTTATGCTTGTATTTCAGAGTCGAATTTCAATAATGCTCCAATAACGGTAGGCTAAAGGACCCTTTCAGTTTTCACTGTCGCATTTTACAAAGTCAGAGGTTTTAATATGAGAGGAAATTTTAACTAGTGAACTGATGATTTTAATTCGATCGAATTTTTCTCATTTGCACTTTTTGACGATTATTTATGACTACTATAGATAATTAGGGGTTATATGTTTTCTCAGAATGCTGCAAACAGCATTATAAACACTAGCTGAGCATTAATTTCAATAGAGGTATGAGGCACTTTATACTTTTGACCTTTTATAAAATATTCTCTTGTTTTAAAAAAAAAATTGTCCAAGTTACAGCTATGTGTCCAACTGAGACCTGGTATTGTAAGCAAGCTCTTGACTTCATATAGCATATTTAAAGTATTTGGTGGTAGCCATTGATAATTGTCCTCATAAATAAAAAATCATTGGCCTTGTGTATTTTAAATGGAGCAATATAGCATATTGCAGATAATAAATTGCTATTACCTTCTAGTGAAAATCCTGTGCTTTTCAGCAGGTTTAACTATCTTCTTAGCATATCTAAAGGTGAAAAACTTAAGTTTCTGTGCCACGGACAAGAAAACAAAATAGCTTCTACATACACAAATGTAATGTTAACAACTTAAAATAATGGCCCAGCAGCATCATCTGCCTTTTCTTTATGATCAAACTGAATCATCTGGGGGACAGAAATTATATATATATATTTTAGATGATTATTTTGATGTTTCACCGACCATTTCTATCTTTTGCGTTAGCTTAGACGCCGGAGCTATAGGCTACGTCTAACAGTGACTACTGACGAATTCATAGATGAGTCTTCCACGTCTGATGACTCCATCAATGCTAAAAGTCCTACTACCGAAATTGAGCAAATACATTTCCTAAGACCTCATCAACCTTGGTGCAGAGCGGAAGAGCAAAGAGCTCAGCTGAATTGATGAAAAGTATCCGAAGTCGTGCACAACTAATGATGGGGCTTGTAAAGTACAGCATCTCTGGAGAAGGGAACTGACTTGCCTTATATGCATCATATTTTTATCTGCATTTCAATACTGCTTGAATATGTACTTCATTACAGGGCACAACGAAAATAGAAGGGCACCTGCTAAGTCAGAGCCATAAAACAGATCTACAGCCTGCTGGCATGTGAAATTTCTCTAATTTATATTTTTTATGAAACTACCCTCACATTATGTGGTTGGGAGCATAAATAATAAAGCATGTTACTTAAGCAATTTTACATTTACTGTATTAGTAAGTAAATGCAATGGCCACCCTTATTCTCAAACAATAAAAACTACCCAGCCTTTTCATGAAAGATGATTGCAATTTCCATTGGCCTGTATATGCAATAAAAAACCATAACTCATCAAAATTTTAGCTATTTTCTCTTAAGATAGAAGAGCGTTTTGCTTGAACATTGAACGTGATATTAAATATTCATGAAACTGAAAAGAGTTTAAGGACTAAGTAAAACTCAAATTCTTTTCAACGAGATTGAAATTCTTTGTGAACCAGGTAAAAACTGCCACTAACCTGAAGAGGTGTTCGAGAACACTGTAAAGAGATTGTACGATATGTCCAAAGTGCTAGAGTTATTTGGAATTGATTTTTCTAAAAGGCCTGTTCCTCCTCTGAAATTGATTCATGATAACAGCCTCCATTTGGGTCAAACAGTATTTAACCGCTTGTAAATTTTAATTAAATGATTTGTCACTTTGAGCACATAGTTTGTCATCTTGCAACTAAACGATGTGTCTTTATCAGAAAATGACTCAGGGGGAAGGCATTCATCTAATTTGTCACTTGGACACCCATTAAGATAATTTGGTTGTTGCAGAGGGATAAAGTTGAAGATTTGTAAAATAGAGTACGCCACTTTTAGTAAGCAGGATCACATTGTAAACTATTAAAAAAACATAATTTGCTCTGTAATTAAATTCTAATAAGTACTTTACTTCTGGTCATTTTTCATTAGCAGATGTTGAACTTTCTGAGAAGAGAAAATCCTCTAGCCGAATTTCGTATCTGCAGGAAAATAGAGGGCTTCAAGCGAAAAGCAATAGGCTGGATTAAAATGATCTGGGGGAAAAAACTCTTCCAGCAGAAGCACTTACATCACTGCGGACCCAGCTGAGACCTTGTCTGCGGCCTGGTTAATATGATCAGAGATAGCCTGGGACAGAGGGAAGGGGACAACTGATGAGTTATTGAGGAAATAGCAGAGATCATCAAACTTTTCTCCTAAGAAAGGTGTGTCTGGAAAAAAGGAAGGTGTTAAATATATTCATTTCAGTGCCCAAAAGTTATTAAAAAGTTAGCATGTGTGTGTGTGTGTGTGTGTGTGTGTGAGTGCGAGTGCTCAAGTCAAGCAGTGTGCTCGGTCTCTTCCTACACTGATACAGCGGTGACATTGCCCAACAAGGAACACATCTGTTAACCAAAAGTACAAAAATATGTTAGGATGTACACTTACTTTGAACCTGGAAAGTAAGATCCTTCCAGTCCTATTACTCTCAGGTTGCCCTGAAGGGCTTCGCGATATCACAAACTTGTGTGCAATTAAGGGAATTGCGCCCTCAGTTGCAGATTAAGGGAGATCTTTTACTGACCAAGAATCAAACTCCCTGACTCCAACTAAGTCCCTGGCAGACAAGAACCACGCATGAGATGACGCCATTCCCCGTCGGGGTCTATACGCTCACAGAGCACCAAAATCATCTGGAAGCCTTTAGAAAATTCTGATGCCTAGCCTCTATTCCATATATGCAGGTTCAATTGTTCCAGAGTAGGGACCAAGCATCGGTATCTTTACATCCCGACATGCAGCCAGGGTTTCGAAGCACTGGGCTGACACAGGCAGTATTTAAGTAACGTGCGATGAAGGGGAGAGGTCGGTTTCCGTTAGAATTATCCCACGGTCATTCAGACTTAAAATTGGGCGCTGTCCTGAGTTTCTACCTCTTCCTAACACCCTGCCCTTTAACCTTCCCTCCTCCCACCACTACCAACCTACGCAGCTGTTCATTCTTCGCTGCTTTCCTTTTTCTTTCTCCTCCTTGTGTTGCATGTATTCAGGCACATTTACTAAGGGCCGTTGAAAAGCTTTCCCAGCTCATGCTGTTTTCTTCCTCTCACAGGTCTTTTTATTCCACTGATAAATGCTAGGAAAATCTTGGTAAAACAGTCCTCATCAAATTATGCCTCCACTCAATAACTTCCAATGGCGCTGAGACCTGAAACCATCTATCCCTACACAGTTTACTAGTTATGTTAATGTGGCATTACCATTCAGTGGTCTTTATTATCAAAGTAGATTCTTGATCAGTATATAAATGAAACGTATTCTCATTACACAGACTTTCTGAGACACCCATCCACTCTTCCATAAAAGGCATCAACAATTTATTCCTAAGACTTTTTAACCCTCTCACCTCAAAATCTTCTCCCTGCCGTGTCTGCCAATCCTCAGGAAGCTGCTGTATCGTTACCCTTCCCCAATCCTGACCGAGTTCCACACCGAAAGGCTGACTCAAACCAAACGTCAAGTTCTCAGTAAAACCTAAACTTGTCTTCATCCTCTGAGACACTATGAAATGTCTTGAGGAAGTCTTCTTAGTCACCTACATGAACAACAAACTCAGCACGGTCTTACCAACATGTTGTGTTAGTGACGTCCGAGAAGCCAGTCTTCGACATTTCTTCCAACTGAACAGTGTCCCAGAAATCTTTCTCACCCTGACATTCCAGATCTTGCACAAGCTGACCTCCAGCCACCTTTCTTACCTTCCTTACCATTCTGTTTTAACTACCCTGTATTCCGGACCATCTGGGCAAACTTTACTCTTTGTGGACCTCATAATCTTTCTTACTACCTGCTGTTCCCTCATACTGAAATCCCCCTTCAGTGTGGTTTTCCCTAGAACTAACATTTATGAAGACTTAAAAATACTATTAAACAACTAAGATTAGATGGCCTCTAAGGTCCTTTTGACTCTTTTTACTTTAGATCTATCATGGAACCTGTAATATCAGTGATACATGGAGTGAGAGATGGAAGAAGTATTGGCTGAAAGAATGGGATGGTGTTGATCAATGTATATGCACCACAAAATAATCTGATGGGCTATTATTTTTCTTAATTTAGAGATATTTACAAACTTGGGATTTTACTTCTTTCTTCCATGGTTTAAGTTTGCCTCAACATAGCTTTCTTGAAATCTCAGTATATGAACTTTTTGATTCTTCATCCTCTGGGATCATGATTGTGCTGTGAAAAATGAAATTCAACTGGCCTAGTGAGGTGTGCTTCATAAAGACGTATTGATTCTTTCTTAGTCCTCCAAGATCTTTTAGGGACTTCAAAATTGGAAGCAACTTCATTTTTCTGCAGGCCCATTATCTTTTTAGGCAGTAGAGCCAAGTTGACTCATCCCTAGCTGACTGGTCTCTGTTTGTTTAGAAAGAATGGAACACTGGGGAAGCCTTTCCTTAGACTGTTTGGGAGTTGGTGATGAAAAAAAAAAAAAAACAACTATTTTTGTTTCACTCTGATTCATGAAAGACAGTACATTTATATTCTCTAAGTGAGAATCCAGACCCAAGCATCATTCATACATCCATTTGGAAGAAGAAGGATGAGGAGGAGCAGGTAGGAAAATTATAAAACAAAAAGAGGTTCAAAATGAAACAAAAGATATAAATATGGAAAAAATACATTAGATGTTCTATAAGTGAAGACTTGACATAAAAGACTAAAGATGTGGTGAACTTTACTTTGGGACAGTGGAACAGAGAAAAAGTGAACCATAAAAGAAATTCATAGCCAGAGTGATGAAGTGATTTCCAAATGTGTAGATGAGTATGTGTGTAGTTAAAGAAAACAGAAAATGGTTTGAAGGGTTCCAAAAAATGTCTGAAGTGAATTTCTGCAGAAGAAAGCAGGGAATCATGGAAGAAATATTTGATAAAAAACAACAACAACAACAACAAAACAGATGAGACTTTTTCAGACTTAAATAGACATATGAGTACTGAGATTGAAAGTGCTCATTGCATAGCAGTCAAGATAAATGAAGTTTAGTACATACTCAGACAAATTGTGACGCTACACTGAACCCGCACAGGACAATAATAAGGAGAATATCTTAAAGGCAAATAGAAACAGAGGACAGATTTACCTACAAAGGAGCGACAATCTGGTTGACTGCAAATTTCTCAGGGGTAACTAGTGGATGTCAGGAGATAATGAATGACAGCTTCAAAGTATTGACGGAAGAGACAAAAAGCAAAAACAAAAGCCCTGAAATTGGAATTAGACATTTCATAAAACAATTGGAGGGGAGAAGGGTTAATACCAGGCCTGTGACACACTCATTCCCTATTGGGGTCCTGGTTTGGTGGGGGGAGAAGAGAAGTAGTGAATGACCTTCACGAACTTTCTTATAAACATGTCAATGGCTTTGAACAGACCTCTTTGCAGTCTGACAACGGTATTTCTTACAGATAGGGGAGTCTTTGTGTAGAAAAGGTTTTTTTTTTTTTTTTTATAGGATATACGTGGTGTAACTAGATAGTTTATTGTAAATAAGCCTGGACTTCATGGATGTAAGGAGCACCGCTTGCTGGAGAATGGGGGGTGGTCATCTAGACTTTCCCCGTCTCTGTAATTATCAGAGTATAAAATGAAAGAGCTCCAAATCCCTGATGGCTTCTTCTCTGAATAATTTAGCATATATTGCCCAACAGGATTTTGTCTATCTGAAATGAAAACAGCTCCTAAAATAGGAAAAGAAACATTTTTGGAAGCTGCATATGGCGGTCTTGAGTTCCTGCAGGAAATGAATGTTTTGCCTCAGCCCACTGCTTGCCCATATCCTTGGACTCATTAATAAAGCTCGGTGCTGGGTAAGATCTATAATGTGCTGCAATGTTCTTTGACAATTCAACTCTTTGAGTTAATACAGCTATCGTTCAAAAATCCTGAACAAATTTTTAAGCTTACCTAGTGTAAGAGAGCTTGCCACCAACAGGCTCACACTGAATAATCTAAAAACGTTTTAACAAAAATAAAAGTTGACCCAGAGGGAAGGACGCTACTAAAGAAACAATGGTGAACAAAGAGAGTTGTGCATTTTGGTAAAGTTAATGAACTATTGATCAAAGAAAGAAAACATAACGAAAACAGTGGATATGTGTCTGTGTTTGCGTGTGACTAAACAGCAGAATAAAAATTCAAAACAGTACAAGAGTGTGTGTGTGTGTGTGTGTGTGTGTGTGTGCAGATGAGAGGAGTTTGTTCGGTAAGTAAATCATACTAAGTTTCTTGTCTTTTTGGGAAGAGAGGTTACTGAATAAATGTAAACAAGCTAGAAAAATTTGTAGCTAACTCTGCATGTTAAAAATGTAAGAGAAACCAAGGAAAGAATAGAAATATGTACCATAAACATTTAACATTCAAATTAACAGAGGAAAAAGTGTGAAAAAAGAAACAGAGGGCAGGTAAAGAGGAAAAAAAAAGAACATGTAAATTTAGAAGCACAATACCCCCAAACATATAGTCTTTATGGACGAATATAAACATCTTTTTAAAAAAATTATTATTCTCAATTGAGTTAGGGAAATAAACCCTGGCCTGCAATTTAGAATACAAAGTGTTCTCACCAAGTTCAATTAACCATTTTTATCTTCCTTTCCTATCTGATAAAATTTTGATATTATCTGATTTATTCAATATAGATTCTAATAATGTAGTGTTGTAGATTTTATTCCCCTACAGTTTTTCTCTAGAGAGTATGATATCTTCAATTATTCTTTATTTCCTTTATGTTCACTTGTTTAAGTATTTAGCCTTTAATTTACAAGACTTCATTTAGAATCACCTCCTAGTAATATCCAATTGGTGTTTATAAAGCTCAATTTCTCCCTTGAGAGTTCTGTCTGGGGGTTGTAGTAAGACGGCTTTTCTATTTTTCCCAATACTGCTTAAAGTACATTTTTTAAAGCATATTTAAAACCCTTAATATGTGTCATATTTTACATAGCCTCTTGTGAATCTTTCCTTATGTCAAAATGATCTATCTAGAGAAAACAGGAGTTACTGGATTGGCTTATAATTAAATGACAGGAAAGAAAAAAAACGAAAAGGAAGACTATTGGGGTCTTTAGAGGCAATTCCTGATTCACATCTTTCTCTTCTACCATTCGACTGTCATTTTTGACAATACAAATCAAAATAAAATGAAATCAGAAAAGCAATATACGGCCACCCGTATTTTATCAGGTGTGTAGTGAGGAATTTAAGGTCACCCCAGGAGAGGCCTTTGCTTTGCTCCTGGCTTCTGGGAGGTGACCCCTCGGCCTCTAAGATGCCATGCTTGATAGGAAGGGTGTCTTGGGTGTCTTGGATGGATTGGGTGTCTTGGCCCAGCCTGAGAATTACAACGTGGTGGAGAAGCTTTGAGCCACATCCACAGTGTGACTTAGGGCGGGGGCTTTGGGTCACGTGGCATCAGCTCTACCTTCTGAAGGCCTGGCAGCAGACCCATTAGGTGGGCAGTCAACGGTGTATCCAGGATAGAGCCCCAGTAAAGGCCTGGGACACTACGGTTCAGGTGAGCTTCCCCGACAGGTTGTTACCCACCAATACTGGGGAAAAGAACTTGGTCTTGACTCCAAGGGGGAGAGGACAGTGGAAGCTCCATGTTTGGAATGCTTCCTGGACTTGGTTCCATGTTCCTCTCTTGGCTGAGTGTCCTATGTGTCCTTCAGCTATCATAGACAGCAACCAGAGCTACAGCCGAGGTCAGTGATTTCTGTGCAGTCCTCCTAGCGAATTAGGAAAACTGAGGGAGGTTTTGGGGGTGCACTTAGACGGTACCGGGTAAAATAAAAGTGCTGAACGCATGCTCAGCCATGCAATTATAAGTTTATTTCCTTCGCCATGACTTGTCAATAATGAGCAAGCGTTGTTGAGGACTGGCGTGTTACGCACACGGAGAATTCTGATTCTGTGAATCAATTTTAATTCTAAGCAAGGCTATTGGTGACCGTTCCTTATATTAGTAAGCTGCTTAACCCGTGCAGTTTTAATGTGTTTTTTTTTTTTTTTTTAAAACGGGCAGCCTTGCTTAATGTCAACAATATGAAGTAACTGGCAGTTATTTCAAAGGCTGCTTTTGTGTGTGTTTTAGCAGCAAATTTTGTTGACACTCACTGGAAACCCATCTTTAGGGCAGAAAATTTGGCAGATGCTTTTGTTCAGCGGGTTTCTTGACAACTGTGTATGAAAAGCTATTTTTTGCCTTTCACAGGGACTGGTCAAAGGCTGAGGTTTGCTTTTGGTGACACTGCGTTAATTGTCTCCCTTGGGGCTGCCAGAGAGCTGAAGGCAAGTTAGCATTTCCTGACTCTTGCTTCCTCTTGAGTCCATGCTTCTTGCCTTCTAAATGCACTGTTTATGCCTGCAGCGTGGCTGGCTGCCACCTTGCCTGCTTTGCTGGGACTTCCTCTTTCACCTTTTTCTTATGCTTGTCTACTGAATTTATGGGAGCAAGTGTCTAGTTCCCGGAGCCCAGTGGCTGCAGTGGGTCCCAGCTGGGCAGGGTGGTACTTCCGAGGAGGAGCAGGGTTAGGAAAAGGTGAAGCTCTTGCTCAAAACTCCGTGACCCTTCCACTGCAGGCATTTGGCTCCCTTAGTACATAATGGTGCTTCGTTATATTTATTCTCAGTATACATTTTCGGTTTCGAACTCGAGGTCTCATAGAGACTGAGGAGACATCCTAATAGTCAGGCGATGATATTTCAGTCTGGGATTTATTTATTTATTTATTTATGACACACAGGGTTGGAGATCAAAACCTATAGGGAGACATCAGGGCATGAGAAATGAAACACGAAAACAAAAACAAAAAAGCTCACAGTGATCTGATACTTTTCTTGTATCATTTTATCAGTGTTTTCAAATAAATCAAAGGCTGTCTCCATTGAATTGTGTGTTTTTGTTTTTGTCTTTTTTTGTATAGGTTGCTCATAAGACGAACGTATGCCTGAATCCTTTGTTCCACTCTCTCTACTTTGTTATCTGAGGACTGATCCTCACACTACTGACTTCTTCCACTATTCAAAGACCTGATCACGGTGACAAACTCACGACGTGTGTGTACGTGCACGTGTACATCATATAAAAATATTCTGACCATTCTAAAGGAGGTAAAGCCTGAATATTTTATTCCCTTGATTAAAATCGTTCACAATTCTCAGTAGCAAGGGAAGATTAGATTCCTTGGCATGGCTTTTATATGATGTGGCCTGTGGACTGCGCCGCCACCCCCCCAGGCCAGTCTCAAGAAATAGAGTTCACAGCTCTAAAGATTTTTTGTGACTCTGCTCCACTCTTATAGAAAACATCTTTAGTAGGAAATAGGTTGAGCCTTTGAAAAGAATAATTAGTTAAATGTCTGTTAATTTTGCCTTCCCAGTATCTATCTCATTCTCTTCTGCCCACAGTAACTTGATATTAAACTACATTCTTCTCCTGGTCTCAGTTTGAAAAGGATTGACCCCAGGGCGCTTGGGTGGCTCAGTCGATTGGGCTTCCAACTCTTGATTTCAGCTCAGGACATGATCTCCAGGTTGTAGGACCAGGCCCCACGTCAGGCTCTGTCCTTAGCATGGAGTCTGCTTGTGTTTCTGCAGCTCGGTGCCTCCCTCTGCTTGCATTCTCTCTCTGAATAATAAATATATGAATAAAGAAAATCTAAAAAAAAAAAAAAAAAAAGGATTGAGTCCCCACTTGATTCTACACATCAGCTTATCCTATTCCTCTGGGTGTAGTAGATAGTTAATGAAGCGCTTTGGGCCATGCAATAAAAGCAGGTCCCAGAATATAGGTAGGAGCAACCAGAAGAAATCGCTTTTTGGCCCCCTGGATATTGTGTGAGAACGGAAGATCCGTAACTTATGAATCATTTTGCTACTACAGAGAGAGAATTAGAGTTGTTGATTGTTAGTGGAGGCACCAGAAGATGGAACTGGTATCATGGGTGCTGGGTAGATAGACAAATGGGAAATATAACGGGTCAGTGACATTCTCTAGCAGCTAGATCAAACCTTACCTAAAGGCTACCTCTTATCTGTTTTTCCCTAGATTCACGGGGATATAATCGACATACAACATCACATATGTTTAAGGTCCACAACTTTGATACACGTGTATGTTGCAAAACTATTACCACCAAGGAACGATTTACCTAAAGCGAATCTTTTCAGTTACATGAACCAATCTATTATTTTTACTAAGCTATTCTGAGTCTTTGGCTGATGCTTTAAAACATTACAGTCCTACAAATCGCTGCTTACGCCATACAAAACGTATAATCTAAGTATAAAATTTTCTTTATTTTATTTTTTATTTTTTATTTTTTTTTAAATTTTTTTATTTATTTATGATAGTCACACAGAGAGAGAGGCAGAGACACAGGCAGAGGGAGAAGCAGGCTCCATGCACCGGGAGCCCGATGTGGGATTCAATCCCGGGTCTCCAGGATCACGCCCTGGGCCAAAAGCAGGCGCTAAACTGCTGCGCCAACCAGGCTTCCCCAAAATTTTCTTTATTAATAAAGTTCTTTTTCTTTTTTTAAAAGGCTTTATTTATTTATGCATGAGAGACACAGGCAGAAGGAGAAGCAGGCTCCATGCAGGGAGCCCGATGCGGGACTCGATCTAGGGTCTCCAGGATCACGCCCTGAGCTGAAGGCAGACGCCCAACTGCTGAGCCCCCCAGGCGTCCCTAAAGTTTTTTCTTTTTTTTTTTTTCATATGAACTAAGCAGAAATAATCATTTTACTTTACTAACACAAAACTAATATGTAGAACCTGAGATTTAGGAGTTTCCCAGTCTTCACTCTACTTATCCTTGGGCTGATTAGCGCTGGTCAGTTGAATGTGCTCTAGTGATTTGCACCGTGTTTCTTTAGTCGGCCTGGATCATCTTCCTGCGGTCTTATCCCCGCCTGCTCTTCTCTTCACCTGCTGCATCCCTCTTACTCACTTATGCACTCCAGCACTGCCCTGACGTGGGACGGAGAAAACAATCAGAAAACCAGCATCCCATTTTAGCTGGTTGGATGCAGTCCAGATAAATTCACTATCCAGTAGAATCAATCAGTAGGGAAAAAAAAGTCATTATAAAAGTATGAGTCACTTGCTTGTTTTCTCTTCCAGACAGGCTAAATATTTAATAAGAATCCAGGTGTTATTTATTCATTTTTATTAGGTCCTTCTGACACCCAATCCTGCATTGTGATGGGCAATTAAGGTAAATATACGCGTAAGGGAGAAAACTTCGCTTCTGGGAAACTATTTTCACACCAATCCCAGTCCAATTGAGTTATAGCTTAAATATCTCTTGCTTAAAATATTTATTTATAGGTAGTGGATATACTTTAAACTATTTGTATTCTCTCATTCATGGGAAAATTAGAGACTCTGATTGGTAGGGCATCTTTTTTTTTTCCCCTGCCGATATGTAATTAATATTGTCATTGATTTTGTTATCTACAATGGTGTTGGTGCTTATTAAAGTTTCCTAGTAGCTTTGTGATTGCTTGCATGTAAATAGGTTACAACAACACAATTGTTTAGTATGCTTTGAATATTTGCACTTCTTTTATATGGTTTATCTAAATTTTACTTGGTTATGAAATTCCTGAGGATGGCTCAGTTCACATTTCCAGGCTTTTTGGAGAGTGAAAACTGAATAATTGGGATGGCCTGAACACAAAGAATTTGCTAGATTACAGTTCAGTCAACCCATATAATTACAGTGGGCTTATTTCCCCAACTAATTCCTATTAATAACAACTACAACAGTAATAGTCAATACATACTGAGTGTTTGCTATGTGTCAGGCATTTTTCTAAGTTCTTTGCAGGAAACAGTTCATCAAACCAATCCTGTTATTTGCAGTATTTTCCCCCCATTTCACAGATGAAGAAACGGAGACATTTCTCAGAAGTAACTGAGAGGCAGAGAGGTTATCTGCTTAAGGTTTTGGAATAATAAGTAACTGCTGAGTAAAGCTGTTCTATCTGCTGTCCTTGAAGGAAAGAATTTTTGTTTATTTACTGCTGGATCCCAGGCTTGGAACGTTGATGGAGTAGAGGGTAGGCGGTACCAATGTGCTGAACGAAGGAAGGAAGGGAGGAGGGAAGGAAGGGAGGGAGGAAGAGAGGGAGGGAGGAAGGGGGTGAGGGAGGAAGA
This sequence comes from Canis aureus, assembly GCF_053574225.1. Lineage (NCBI taxonomy): Eukaryota > Metazoa > Chordata > Mammalia > Carnivora > Canidae > Canis > Canis aureus. The sequence goes on from NC_135618.1 coordinate 3,020,253, forward strand.
AGGAAGGAAAGAAGGGAGGGAGGGAGGGAGGAAAAAGGAAGGAAGGAAGGAAGGAAGGAAGGAAGGAAGGAAGGAAGGAAGGAAGGAAGGAAGGAAGGGAGTAGCACCAATATTAAAAAAACAGGGGGTCTATCATCAGAATCCCTGCATTTATCCCCAACACTCGGCTGCCTCAGAGCCAACGGGCAGCAAGTGGAACTGTGCCCTATGGAAAAGCAAGAAGAGATATTTAAAATAATAACTTAGGGATCCCGGCCACATCTGGAATCGGGATTAGCACTCTATGTCCCTAATCTCTAATTCTCTCCAGGACTCTTGAAGGGAAGAATGCTTATTTCTTATTTAGAGTTAACAAAACGGGGGCTCAGAGAGGTCAAAGGACTGACCCAAAAGTCTGACGACTAACAGAGATTGCGCAGCAGCAATGTCCATAGTAGCCACACTGTGGAAGGAGCCTCGGTGTCCATCGACAGATGATGGATAGAGAAGCTGTGGTCTGTGTATACACTGGAATATTCCTCAGCCATTAGAAACGACCAATACCCACCATTTGCTTCGATGTGGATGGACCTGGAGGGTATGATGCTGAGTGAAATGAGTCAATCGGAGAAGGACAAACATTATATGGTCTCATTCATTTGGGGAATATAAAAAATAGCCAAAGGGAATAAAGGGAAAAGGAGAAAAAAAAATGTGTGGGAAATATCAGAAAGGGAGACAGAACATGAAGCCTCCTAACTCTGGGACACGAACTAGGGGTGGTGGAAGGGGAGGAGGGCGGGGGGTGGGGGTGAATGGGTGACGGGCACTGAGGGGGACACTTGACGGGATGAGCACTGGGTGTTATTCTATATGTTGGCAAATTGAACACCAATAAAAAATAAATGTATTATTAAAAAGAAAAAGAGATTGGAGCCTACGTCTGGTTAGACTCCTTCTATGAGGCCTGAGTTCCCACATGTCAGACGGTAACAGCAGCTGACGCTTAGTAAAAGGCGGCATCCTTGTATGGTCCTACATGCCTCCGTCATGGAATAAATTTCCCTTGACACCCCCAGGGGCAGGCACCGCTAAGATTTCGCCAGGGAAGGGAACGGCTGTGGCCCCACCCGAGGCCATACAGCTCAGAGCGAAGCTGGGCCTGCCCTCGCCATCCTGAGTCCTGCCCAGCTCGGTGCGGCGGGGGCTGGAGCGGTGCCCACCTGCTTGAAGGGATCAGAAAACAGTATGTCATAAATGCAATTTCTATCCACAATACTTCTGCAAATTCTAGGCCTTTCTTTTTACTACAAGCCTCCTTCTGCAAGCAATGACTGTTTTGGGGGCAGCTGCACCCTTGCAGGAAGGCAGCCCTTCTCTTGATGGTGTCCACATCTAATCAATCTACACAGATGAGGCATGTTGCTTCCTTTCGTGTTTCCTTTTCCAAAGAGGCAAGGAAAAAAAAAAAAATTGGGTCTACTGAATATTAAAATTAAAACAACAACAACAACAACAACTTTTGAGCTGATTGCATTCCTTGGAGCACAGTTTTATAGGAATGGTTTTCAGATATTTCTACCGATAAAGAGGACTGTGATTATTCGCTGTATGTTCTTTCAAGATGGAATCACTCCATAAATCTTGTTTTTAAAGATTTTGTTTATTTGACAGGGAGAGGGAGAGAGCACAAGCAGGGGGAGCAGCAGAGGGAGAGGGAGGCCCCACCCCAGGTCCCGGGGTCACGGCCTGAGTGGAGGGCAGACGCTGCACTGACGGATCCAGCCCGGTGACATGGAATCTTGGGCGCTGACTGTCATGATCCTCCCTTCTTGCCTTTTTTTTTCTTTTTTCCCCTTTTACAAAAAGGTTTTATTTAAGAGACCATTTTAATAAGTACGAATTTTAAATGTGGCCCGATGAAGAAATGTTCTTTAGTCACTTTGGAGGTAAAAGTTACATTCATGCCTCTGGTTTAACATTTATTAATTTTCCTTTTCCTCCCCCTGCCCCCCCCCCCCCACCAGCCCAGGTTTGTTTTTCTCGTTCTCTCCATCTATTTTCTGGACATTAGCCTAATCCTGAAGACTAGAAGCCCAATTTCTGTAGCAAATTACGAACCACTGAGCTTTAGGACTAATGTACCCTCTTATTTCCACAACCAGGTTTTTTGATATTGATGAAACACAGAATCAGGAGCAACGGACTTGCTCAATTTTTAAAGTGCCATTGACTCTTCCTACTGATAGCTCTACATGCTAAATAGTCAGGAGAAGGAAACAGAATCCAAACCACTAAGAGCTGTTCATCCTCACTGTTGCCAAAGCACAGTAACATTAATAATAAATGACTAGTTTTGGAAACAGTAAGCAAAAAAGGTATTTTGGGCTGAGTCACTGAGAAACATTTTGCATATACGGAATTTTTTCTTCAACATGGGAGGAAAAAAAATGCCACAGATCATCTTTCTAAACAACACGGAATAAGCTGGTGGTGTGAGACAGTGACGAAGTATGTTTACCTAATTCGTAAAACCTCTTCCGATTAAAAATCCCTTATGCTTGTCAAGAGAGGAATCAGTACTTTAAACAAGCTCCAGGATCAAATAATAGGACTAAGAAATTTTTGTGTCCTGCCTTCCCATTTTTAATTCTCATTTATGTAGCTTTTCATGGGAACTTGTGCCATTACAGGACTTTGGGGCTGTTTATTACGAAATAAAAATGTTTTTCAATATCTTTCATGCTTAAGCCCCCACGTAACAAATCTCCAAACTGGACCCGGGACACAGAAGTCGCGTTTATCAGGATTATCTCAAGGCCTACTTCACATCCGTACCTCTCCGAGTCCTCATGGACGTGACTTTTCTTAACTCATTGAGTCATGTAGGCATTAATTCAACAAATAATTAACAGCTAACTTTGTGCCATCTGCCCTGGTTTCTTTTTTTTTTTTTTTTTTTAATTTTTTTTTTCCTGCCCTGGTTTCTGGGGATAACGTTGTCAATCAAGCACTGTCCTGGTGAAATTTACATTCTAATTGAGGAGGGAAAAAAAATTTAAAAAAATACAAGACTTATTTATTTAATATCAATGAGATAAAGAAATAAATGGATCAGTAAAGGTTGATTGGGAATGTCAGGGTGGAGGGTAATCAGCAGAAAGATGGTTGGGGGGGGGGCCCGGCGAGAGTGGACACCTGGGCAGAGCCCTGAAGAAGCCAAGGAGAGGCCACGGGGCAGGGTCCGTGTGTCAAGACACGTTCTAGAACTACCACCGAGGTCAGTCTGACGGAAGCAGGCCGGCCGAAGGAAAGAAAATTAAGAGATGATGTCAGGGTAAAGGAACAGGTGCCAGGTCATGCAGGGTTAGCAGGACGACGATAAGGTCTTGGGCTTTTCCTGCAAGAAAGGGAAGGCTCCGAAGAGTTTTGAGGGGGAAACAATGAGATGATATGACTTATACTTTAAAAGTTGGGAATAGGGGCGCATGGTCGGCTCAGTCTGTTAAGCACCCGACCCCTGGATTCAGCTGAGGTCGTGCTCTTAGGGTCGTGGGATCGAGCCCCGCGTCAGGCTTGCACTCAGGGCAGGGTCTCCTTGTCCCTCCCCTTCTGCTCCCCCCCACCTTTGTTCTCTAAGTAGATAAATGAATTAAATATTTTAAAAAATCAAGCACATACATACGTACATAAGCACATAAATAGAAGTTGGGAATAGACTGCAGGTGAGGGAAGAGCAGCGTGGGGGAGCATTTAGGGAGTTTTGCGCCAACCCAAGCTGGAGGGGAAGGTATCAGCCTGTGTTCCAGCCTCCAAGACGAGTGGTCACAGTCAGTGTGTGCACACGCGTGTACAACCTGTACTCCGGGCACGGCCCGTAGGGTTTATCTCCAGCACAGCCCTGGCCCCTTGGCTGCCAGAGGTGATGGACGGGAAGGAAGCTCGGCCGGGCCCACGGGGCGAGGGCGAGGCCACAGCCGTCAGGGGGGCCTGGCAGCCGGCTGGGCACCTCGCCTCCGTCGGGGGCAACTCTCACTAGTGGACTGTGAGCAGGGGAGGGCTTCCTTTTGGGCTAAAACACATAATATAGGGAATTCCTGGGAGGCTCAGCAGTTTAGCGCTGCCTTTGGCCCAGGATGTGACCCCAGGGTCCCGGGATCGAGTCCTGCATCGGGCTCCCTGCGTGAGGCCTGCTTCTCCCTCTGCCTGTGTCTCTGCCTCTCTCTCTGTGTCTCTCATGAATAAATAAATAAAATCTTAAAAAAAAAATTTAGAAAACCACATAAGATAAAGGAAAGTGCCTAGCATTTAACAGTGATTTTGACAATGGCGAAGCGGTATCTAGAAAGGTCTTAAAAATGGCACTTTAACGAAGAATTTCCATCACCTAGATTTCTCCTCCTTAGGACCAAAGGGCAAAAATGTCCAGGTCAGTTTCTATGCTCTGTGGAGAATGACTGGTCTGTTCTTGAGAAATATAAAACCGAAACCCACACAGGGTTTTGAGGCATGCTGGCCAGCTGCTGCCCTGTTCTCCTGACACGACTGTGGCCTTGGAGCCAAGGCTGGGAGCTGGCCTTCCATCAGGATGTCAGCCTTCTATCCTATTCCAGCTTTTCAAATAGGCTTTATTCATGTACGCCAATTTTTGTGATTATTTAAGCATTCTTGAAGTGACTCCATTTGGGCACATGGATAAAATACCAGCTAGATGCTATCCTCTCTTCTCCTTCATCACATAATGTTATATTTTTCATTCCCAGGGTCAGCTAATTTTATTTATTGCTACTGCCTATAGCCCTTAAATATATAAGAATCTCCATACACATCTGTATAAAATAAAGCCTTGAAATTATTTCTTCAAAACAGCCATCATTTGCATTTAGCAGGCAGTGCAAATTTATCTTTCTGTATAATGCTGCTACATCTTAAAAAGGCAATATCATAAATGAGATTATCCCTTCAGAAAGCAATCCCAGACTAAAATAAATCAAGATATGGAAACCTTACAAATGGCCTTTAATATATTGGATATTACCAGAAAGTATGTGCAACTTAAATGTTTTAAGACAACGATTTATTGTTGAATTTCTAATGTAGGTTTTTCCCTTTAAAAATATATTACCAGCCTCTATCCAATAGTATTAATAATCTCCCACCCTTTTATAGCCGAGAAAGTCAGCACAGGATTATATAAATCAAATCTTCTAGTCCTGTTCCTTCATTACAGGGATGGAAACTGAGGTTCAGAAAGTGAATAACAGCTAGTGAACAACAAAGACAAGAAACTACTTCATCTGGGACCCCCGGGGGGCTCAGCGGTGAAGCCTCTGCCTTTGCCGAGGGCATGACCCTGGGGTCCCGGGATCGAGTCCCACGTCGGGCTCCCTGCATGGAGCCTGCTTCTCCCTCTGCTGTGTCTCTGCCTCTCTCTCTGGGTCTCTCATGAATAAATAAATTAACAATCTTAAAAAAAAAAAAAAGAAAGAAACTAATTCATTTACTCACTAAGAATTTTTCTCATGACATTACATCAATTTCATCTGACTTTTCCTCATATAAAACTCTATCTCCAGCTTCCCTATAATCAAACAGAGCACAATAAACCTGCACTATGTGGAGGTCACAGCCCAGCTTTGATATTTTTTGGCTAATGAAAATATTCTACAGAGTTTTTCCTAATAGCAGATAAAAAAATCGAGGCCATTCCAGGGAGATGAGGGACAGGGTTCTGACCTTGGTAATTTCAGTCTTTGCTTTGTTCCTGGATAAACGTGGGAGCTGATGGAGAAAGGAGAAAAGGCAAAGCGGAAGGAATGGCAAAATCATGCCACTTCTTATCATCCTGGTCATATCAGTTACCATACGATTTTCATGGCAAAAGAAAGGCAAAATTCAGCCAATTTCCTTAGGTTTGAGAGGAAGGATTGGGAGGTACCTTTCTTTCTTTCTCCTTTTTCTTTCTTTTTTTTTTTTTTTTAAGACTGATTTATTTTAGAGAGAGGGAGTGGGGATGGGGCATGGGGCACAGAGGCAGAGGGACCGAGAAATATTCAAGCGGACTCTGCTGAGCGTGGAGCCCATTGTCAGGTTCGATCTCAGGACCCTGAGATCACGACCTGAGCTGAAACCGAGAGTCCGTTGCTTAACCGACTCTGCCACCCGGATGCCCCAGGACCTACCTTTCTAATAAGCCAGCTGACACTGCACCTATCTTCAGCATGTTCCCAAACAAAGCGACATTCAGACTCAACCACAGCCTATGAAGGCAACAAAACAGGCCTGGTCCTTTTAGCCCCTATTTTAAGTTTCTACTGTTGGAAAGTTGGTTTGTAATGGAATATTTTTGAGGGTGTATGACTCCCACATAGACATTTCAGGGTCCCTCTTCCCCCCCGCCCCGAATGAAAATCAAATAAGAGCTAGAGATAAAAACACATAAGCTAATGTGTGTAATGTAGTTATTAGCACGGTTCCTGGCGATGGTTAATAGGTCAGTAAATGCCTCCAATGATAATATTGACAACACGTTATAACTGACAATGTCATTGTTCCTATTTTTATTATGTAAAATCATACAGTGTCCAACCTGCTTGTTACTTTGCCCCTACAACGCTCTGTACAACAGCCTTGAGACACTGGGCAGGTAAAGAGCTGCGTTTACTTAATTGGCCCAAACAGCAAGGTGATACGGAGCTGGAACGGTCTTGCCTCCTTGAACTCCACGTGGGGACAGAGACATTAAGAGGAAGACACAGAAAACACAGAATTTTCTTCACCTCTCAAGTTGTTTGAAAACGGAAAAAGAGGTGTATCTTTAAAACATCCCGTCTTTATACGACCACACCACCGTTTTAGGAAGGAATCCCCAGTTGTCATGGTGAGGGCCCAGCAGAGCAGATCAGGAATGTTCCTGATGAAACAGTTGTACATACTAATGCTCTGTCTAATGCTGCGATGACATCTGAAGATGCACAGTCCCCTCCATCCGCCGAGGGCCTACCTTCTTCCCTCTTTTCCTTGCTGCTGTCTCCCGGGCAGGTGATTTTAGGATAATACCTGTAACTACTCAAGAGCTCTCTCCTGATGTGTACTTTGTTCTCTGAACCCTTTTAAGCTGTAGCTTCTCTGATTATTTTGGTCCCAGAGTTTCAGGCCTTTTACACATTGTTATTCTAAATTCCACGAGTCACTTACTGGCTCATAACGCAGGTCTTCCAAACCCCTATGAGTTTGCACATGCTGTTCTACACTATTTGCCCCCATTTTTCTGACATTAGCCAAAATGACTAATATGAAAGCTGCCCAGGATGGTTCAAAATGAAAATAATGAGCTCGCTGAGGAGTAAATAATACTGATTTATGAATGACAAAGTTTTGCTCACAAACTTTACTTCTGGTGTAAGTAGTTTGCTATGATGACTACATATCCTACTATGGAGCAAAACAAGACAAAACAAAGCAAAGCAAAAACCCCAAAACAAACAAAAAATTGTTAGAAATGATGTAAAACTTTCCTTTGGTAAGCCAATATGCTTTTCCTCGAAATGCAAAGAGTCGTATTTGCTCATTAATTTTCATTGTAATGTAACAAATTTACAGCAACCACGTTCCTATTGGAAATACACATTTTCTAAAACATGTTAATGATGTGTTAAGTAGAACAAATTAGCTTACTTGGCATTTTTTTTCCCTCAACATCCTTCTGATGTGTTTTCTCATACTGAAGAGGCTGGGAAGCTAAAAATGACATTCTCTGACTCCTTTGGAGTTAGGTTTCCAGGCGCGATTTAAAATCTGAAAATCAGATGAATATGCTCAAAACTTAAAAATCAGAACTTCTAACAGTTGACCAGGGAAGCAGTGGTGTGTGGGCCCCCCTTTTGCTCATGTGAGATTTATAGATGTGGTGGTGTCTGTCTGGAGTTCACGGTGCCGGCTACCCCTTGCTGATCTCAAGAGTCTCATTAAGGCGGGAATTTTCCAGAGAGGCCATAGTTCTATAATGGACTCCCTGAATACTTCAGCTTCCTGGTTTGGGGAACAGTAGCCCTCTGGGTGGAAAGGTATGCAGTGTTGTTCGGGGAGCCTGTCCTGAAGGCCAGCCTACAGCCTGTTACTGTAGTTCTCTCAAACAATTTTGTCAGCCTATTTCCTCTAAACAGCAGCTTTCAGCCTATGAATCTAGGGTGCTTTTTTTGTGTGACGAACTCTCACTAATTCAAGTCTGAGGTCTTGAGATGAAGGTTCAAGGCACTGAATATTTTTGAAGCTTCTCCAAAGTCACCATTCTACTCCATAATTTTCTACCCACATGGTCATTTAGTAACTCACAGAAGCAGATTCGTCAGTCGACTTTTGTCTCCGTTAACCAAATCTCCACTTTTGCTACCAAGAACTATGATCTATTTTGTATCTTCTCTTATGAACAGATTTCCCTAGACTTACACACAAACCGTTCAGGAAATCCATCTCTGAGCCCTATCTTTGAATGTGTGTTGTCTGCAATCAGAAAGATTGTATCATTCACGATTCAACAATACAGAGGTTCTTCCCCCCCACCCCCAACACACAAAGATGTTGCGCCATAATAAAAATCTGGAAACAAGTGGATCTGAACTTGGAAGCTGGCTCCACCATTTTCCTTATTATTGGTGTGGCCTTGGAATAATTATTTAACTTCTTCGAGTCTGTTCCTTGAGATTCAAATATTTCCTACAGTTCTTGGGAAGATTAGTGAGAAGAGTATGTACATAAACGCTGCCCATGTTTTTCCTGTTGGAGCATGACTTCTTCTCCATCGCATGTAGCTTTGTATATGGAAGTGTTATAGAGAAACAAGCTCTATCATACAAACCCAAGTACGGATGTATTTCCTTTGTCTGTCTTAGGCCACATAGGCAATAGGAAGCTCTTTCCTGAGATTTAAAATGTTCCAGGTAGACTGAAGGATACTCATTAAAGAGACCAAGGTGGTGCTTGCTTTGACAGCACATATAGTCAAGAGACCTACATAGGAGCAGCGGAGTCCTGCCCAGACAGTTTCATGCTGTTTCCAGTTTTCCAATTCTTGGCTCTGGAGCATTCCGTCATTCCTGATCCATTCTCAGGCAAGGTTCCCCTGGCTCTTGTTGATATCCTTAGCTCCTAAGATATCTTTCTAATAAGTTATTTTCTATCTAGGTTCTTCATAGTTGGTTTCTGCTATTTCCTATAAAGAACACTGACTGATAGAGAATTACTTTTCTCCTCTGTGAAAGAGGAAACTAAGCTGTAGAAAGGTTGTGTTACTAACCCAAGGTCACAAAGCTAGTAAGTGGTAAAGCCATTATTTAGATCGGGCACTTCACACGGCAAAAACCCCAGTAAAAGCTGTGTTTCTGTTTAAACAGAGCTGACTCCTAAGCTCGGATTTGTCTAACTGGTCTTATTTCCCTGGAGTAAACCCAGGAAGCTTCCACTCAAGCCAATTTGAGTTACTTTAAAATAGGAAGGGGAGAAAACAAAAGCCCATACAGTTGTAAGGGAGGAGGATTTGCTACATTGCTTTCAGTTCATTACATGTTGGCACCAAAATGGGATAACTGAAATCATTGCACTTCCGAAGAGAAAAAAATAGGCCATCACCCCCAAATAAAGCAATAACCTTATGTTAATCCATGAATTAAATTGAATCCCATTATCACTTATGTACTAATCTATATAACCTACTTAAAATTTAAATGTATGACTCCGAGTTTGAATAGATGCATGCTATGTATTGTTCTCACATTATAAAATAATCCTAGGACTGCCAATGTGATGTCTATTGCAAACCCTCACACATTTCATATCTTTAAATAAAGAAGTACGATTTTCTAAAATATTCTTTTGTAGGACTGTGTTCTTTTTGTTCATATCAAAATTTTTGTGAAATCTGAGCCAAAGGTAGCTATCTCTATCAGATATTTACTTCAACTTTGAAATACAAACTTAGAACTAATATGTATTTGTTACCGACATAACTGGATAGGAAAATGCATTGTCCTTACTCAAAGACAACAGGATACAAGGTACATGGCCGATGATACTCCTTGGAAAACATCATGGAAAACACACAGTGTGACCTAGACAAGCATTGTTTCTCCAGCTTTCCATGGGTTTGCTTTATCTTCTAACACACCATCTGTACATATATAATGTCACAGATTAAACAGGCATATTCTTATTGCCACCAGTCCAGGTAATATTGCTCCTCTCAACTGTGATTGGGTTAAGAAGGGACATGTGACTCAGTTTTGGCAAGGACTGAGTCCCATCTTAACATACTGCTAAAGGATTCTGGGAAATGTTTCCTCACTGATGAAAAGAGACCCAGAAGGAAAAAAGGCTCCTTCATTTCCTTTGGACGTGGATATGTCTGCATGGAAAGCCTAGAACAGCAGCAGTCAACTTGTGATTTCAAGAGGCGTTAGTGGAACACACAGCCCATAAATGGGGGGTGGGGTGGACTCCTTGAGTCATTGAATTAACGAACTCTGGAGCTGCTGTCTTATTACGTGAGAGAATAATGTTTCTTTATTTTGTAGGCAAATCTGACTTGGGGTGTTCGGTTACGTGAAGCCCAAGGCGCTATAACTGATGTATGTAGCAAGCATTTCAGAGAAGATCTGAGTACAATCGCTGGTCCATCGAGAGTGTTCCAGTAGTTTTTATCAAATAAATGATGAATGTAAGGAGGTTATAATTTTACCTTACAGACTTGAGGAAACATTAAGGAATCGAGATTTATTTGGGCTAAGGACGATGATAATGAGGGTGACTACAAGGAGATAATGGTTATGATGGAAGCGTCACGATGGGGGAGAAGGCACATTTTAGAACCTCTAGGGACCACATCAGAGCTTGGCCCTTTTCTTGAAGTGAAAACATGAACTCACAACCCAGTGTTTTTCCGCAGCCTTCATCCGAGTGTGAATGTCACTCAACTGTTGCGGCAAAGGCTGGCCCCTCCACACGTCTGGCCTCCAGGCACCACACTTGCAAACATTCTCTCCTTCCCATAGGGAAAATAGCATATTTCCAAGATGGAAAAATAGGACGGCCACCAAATGTGTAAACTCTAAAACAAAGCAGAACACTGTGCTTATGGGTTGTTCCTTCTATCAGCTTCCAGGAGAGAAAAACTTGTCCTGTGAAGACATTTAATTGGACAAGAGGAAAATACAAACTAAAATGCAAGGAAGGATTTCAGATGAGGGAGGCTCAACACCGAAGAGCGAAGAGCGTATCACTCACGAGGAGAGAGCCGTGTCCTTGCGTAAGCAGCCCTTAGGCACAGGATAAATTCTCCTTCTAATGAGAAGTTCTAAACCATTTACAATAGTGTCAGTACCTCTTGAAAATGATCAATTAAGCCTTTATTGAAAAAAACATAAAGGCCCTTTCTCCATTCTCGTTATCAAGATCTCACAACCAAGCATTTGAGCTGGAAGCTCTCACGCTCAAGTTTCCACCACAGCACAGGGCCTGGTCTTTCTCCAGCTCCCTGGCTCCTACTTCAGCTTTGCCCCCTCCCTTCTCCAAGCAGTCAGTAACCTCTATTTTTTCTCTATATTTATTTAAGAGTTTTTACCTTTATTGATTTCTCTCAGATTCTTTTTTTAAAATCTTTTACTTATTTATTTGAAAGAGAGAGAGTGAGCGAGTGAGAGCATAAGCTGGGGGAAGGGGCAATGGGAGAGAGAGAAGTGGACTCCCTGGCTAAGCACCGTCCCAGGGCCCTGAGATCAAGACCTGAGCCAAGGGAAGACGCTTAACTGACTGAGCCACCCACGTGCCCCGATTTCTCTCAGATTCTTGTCTCTAAGTAATTTATTACAAAAATATTGACTGGAAGTGTGCAAGATGCAAAACTGGTTTGGTAACATAAAAGGATGCATAAAATGTTGACCCCACTCTCAAGAATCTCAGAATCGAGTTTCGGAGACAGACACTGAGGCAGCTCCAGTACAAGACACACTGTGATAAATGCCGCGACACAAATCTTTAAGTAATGAAAATAGAAGTAACTGGCTCCCCACTGGAGTCTAAACGTAAACTGTCGCCCGCCTACTGCTTATCGAGCCTCTCCCTTCAATTCAGACTCACCATATTTAGGAAAGAATTCACCAGCTTTCCTCCAAAAATTGTTCTCCATTGTGATGACTATTTCTACTAGCAGTTTCACAGTTAGCCTAGTCACTCATGCTTGAAAGATGGGTATTCTTTGCATTTTCCTCAGATTCATGCTCCCCATCTAGCCATTCACCAAGTTCTGTTCATTTTTCTTTTGAAATGTCTCTTTTATCCTTCTGTTCTATGGTCATTACAACCTCCCTAGTCCAAAATTGGATCACTTTATACCTATGTTCTGGCCATTTCCTAGCAGATGTCTTTGGATCCAGTCCTTCCCTCGCCTAAATCATCCCGTGTACTTCAAAAAAACCCCACAGAATCCTAAAATCGGGAGAGGCATTGCCCTCCAATGCAAAAATCTGTACAAATTAATTTAGCATTGTAAGTGAATAGCCATCTATTACCCACATACTTACTGATGGAAACTCAATTCCCCAAAACATTTCTTATTAAATTTATAGATTATTTTGATTGATAGAAAAATGTTCTTTATATTGCTAAGTCTACACATTTCTTTGCTATGTTTCTCCCTTGAATTCCAGTTTTGCATATCTGAAATATAAGTTCCATCAACCTTTAAAGAAAGCTATTTTGTCTCTTTAAGCTCCAGCTTTTAAAAACTGGTTAAATATACAGCCCCCATAACTGAGTCTGATAAAAACTTTAGCCCTCACCATCTTGATTGTGCTCCTGTTAGCACTTTACAGTTGCTAGCACGACTGAAAATGTAGTGTCCAGAACTAAAAAGAGTACTTTGAAACTTCTCTACCCTGAATGATCATTATTAGACTCACCCCACAAATTCAGGAATCTTAAATATTCCCAGTTTTTATTGCTCCAAAGCACAGCTCCTGAGCTATACATGACAGTTATAGCCCAATTTATTTATCCTAAGTTTCTTAAAGTATCTTCTGCTTTAGCTGGACTGGGGTTCTTCCCATTCCCATTCCCATTCCCATTCCCATTCATTCATTCGTTCACACATCCAAGCCTTTCCTTATATTTATCCTTCTGTTTGAAATTACTTATCTCCATTCTACCTATCTTAATCTCTTGGCCCTAACATCAGTTCCAGACTATCTCCTAAGAAGCACGGCCTCCAGACTATAGGTAAGGAGTCTCAACTTTGCTGTTGGCACCTGGGAGGAGATCTTACGGCTCCAGACTCTGACAGGAGTCTCTGTTTGCCCGAGGGCCTTGACCATCACCAGGCATCTAATAATGTGATGTATGACAGGGGATTGGAGGCCAGGCCATGTCCCTTCTGACCTCTAGGGGAACAGATGACAAAACATAGCCTGACCTTTGTGAGTGGCTGGAAATCAAAAGGAAGCCACATGGGCCTTATGTGATTAAGCCCTAATAAGAACTTGATTTTTTATAAAGTTTTATAAAACTTTATAAAGTTATCATACCACGAGTGTAATAGCTTGCCGTGCGTTCTTGAGTCCCATGAATTATCAAACCCAAGGATGACTGTGGGGGTGTCTGAATTCACAGCCAGCTGGTTTGAAAAGAAAGTGGTCCTGGGGACTCACGAATACACCTTATATCTGAAATGAGGGCAGACTTGCAGGCACTGCCTCCTCACGCCGTAGCTGGCTAAACTCATCGCACAGAGCCACTTCCTTCTTGAAGCATCCTCTAAGTGCAGTCTACCTCACCCATGCCCTCTTCTCCTAAATACCTATTGTATTTATATCGAGTATCGCAAAATCCGTTGCTGGCCTGTAGCACTGCAGGTAGGTTATTAAGCAGATATTATGATTATTACCATCTGGGGTTGGAATTTTTGTGACCGAGAAAATGTAGTGATCTCGTAGCTTCTGGGGTCAGGGAGAAGTAAAGGAAGGGGAGAGAAAAGACTACGTATGTAATGTTGTGAAAAGGTGGAAGGAAGAGGAGATGGTAGTGATTCCGGGAAGAAGACATTCAGCCGCTTCCCAAGGAATCGCTGCATTAAAGAAAGTTCCGTGGTTCTGACAATGCACACTGAGCACACGTTAGGCACTGAAGAGGTGACACCAGCTTTCCAGGAGGGATCCTTGATGAAGCTACCTGATAACTGTTACAACATGGTGTGCGTTGGGTTTGGTTTGACAGAAAATTGTGCCAGAGGCTTCAGGCCTTGGAGTCCATCTCTGCTCTAGTTTCAGCTGAGGAGTACTGTCTCCATCCTCGCTGCCTAGGACTGGAGGTTCATCTCTTCCTGATAACCTTTGCCTATTCCTCTGTCATGTAAACGACGTTAATGGTCAACGCTAATGTAGGGCTCCTGCCCAGTGGAACAGAAAGGGATGATTCCCAGTAATGTAAGAGACTCCAAAATAGAAAGAATGGTCATGAGCAGCCCATACGTAGGGCTATATGGAAACGGCGTAAGAAGCCATGGGGAAATAGGGCACTTAAAGGGCTAGGAATGGGCTCACACTGGCGTCTGTAACTAGTCTGGGGGAAGATATCCAGGGAAACAGACAGGTCCTAAGATCAGAAATGGTGATGAACTGAGTCTTGGTTTGAGTAGAACAGCAGGTGGTGGAAGAGGGGATGGGAAGAGTGAAGGACACATCAATCAGAAGTTTGATATCCTTGCCTTATAGAAATATAATCCATGTTGCTTTCCTGGTTTTATTTTTTACTTCTTTAGGAATGAATTTGTGTTAGGGGGCCAGGATTCACATTTCTTGGGGCCGGGATTATGACAGACTACATTGTGTCTTTTTTTTTTTTTTTTTTTTTTTTATCCCAAGATAATGCTTTTCAGAAAGAAAACAAAAATAACTCAAATAGGCACCTTGGAGGATCCTGAAGGACCTTAAATTGGGACAATTCTATACAAACAGAATGTTTGATTATCTGCTTGTTCTGTTCAAATAACACTACAGATCCTGGCTGAGCTAGGGAGATGTGCAGTAGACAGGAATTCACTATTTACCTGCTAGTGTGCTATGATAACCTATCAACGGGATACATGTGTAAATCCCTACTTTATAAGCAGTATCCACATTCCACTGGACACTTTCCTGGACAGCTACACCACCTGCAACTTTGCTAACATCCAATACTGGAAAATAGATCAATCAAAATAATGCACTAGATTTTGATGTGCTTAATCTTGTCTTTGTTTGAAACACGAGCATTTACGAATTAGATAAGTAAAGAGTTGTGCATCCTGTTCCCATAATTGCTATCTGATTCCAGTATGCTAGAAAGAATGGGGAGAAGAGCTTATTAATATTGAAATTTCCAATAAGAGATGCATGTTTAATTGAAGTGACATTAGCTAGTACTTTACGTACTGGGCTGATAAGTGCTGATCAATCAACAAATGATGCTGTTATTAAGTAAAGACAAACTACTATTCCTGATTGAAAGAGGCGCATTTATTAGCAAACAACATATATCTTTATGATTTTTCTGTGTTCGAATAATTTTGTGAAATAATACTGAGTGTGTATGCGTATTATAAATGTATTTGGAACTACCCGAAGTAACCCTGTGAATTGTTTAAAATATGTATCTCGCGTTTAAACAGAAACATTTATTCTTGTTCCATAGTTTAAAAAAATTTCCAATATGCTTTTCTCAAGACAATTTGAGAACCTTTTTGAAACTGAGGGTTTTCAATCTCTTTTATGAGATCAGATGAATAAATTACTTTCAAGGTAGCTGATTCCCCAGGGTAGATTTGGTTTGTTGCTTCTCTAAATTGTGGTGGTTTAAGATCTCAGATATACTTTTTTCAATATACATTCCCTACTTCTTTAAAAAGCTGTATAGAGATGATGAGGAAAAATATGTAATTATACAATATACAGATGTAAATACATGCAGCATAGGGAAAGATGAATATATATATTATATTCATATATACATGAATATATGATATATATATATATATATATATATATATCACAAACACATATGTCATATGTTCCATAGTTATATATCAAACAAAACATGTTAGGTGAAATAGGGCCTAACACTGATGTTTCTTATAATTAGAACTTTTTTCGTTTGTTAATATCTATTTTACTCAGGATAAGATATTAAATCATGTAACTTCGGTGTTTCAGTCGGGATAGGATGCTAAACAAGATGAGAAGTCATCTCATACCTTTTTCCATTACAGAAACAAATGTATGCTGATTAAAATTTATGAGCTAATAGCCCCCATGGTCCCTAGCACAGTGCTCAACACTCAACATGAGTCCATTAATAATTATTGAAATGGATATTGTTTCTGTAAGTCGGGGCCTGGGCCTGTCTGATAAAATATACAAACAGAAAAACATGAACTGCTTTAACAACTGAGAGGTAGTGGTCATCGAGAACCCTCCCTTCTTTGGGGTGGTTAAGCAGTTCTCCGTCTATATGGAGATGAAGTTCATCGCATTCGAAATCATAACATTGTAAAATACGCCTTTATCTCTCTCGAACACGTCCTTCTGTGTTGGGAAGTATCCTGCAATAAGATAGTGTGATGGACTAGTTGACTTTCCAAGGTCTATTAATCTATGAAGTGAAAATTAATATCCTTTCATCAGATGAGGCTGGTATCCAATTATCAGTAGAGCAGATGTTGTGCTTTTCTGCTGGGTATAAAGAAAAGGGATGTGCATATCATGCTTCGAGAGGTGTACCAATGTAAGTAGGACAACTCTCACTGCCTTGCTGCTACTCTGAAGGTAAATTGCTTGAGTGCAGAGCAACCTCCTGCAGTCCCTCCAAATACCAAAAATGAAAAGCACAGCTATGAAATGTCCAGGCTTGGCTCTCTTCAATAGTAAATTATGGGAATGCAACTCATGCAGCTGCTATGGGTACCTGCTGCCTGCCAGATCCCCTTGCTTCTATTTCTTCTGCGCACCGGGTATAGCCAGTCATTTCCAAAAGCTAATTTGCAGTTGATTATGCAATCTGCCAAACCCAATCAATGTGCATACTCATGACCACTCATAAGATTATTTGCCTTAATCATAGGAGACCTCTAGGTCGTTACTCCACCATAGGGAATATATTCAGTGGAGATGGTTATGGGGTTGCCCACTACGCAGCTGCCTGCCAGGTCTCTTGGCTTTTATTATTTTCATCTCTCGGATGTGGCCAGTTCTATCCAAAGATGCTTCAAAGGCAAATCCATTCCCTATCAGTGAGAAACCCTCTGCTGACTACTGACTGCTGAGGCAGCAGGATAAATACAGAAACCTTGAGGATACTTCAGGATTAAGGTTTCTTTCTTTTTCTTCTTCTTGTCTTTTTAATAGTAATGTTAGTTGTTGGCAAGAGTTTAATGTCTTCCATGTAGGAAGATAGACTTCCATTGGGTATCAAAATAAAATTTAAAAAAAAGGTCTTCCAAATACCAGACCTGTTGTTGGGATTTTTTGGGATTGTGATAACTCTCCATGGCCATAAATTACTGTTTGAATTTTTAATATTAAAAAAACTTTTTTTAAAAAAGTGGACTAGATCAGTATAGTTCAACACATACCCAGGGACCGTGTCTTATAGAGCCTGAAGTACACAACCGCCTAATGCGGAGAAGGCAAAGATGCACCATGTATACTGCTCTTCTCCTTCCTCTCTCCATACATATGTATGTGATATACATGCTACTGTCTGCCAGACTGCCCTGTTTCTATTATTTTGCTCACTGGGTATAGCCCACTGGTGTGTGTGCATATAAATCAATCAGTCAATAAAATAAATAAATATAAATCTATATATACTTATTTATATGGTGTCTGTTATGTGCTGGGCATTATTATAAGCAGTCAAGATGCAACAGAAAAAAAAGAAGACAACCTTCCCACCCTCAAGGTGTTTATATTCTAGTGGGGATAGGAATATCAGTAACCTTATCACAAAATCATTTCTTCCTGAGCCCTGACACAGCCACGGCATCCTTTGCAACCTTTGCTTTAGAGAGTCACTATCTGTCTAGAAGAGTAGGCACACAGAATAAGAACTACTAGTAGTCCCTGACTTAGTATGGTCTATCAGTGATGGAGAAATAGCTTAGCTACAAAAAAAAAAAAAAAAAAAAAAAATCACACCACAGTATATCAAACACCTGAATCAAAATCTTTAAGCCATAATAAATGCCAGATCAACATTTATTATGGTCCATTAACTATTTAACCTACACTTCTCAACACTGAGTCTTACTGGATTGCCAAATAATGTGATTTTTCCCCAAGTTTTTATTTAAATTTCTGTTAGTTAACATATAGTGTAATACTAACATATAGTGTAATACTTTCAGGTGCAGAATTCATTGATGCATCTCTTACATACAAGAGCTGGTGCTCATCACATGTGCCCTCCTTAATCTCCATCACCTATTTCACCAAGTCCTCCTCCCTCCCTCCAGTAACCAGCTGTTTGTGCTCTATACCCAAGAGTCTGTTTGTTTCTTCATTTGTCTCTTGTTCCCCTCCATGTTCATTTGTTGTGCTTCTTAAACTCCACATGTGAGTGAAGTCATATGGTATTTGCCTTTCTCTGATTTATTTCGCTTAGCATAATACTCTCTGTTTAATGAATTAAACTTTAATTTTAGAAATACGTTTTAAAGGGTTTATTTGCTAACAGATTATTAACAAAGGGATTTTTATGAACCAAAAAAATGGAACATAATACCAAAAAATTAGTTGTACAATTTCTTCATGGTTCCTCTTCTGTGTATAGAAACGTATTCCAAGAACATGAAATGTGGTTAAGTTTTGTTTAACTCACCACTTCATAAGTTAATATGGCTAAAACTGTGTTAAATATCTTATCGCCAATGACATCTTGATTTAAGCAAGTTTTAGCTCCACCTATCAGGCTCATGTCAAACTGAGAATGAATAAAGCCATGTATGGCCAAATTCCTGTTTTATAGGATTAACCTAAATGAGGAAATGACAATAATCACTTTCTTCATTTTATCCTTTCCTGAACTCTTCACTAGAACCCTAGTTTTACTTTTCCTAACCAGGTTTTAAAGTGAAGACTCAGTTTTGACAAAGGTAACGTCTTACTTTTGGAATGGGCCAACTTCCTCACATCTGTTACACAAAGATGTCTCATCTTCTTTGCCTGTGTAAATGTTTTTGAACTTCCAAAGATCAGATGAAGTGCCACCTTATCCTCAAAGTACTCCTTCATCTGCAATAAACTGTTCTCTAAGATCTGTCAGTATTTAATGTGTATAATTATAATAGTACATTTAAATATGCTGATTTAAAAACAGTATAGTGTAACTGCTCTGTGGTATTTTAAATGTTACAGATTTTGTCTCACTCCATAGTAGGATTGGCATTAGCGTGCAAATGATATCAAAGAGTGAATATCAGCTTTTCCATGTATTTATTATTGGCCCCATATTTATTATTATCTACTTACTCTATACACACATGCCCTAGTGTGCACACACATTCTCTTCTATTTGAAACCTAATAATAATAGACTGGGTCAGGGGATCCCTGGGTGGCGCAGCGGTTTGGCGCCTGCCTTTGGCCCAGGGCGTGATCCTGGAGACCCGGGATCGAATCCCACGTCGGGCTCCCGGTGCATGGAGCCTGCTTCTCCCTCTGCCTGTGTCTCTGCCTCATTCTCTCTCTCTCTCTCTGTGACTATCACAAATAAATAAAAAAAAAAAATTATTTAAAAAAAAAAAAAAATAATAGACTGGGTCCAATAAAGATGTGATTTTTTTTTTAGTCACTTGGTATGTATATATAATTGATTTATATCTTTAAGACAATGGTGGCATGTTTTCTCTAAAATTATATCATTTGTGGGGCATGAGGGTGGCACAGTCACTCAAGGTTCCGATTCTTGGTTTCAGCTCAGGTCATGATCTCAGGGTCATGGGATTGAGAACCACATGGGGCTCCATGCTCAGCGCGGAGTCTACTTGAGATTCTTTCTCCCTCCCTGTCACTCTGCTTGTGCCCCCCTCATGCATGTGCTTTCTCTAAAATAAGTAAATAAATAAAATCTTTCAAAAAAATAAAATATCATTTGCAACACATTTGTGGTGATTCAGTGAATAAAATGAATTTTAACTTTATCACAAAGTAAATATTTTCAACATGATTTTTAATGTCATTTGAGGTATAAACAATCCCACAATCTGGAATATTGCTGAAAGTCTCAACCATCCATTTTCCACATTATGAAACAGATTTGACCTGAATTGAGAAACATTAATTCTAGGTTTTATCACCTGACTCTGCTTCTAAGAGCTATACGACTCTAGAAAATTCTTTCAGCCTGACAAACCTTAGTTTATCTATCTATAAAATGAGGAGTAGGTGATTTCCATGGAACCTTTAAAACAATAACAACAAAACCTCCAATGATTCTGTGTTGATACAAAAAAGTCCACTCCCTGGTAACACGTCAAGGAAAGCTGAGATGCACAATGTGATAGTGAAAAGACAAGGTTTATAAAAATGTAAATAATAAGAAATGGGAATGAGAACAAGGAAAAAATGTAAGAACTACTCATATATCTGCCTTCAATAGAGTCTATTATAGTTCTTGTAAGTCACACCAAAATGCTTTGTTAAAATAAAACATTACTTATTTATAGAGTCAAAAGTTAAACATTGATCAGCACTGTCCTATGTCTATGGAGTTCTACACTTTCAGAAGACAAAATACACTGAAATAATCAACAATGAATCAAAAGTGACTCTATT
The DNA here is from genome assembly GCF_053574225.1 of Canis aureus. NCBI lineage: Eukaryota > Metazoa > Chordata > Mammalia > Carnivora > Canidae > Canis > Canis aureus. The sequence goes on from NC_135618.1 coordinate 3,041,083, forward strand.
TAACCTCCAGGTTCATTGTAAATTTGAATATGTAATTAGGGATGCCCTATGATTATCTGGCCAGAAGCCAGATCTTTTGGAAAAGAAAGATACACTCAAGACCTGAAGGTTGTAACGTTGAGTGTACACGTAATTCTCTTGGCTTGTGAAATGTATCCTGGGGCATAATTTATTTAATCAGTAAAACTCCTGTGGCCTGAAACAACGTTGAAATGCTCACCAAGTCTAGGGCTGACTTTCTGGAATTGGCTTGATGACTTTGCAGATCCAGGCTACAAAGAGCCTTTGGAGTGTGACTTGAGAAGAAGGAGCGGAATGGAGACAGAGCATTTTGACGGCTTTTCAGGCACCTTAGCCACAATCGACAGCATGTTCAGCATAATATGCTCCGCAACGCTGAGTGTTGGTTAATAACAAAGGAGGAGTGGTATTTCATGCTTAAGTAAGTTTCAGAAATCCTGCATTAAACAGTTTACCAGGTTTCTTTATTGCGGGGTTTTTCAGAATCTCTAGTGTGTTGACTGCATAGCTTGAGTCTTCAAGGCAATGACATGGTGTGCAGAGACATCAAATCTATTTGACCAACAGAACCGTTTTGTCTCAAAATATGCCACAAGACTAGTATTTGCAGTGAAGTATATAAATTCCCCTTTGCTCCAAAAGCCTTTGTTTCACTCTTACATATCACGTTACATTTAATTGTTCATCAGAGGCCTCAGCTAAACAAAATGGACAGAGTTTAGCTCCCAGGAGCCCAGAGACTTCCACAGAAGTTCCACAGAATAGAAGCATTATTTTTACTTATTGATTCCGTGTAGATCAATGCCAGGATGTTGTAAAATAAATCATCTGATAGGAATACGTTTCTGGTTGTGTTGAGGTAAGCTAAATCAAAGAGAGATATATTCCTTCATTAATATTCTTAGGGTCACAAATTATCAGCATCTTTGTTTGTGCTGAGATGATCGGTCAAAGATACACAGAACCAATATTAAATATAACAGATGTGAATAACCTTGTAGTACGAGCACATAATGAGCCTATTTTTCTTCCTTTATATCTAAACTTAAATTGGCCTAATTCTACATCAGGATTTTAGAAAAAGCGAAGCAAAACAAAACAAAAACAAAAACCTCAAATAATGCATCCAGTGTAGGGTTCATATTGTAATATCCGCAGTACGATAATACTCTGCAAACATAGGTTAGTTCCCTGAAAATATGTTAAAAGTAGGAATAACTGGGATTCTAGATGTAAATAAATGATAAAACATGATGCATGAGGAACTCCATAATAGCTTGCTTAAACTGAAGTACTGCTATTGTTTATTCTCAAACACAAACCATTATTTTCCTTTCAAAATAGAAATATTCCTTCTGTTTTGTAGAACCAAGTGTTTCATATTTTTAAAAGATTTTATGTATTTATTTGAGAGAGAGAGAGAAAAGAGAGCGCACAAGCAGGGAGAGAGGCAGAGGGAGAGGGAGAAGGAGACTCCCTGAGCAGAGAGCCCCATGGGGGGCTCAGTCCCAGGACTCCAGAGCCACCCAAGCCAAAGGCAGCCACCCAACTGACTGAGCCACCCAGGTGTCCCTAAAATATCCTATTTTTAAAATAACTGTCAATTACATTAAATGAAATCTTTTATGAGATGAATTTTTTTCTGTTGGGAATATTAAATGTAAAAGCATTTCTAAACCACCCCCCATCCCGTACATAATATACAGTATATGAACAGAAACATTTTAACATAATGCTTTACTAAACAAAGGTAAAAATGAAAACATTTGTGATACCTGGACTGTATTTGAGGAAAAATAATCTGTACCCTGTAATGTTGCATTTTTCAAAGTTTTAAATGTTGTGGTATTTAGTTTGAGTTCAGTTTATATGAGGACTAAACACCAGTGACACAAAATTTGTGTGATATCAGTTTACAGAAAAGCTATGCATGGTATGACTAAATTAAGTAGTACTTGGAAGGAAACAAATACTAAGATGATTTTAAAAACTGTGTCAATAAAAATGCTATAAGACACACTGGAAACTAGGATTATCAAGAAGCTAATGGCTTTGCTATTTGTATATGATAGTTCTGCTATATAAAACATGGACAAGAAATACGATTTAGAGAATAAAACTAATAAATGTGACAGATTATGCAATTTCTCCTATAGAAGAATTATAGATATAATTATACATACAATTTACAAAGACTGAATTTAGATGAATATTGTAGAAATCAGTTTTATTACCTTATAAGTAGACTTCCCACAGTAATTCAAAAAGTTAAAGTCTGGGACATTTCTTTGTGTTAACTGGGCATATTTATGCATGCTAGTTCACTGAAATATTTTCCTACTTACTTCCTGTTGAACCCAGAAATAAATGTGCCCCCACCTTCACCCCCCCCCCCCAAAGTAAGTTATGAGGAAAAGCACATGGAGTGTTTAGTATCTTGGCAAATCTGCCAACACTTAGGTCCTGGCTTTCACTCTTGTGAGAGCAGAAACTTATTTTTCCTATGTTTTTAGTTGATAAGATTAGGAGAGGAACTCTTGCTCAATATATTCAGAAGAAGCTCAAGAAGAGATGCCAGTTTCTATGCATAGAATAAAAACTCTGGTTGATCAGCATCTTTCTCCTGAAAGCAAGCCAAAATTAACACTCGGCCTACCTTGATTAGGTACAATGGAATTTATATATATTTTTCTAAGCTATTTCAAAGTCCTAATAGATATCTGTTTTTCCCTTAATAATGAACAGAAGAAACTGAGACTCGGGGAAGTTAAGCAACCTGGTTAAGAACACACAGCTGGAAAAACACAAAGTCAGATTCAAACTGAGGTCTTAGGCAGCTTGTTTTGATGTAGGTTTTCCAATCAAGATCTGTCCAAATTCCTTTAAAGGAGATGCTATGATCTAGTCAACCTGAGACTATGGGCATGGACCAAGGATTAAAAAAAAAAAAAAAAAAAAAAAAAAAAAAACAACCCACAACCTGTTCATCATTCTGCATAAGGAAATGTCTTTTTAAAAAATATATATTTGGTAAAAGTGGTTCTTAAGGATTATCACAGAAAATAAGAAGACAAAACTTTGAAATTATCATAGAATTTATGGGCCTTTAAGAGGATGGGTGAGACTCTCAGCCAGAAAAGTGGCTCAATTTTTAAGATTACAGGATTTGGAGTCAGATAAATCCTGACTGCCATCGCTCACTCATTAGCTCTCTTGGCTTCAGTTTCTTCTGTAAATTGGGGTGAAAATATTCAGTCTTAGGATTATCATAAAAGTTAACTGAGATAATGTATTTAGAATTATTGAACACAGTGTCCACTACAGAGTAATTGCTCAGTAAGTGTAATGACTATGATTTGTATTTTCATCCCAACGCTGTCCACTCAGACACACTCTGACCTCCTTCCTGGGGTATCATCGCTAGCTCATTAAGCCTGGAATCAGATTCGGTCCCAAGCACTCATGGCTCCTCACTAGGCAGATCCAGTTCGCCTCTGTCTGCCAGAGAAATCTCTCCTGGTCAGGGCTTAGAGGGACAATAAATGGTTTGTCTCGTGACTCCCTTGGCAGGATACCAATTCATACCCTACATTCTTTAATTAGATGTGTTAAGATCTGTCAACTGTTTATAAGGAAGTCAAAGACCTAGAACAATGTTTTGCTTATTTGTTTGTGTATTTAAGGCAACGTGTTAAGTCTTAGCTCTTTATTCTTGGAAGGTAGGTCTATTGCCAAGTTCTTAAAGTAGCACTTCATTTTGGCTCCTGTGTACTACCTACTATGAAAGATAACTGGTGTGAAAAACATCAAGTCACCTCCTCCGTTAACTCTTCTTCAGGGTCATAGGCACGTGTGGGGCAGGGAAAGGCAACAAGGGTGAACAGATGGAGAACGTGGGAAGGTGATATGAAATCTGCTCAAGAAGGTACAAGGTCACCTGTTTTCACTTGCCACCAAGAGCTTTTTGTCGCTCCATCCCACGACAGCAGGCTTTGAAGGGTTCATTGATCTACGGTTAGATGAGCACATTGGACATTTTTGCATTTGCATAAGACCCATCATTCCTGGAACTTGCCAGAGTGAAGGACAAGTTAGTAGTGATTTATCACTCTTGAGAATTTTAATTAGTGGCCTGATAATATAGGAATTGGCAGAGTTGTTTTCTCTCACTGAGCTTAGTTCCAGCTTAGTTCTCTGACCTGAGGCGGAGATTTATGTCTGAGCCGAATCTTTCTCATTCTAAATTCCTGGGTTCAACACAGATATTTCAGAATAAACTATATTCACAAAGTGCTATGTACCCATCTGACTGGGAAACAGTCAATTTAACTAAGCTCATAAGGAACACCAAAGCAATTTCACAGCCGATTTAGACCCGTAGACCTTTTATATCCTCTTTATAGGAAAGTCATAGAATTTAAGAGTTGGAAGCAAACTTTAAGATCATCTACCCCAACCACTCCATTTTATAGAACCTATATTCTCAGGGTAATGAGAGAGTTCATTGAGGACAGGGGCCACATCTTAATCATCAATATTCTTGAATGAGTTGAGACAAGTCTAAGCCCCTAAACTCATCATTGACTTGTTTTCTCAGGCATTTTTGGATAATTAACAGTGCCCTTCTGATCACTGTACTATGTTGTGTAAGTAGATTATCCTATATCACTCAGTCCCCAACAAATGAAATATTAAATGCGAAAAGATAGTACTGCACAGTGTGCTTCAACAACCAGGCCACACGATTGAATTTTTCAATTTCGGTGGTCAAGGATACAAAAATTTCAATATATTATTTATCATGTCTATAGAAGCAATCTTTGCTCAAGGGGTTAGAGAAAATCACATTTGGTGAATATTACTGTAGGAGGGGAAAAGACGTAAAATTCTAATATAAATCAGTACAAATCTTTTTTGGCTTACGACGGGTTCACACCCTGAATAATACAAGTTGAAAATACCTTTAAGTCAAAAATACATTTAATGCACTCAGTCTATTGAACATCATCGCTTAGCTCAGCCTATCTCAAATATGCTCAGAACACTTACATCAGCCTACGGTTAGGCAAAATCATCTAACACAAAGCCTATTTTATAGTAAAGTGTTGAAAATCTTGGTAATTTATTGAATGCTGTACTGAAAGGGAAAAGCAGAACAGTTGTAAATTTATCGGTTGTTTACCTTTGTGATCACGTGGCTGAGTGGGAGCTGTGGCTCACTACTGATGCCCAGCATCCCAAAAAGAGTCCTGTACTGCATATTGCTAGCCCGGGGAAAGATCAAAATTCAAAATTCAGAGTACAGTTTCTATTGAATGCATGTTGTTTTCATATCATTCTGAAGTTGAAAAATCCTTAAGTCGAACCATTCTAAATCCAGGACCCTCTGTATGTGGCAAAGACACTTAAGTCTTCAGTAGAGAATATGGCACCGAGGTGCCACCTAGTGACTGCATTCTTCTGCCTATGAAAAGTACAGATTTGTTAGCACAGAGAATGGGATTTGTTTATACTTTGGGTCATCTGCAAATGCATTATAATACAAAGTGTCTACTCATAATTTGCTCTGCTCTGTCAAGTTCAGAAGATAAACTGAAGAATTCTCTAGAAGCCTTTAAATAGCACAAAGACAACACAGTGTAAGATGTTCATCAAAGTGCTTTGCTTCTTCTGGGTGCACACACCACCAGTTCTAGATAAACCCAATAAGCAGAATTTCTAACATATGATGTGATAGAAAGAGTAGAATACATTCCTGCCTCCACTATTATATCCTAGGGTTATCCCTACGATTTATTTAGTGCAGTGTATTGCACATAATAGATACTCGGTCAAGGATGTTGAATGAGTACATGCATTAATGAATGGATAACTACATGAATCCTTGAACTTAAGGAGTTTCAAGTGAGCTCATGTTACCTTGGAAAGTGGACAGGGCTGATTTGTCCTCACCACCTAGATGATCAATAGTAAGACAGCCAACTCATATCTGGGTACGATCTCATTTTGAAATTAAGAGAAATCCTGAAATCTCCTTGAAGTTGAAGAGAATGGTAGAGGAGGAAGTAAAGTCAGAAAAGGGTAAAAAAAAGCGCTATAAATGAAATATGAGGATTGGTGAGATGTACCACCACTTCTGTTTGGCAGCAGAAATCACTTCTGATAGGATAAACTTATTGATGATAAGGATCTAGTCAAGTTGCCATTATTAATTACAAAATGAGTATACAAGATGCCCTTGTCCCTCTCTCTCTCTCTCCTCTCTCTCTTCCTTTGTCTCTCTCCCTTCCCCCCACACAAAACTTTTCTAAAATCAGGCCTCACAGTAAGGGCACGGGCTCGCATGTTGACATGTGTGGTTGCCTAACAACTGTAATGCCCTGCTGAATTGATTGGCTCTACTTTTATACAATAAAAAGCAGTAAGTAAATGTGGTGGGCAGTTCATGAATTGGAAAGATTTTCATTGTCTGGCTGCATAATTAGAGGCAGAGAGTCCATATGCGCATAAACCAATAAATGGATTTTTAAAAACTACTAACATCACCTCTTTTCAAAACCTCTAAGACACAAGATGTGACATTAATGGATTGCACTTTCTTTTTGTTTGTTTAGATGAACAAAAGAGCCTTGGTTCACTTCAAGAAGAAGACTAGTTGGCATCCCTATTAGAATAAAAGGGCCCAAGCGAGGGCCTCCCAATCTACGACAGCTCAGATTTGTGATCATTATGAAGAAGTCGGTCAGCAGATGAGCTTGGGTTGCTAGACTGTTGTGACAATGGCAAGAGAACAGAAATAAAACCCTTTAAAATGCAGGAAAATACAAAAAAATGTTTGCTGGTTTTGTGGGTCCTTGGGTAAGTCGTTTGACCTGTCTGTGCTTCACATTCCTTACCTGTAAAGTGTTGAGACAAGTAATTCATAGATCACGAGACTATTTTGAGAAGGAGATGTCTGTTGAAAATACTGTAACTCACATTGAAATATGAGTTATATGATCGCCATTTTCAAACAAAGTACAAAATAGCCCTATTTGCATTTGTGAAGTCCTTATTTAGTCTACTTATGGCAAATAATGTGACAAAGATGAAAGTTGGCAAATAAACCTGACTGGATGATCAGCAGAGATCTAAGATTTGGATCTCTGGATTTAGTGATTTACATGGCAACAGAAAGACTCTTCTGACCAATAATATCCTCTTAACGTGCACGATCAACTGTGAAATTTCCATCATTAGAAATAAATTATTTAGGGTTAAGCAGGCAGGGCCTTTAAAAACACAACTACTCCTAGGAAGCTGTGTATTTGAGGTTATTTTTCATTAAGAGTGTCATACAAACCTGCATTGGTTTAACAACTGATTCCATTAATAAAAACAGGCTGAAATTCATTCATTTCCAACTATAAGTATTCCTGGTACAGTGAGAATCTCTGGGCTGGGAGGAATGACTGAGGATACAGACGTTCTACAGGAGGCAAGAAGCACGAAAGTGAAAATTGTGTTCTCCAAAAGTTGTCAAGAAAAGCAAAAATCAGAGGGTTTACCTTCCCAGCAGTTTTACTCCTATTTTCCTAAATGAAAAAAACCTACCTTTTTTCCTTTTAAAGTTAAGCCAACTTAAAATATATGCATTCCTACTTGGAATCAACAAATAAGCATTTGTTTGTTGGCATTTATGGGAGCATATGTCCAAGAACAAAGGAACTGTTTCCTACACGTATTATTGAAAGAATAATCACTTATTACACCAAAAGTCATTAACTCCAATTGTTTCAAGATTTACTAGCATTTCTGATTCTTTCCTGTATGGATTCCTTCTCTAATTGACCACTGGGCAGTTGGGATTTATCTCCTACATTAAGATCTTTTAGTCTTGTGTGTGTGTGTGTGTGTGTGTGTGTGTAGTATCAGCTTATTTGTTTTTATGAAATATTGTAATATTGTTGGTCATAATGTGGCTTCACAAACAGGACTAATTTAATGGGTATTTTCACGATGAAATGGGCGATTATACGATGAAATGGCTGATTATAAACATTTAATGTAAAATTCAATGTTCATGTAATCAGTATTCTAAAAAATTCATGACCTGAATATTGGAAAATCCAAGAAGGGTTAGTAGGTTTTGAGGTAAAATCTTAGATGTAGAGAAAATAAATCATTTCATCATCTGCAAAAGGGAATTAAGGTAGCAGATAGAATTATGGTTGCTAACCAAGTAACTATAAAATAGACAGATCATCCTAGATTACTTGAGTGGGTCCAATGTAATCCCAGGGCACTTAAACGTAGAAGAGCGAAGCAAGAGTCAGCGGCGCAATTGTAGAAAAACTTGAATGGCCATTGGTGGCTTTGAAGTTGGAATAAGAATACAGATAAAGGAACGTGGACAAACTCTAGAATCCGGAAAATGCAAGAAAACAGACTTCCCTAGCGCCTCCAAAAAAAAGAATGTAGTCCTGCTGACACTTGATGTGAACCAGTGAGATTCATTTTAGATTTCTGACCTCCAGAGCCATCAGATAATAAATCTGTGTTGTTTTAAATCACTATGTGTGCGGCAATTTGTTGCTGCAGCAATAAGACCTAATATGCCTAGGAAATCATCCATCCATCCGTCTCTTCACGCATTCAATAAATGTTGCACGTCTCTGAAATGCAGGACATTGCCACATTCATCTAATCAGTGTTTAGCTAATAGAGGTAACTTTTATTTTCTTTCTTTCTACTGGTAAACCAGGAATGATGAGATGAGAAGTAAACTTCCCCTTTTGTAAGGATTTTGGGAGGAAATTTTACTTTCCATCACCTTTTGTTTTTTTTTTGTTTGTTTTTTTTTCCATCACCTTTTGATTCTCTCTTTTTGAATAGATATATTATGGGAACTCCATCCCTATATGGATTTCAGCTCTATGGTGGACTTGGAAAAATGCATGTTTATTTCTTTTAAAATATAAAATATAAAGGTACGCACTTCAATTCTAATTTTCCAAGCTGCTGAGAAACTCCTCGTGTCAATTCACTCATTCATGTATGCATTCGCGCAGCAAGTTTGCATATTCCAGTCACTCTTCAAGACGCTGTAGATAGATTTTTTTAAAAAAAGATTCAAAATAAAAAGAAGGAACAAAAAACTTATCTCCCTCTATAAAAGACCTCACCGTCCAGAGCTGCGATAGACACAGGCCTCCAAAATACAATGCAAGGCATTGAGACCTTTGATGATTGTGAAAGAACTCCATGATTTCTTATATAATATAATGTACTGCATGTACCTGGCAAGTACTTATTAGAAGGTCACATTCATAAGTCCATTTGTTTTATGTATGTAAAGCAGAGACATGGTAATCATTAATAATCTTAATACTTCTGCTATATGTTAATCATTTGATTTAACATATTAAAGGCTTGTTATTAGTCTGTGTGGTGTTTGACTTTGAGGCCTTGATCTATATCTTTGGTAGAGCTATACTCTGAACCCAGAGTAAACCAAAAGACCAACAGCCTAAGATGATATTTTGAGACAAAGCTGAATATATGTCAAGGAAGAAAGGACCAAATAAGCAGTGAGAGTAGAGAGCACCCCACTTTCTTCATCTGTAAAAAAAAAAGGTCATCATATTAGAAAATTGCATCATAGATTTTCTGCTATATTTTATCTGGAAATTAATCAACTAATTATGGATAATTATAATTAATATCTGAATTCATTATATTCAGGCATATTAATTAGAATTTGAAATATATTCTGAGCTGTCTTAAACTCTTTACACTCTAACAATCAGAGAATAATGGAAGCCTGATTGTTTTGAATTAGGAGGAAAACCCCCACAGACCTTAAAAGACATTTTGAAATAATACCACAAGTTCGATACTTCTTTTGCTAGAACTCATTACCAGCTTTGCAGAGAGATTTCTGTGCGTAGGTGGCCATTTTCTTAAGAGATGGCAACAAACCTGTAGGGATTGGGATTTCAGAGACTTCACTTGATGCCTCCTCACTTCCATTCTTACTTTTCTACTCTTAGAGAATTATGTCTGCAGAATACACAGTAATATTATTCCCCGGTTTACCATAAAACAAAACACTGAATCCTTTCCCAAACAACAGGATGAAGTCCAAACCATTTGGCAAAGACAAGTGGTTTCTTTTCCCTATCGTGGTTGGTGTCCCACCATCTGCAGAAGGAGATGAGAGTCATCCTTGTTTGACCTTCTCCTTGTCCTTCTAATCAGTGACAAGCCCTGATAAATCTTCCTTTTATGTAAGTATTGAAGGGCACCTGGGTGGCTCAGTGGTTGAGCATCTGCCTTCGGCTCAGGGTCCGGGATCAAGTCCTACATCGGGCTCCCTGCAGGGAGCCTGCTTCTCCCTCTGCCTGTGTCTCTGCCTCTCTCTGTGTCTCTCATGAATAAATAAATAAAATCTTTAAAAAAATAATTTTTGAACAGATTCCCTTCTCTCCTTTGCTACTAACACTGTCCTACATCAGGCTCTCATCTCTTCCCAGATATTATATAAGAATATTTTCCAGTGTCAGTCTTCTGAAACCAATTAATTCTGTACCTTGAACCACAGAGTTGCATAGGAAGCCTAATGATCAACCTATGCCTAGGGTTAAATAGACCAAACTTCCAACCTACACAACACCCTTCATGACCTTGCCCTGTTCATCCAGAGTCCCACTGAACCTCTGCTCAATTTACACTTTAGAGCTTATCTGGAATCTCTCTCAAACACACTGTGCTATTTTATGCCCCTACTTTTTTTTTTGCCATGCTGAGCTCTCTGTCTTGAATGGCTTTCCCCCTTTATCTCTCTGTTTAAACTATTCAGAAATCACCTCTCTTTCAGAAAGCCTTTCCTGACATTCCTCAAGCGGGAATCAGAGTTCTCAGAGTGCATCACACATATCTGTATTACAGAAACTATTGCCTTATATTTATTTCTTCTGTTTCCATGACTTTCTCTTCCAGTGGAAAGTGAGATTCTTAAAAGACAAGCGGTGGGCCAATCACTTGCATCTCCAGTAGATAATGCAGGTCTGACACATTTCGGTGCCCATTAAGCTGTTCTTGGGAACTCAGAGAAACTTCACCAGCTGTCTTACCTTTATAATTTCTGCCAGTTTCCTTGCTTTTCTGATGCTGCAGCCCTATGAACTACATGTTTGTTATCCATTCACACACCCATCCATCCATGGATTCATTCACTCATCCATCCACCCATTCCCTCATCCATCCATCCATCCATCCATCCATCCATCCATCCATCCATCCATCATGGGTAGTTAGGTATCTTCCTTTGATCCAGGCATTGATATTTTTAAATTTTCTATTTAGCAAACAAGTAAACAAATTATCCAGTCTTTCCATGCTATCACGTAACTACTTGATTTTTGATTATTTTCTCTATTCTTAATTAAGTTTTACTGAAGCACACTACTGTTATTTATAAAATTCTCCTTATGCTCTAGCTCTGTGGACTATATATGAATTTCTAAGCCATTCACACACTCATTCATTCATTCATTTGTTGAGAAAAGGCAACCACTTGAAAAGTGGACATTTTTGTTTTTCAGTATAAAACTTGATAATGAAATTGAAAAAAAAAACGGACTTAATGCCCTTTTTCAATTACCATAAAAATGCTAGCATAAAAAGTATTTTTAGGAACTGTTAATATCTATAAACTGATTCAAGAGAGCAAGTTTTGGTTTAATTGGTAGTAAATTTGTGTTTTTTATTTTATTACCTTCCTTTTACAGGGGTTTAAAAAATGCTGGAAGTTAGATATGACCTAATATAACCCAAAAGCTATGATATAGTTAGTTGTCAGGAAATCTCCTAATTCCTGTATTTAATTTTCAGTTCAAATGCTTTGTTTAGTGGTTTGGTATTTTCGCTGAAACCATCTGGCATGCAGAGAGGACCCGCTAAGGACCAGCACAGTGGTAGACAGTAAAAATACAGAAATCCAATCAGATTTTTCTCATTTTCTATACTTTGTACCCCTTTGACTTCTTAAGCATTTCCTTTGCTTGTGGTAGTACCCATATTCCTTGCCAACTAAGTTTAATCTATGATGCTGTCCATATATATGAAGATTTCCTCTAGGCGGAATTGTCTGCCTTTTCTCTATACAGAAATTATAGAATATATTATCTTGAATAATGGTTAGTTACACATATGCCTGTTTTCTTAATAGATTATAAACCCCTTTAAAATAATAAACTTATGCTCTCAGCGATTGGTGTCTGATACAGTTGTTACTCAATAAATGTTTGCTAAATGATGAACAATAGCCTCCAAATAGAAAATGGGGCTTCCTGGGGTAAGCTGAATGAAAGCATTTTCCTTTGTAAGAAAACTCAGGAAACCAGAGAAGTGAAATATTATTTGCAAAGTAGATGAATCAGGAATTATTCAATTTAAAGTGGGATTTTATATACTGTGGTGTCTTCTGGTGAACAGAAATTATTTCAGTTTATAAACATTATTTTTTTTTCCACAAGAGATTTCTGCTCTTTAAAGTGAGGCACATATATTTGATGACTAAGTATTGGGCATTTTAATTTGGTTTTGCCATATACTTGCTGAGTGACTTTGAGTGAACTATTCGTTTTGTCTTTTTATTTCACTGTAAAATGGAACCGGGTTTGTTGCACGGACTTAATATGTTCCTAAAACACCAATAAATACAAAGTGTTTAACAATAACCAGTTTTAAATGGTGGTTTCCCAGGTCCAACTCAAGGGTCTGCATTGACTTTGTTGTTTGTTTTCAGAAATGAAAAACATCATTTTTAAACCACATTTCCAGTTGTCTAGAGTTATAAAATGAAGCCATTTTTACTACAAATAACAATGGCATGCAGTTACAGTTAAAGTATTTACAAAATAATAATTTTTAACTGATGACTGGTAAAGATTATTTCTAGGGACAGAGTAATGACAAATATTAGGTGGGGGAATCTGTAATACTTCAACAAGCCCCCAATTTTAATCTTCTGCCTACAGACTAAACAATGTTGGCTAAATTAATGTTGACCTAATTATTGTGAGTCTACAGGGAGCCAAATAAATGGCTGGACTCTTCACTTTTTTGATGATCACTTTGTAGACAGTGATAACCTAGGAATATAAAACCAGAATTTAAGCATCATTGTAAATTTGATTCCAGACTAGGAACTTCAGCCTTCACTTGATGGGCTCAAGGTCACAGGAGAGATTAATTTGTGTATAGGGTATTCAGACACAGGCTGCACTAGCAAACCAACAGATTGCTATGGCAGATTCAATGGTTTATACTGAATAAGGTAGACAGACCTCAGCCTTACCTCTTTTCCATCCTTTAACTAATAAGAGTCAAATATTAATATTACGATGTACTTCAAAGGTGATCACAAAATGTAATTTAAAAAAAATGAATGTAAATGTTTAAGTTGCTTTAACAGGGTGGTGTTGTTATCGGCCTAATGGGAGTCATTTTTAAGCCAGATGACCATTGCCCAGGATAGCATGGGGTCTGTTGTGGTAATTACAATAATAGTAGTCTAAATTTTCGAATTCACTGCATATCTCATTCACCATGAAAAATGTCCCTTACCTTTCAAACTCTGAGACTCTGAGACTGATCAAAGAAGAGTTTGCTTTTGTTCTTGTTACTTACTATATTTCATGGCCTTTTCTTGAATAATGATGTTAATAATTCAATTTTCATTCCCTTCAATTGAAACAGAATCTGACTTGTCATGACTGTATAAAAAATATAAGTTATAACTCCAGGACCTTCATTTCTCTAGAACTTCTGGACATAAATGATATAAATCTACTTTCTTCAATATATTCTCAATGTGTCCAACATTTTCATAACTATATCCACTTTATCTCTGCTTTAACTCTCTGACAGTAATATTACAAAATATGAAATCTGTCTTGAGTTATTTTACATTCTCTTTTTCCACTTCTGTGGAAGCCGTAAGTGAACTAGTTTGAAAATCTGAGACTTCTTACCCCCGAATACTGTTGTGAACATTTTCATTTACTATTTTTTTATTGAATAAAATGTTTTTAAAGCTTTGTTTTAAATAACTGGGACTTTTAATAGTTTGGCTTTATTCATAGGGTAAATTATTTTCTCATCTACCTTTAATGATCTTTGGCTTAGTTATATATTGCCAAATTCTTCTCTTTCGTATCTTGCACAGCAGACTGCACATACTTTTAAAAGCTTTTGTTTATCATTTATACCACTCTTTAAATCCTGCTATAACCACATGCTCTTCAAATCCCTGACTAACCAAACCATTCTCTGGAGGCCTTTAACAAATTCACAATTAATGAAGGATGAGTTTCATTGAACACTGGTTTTGTGTTTCTACCCTTCAATTCTATTCAATTCAACCTACATTTATTAATCTTTCTACAATAATCCTTTTTTTTTTTTTAAAGAAAAAGCTTACATGATTTTCCCCCTAAGATTGCAGTGCTAAGGAATTCAATTTTAAACTATTTTTCATGTTTCACTGCTTTGAAACCTTGAATCCTGGCAATGAATTGACCAATTTGGGGCCAATGACCACTTGACCATTTGAATGACTGTTGCCTTAGGCAATCTAGAGAAAGTTGCTAAAGTATTAGGTCACACAGCACTTGAGGGACCACATAGTCCAATTGATATATAGCCCAATATATCTACATATATATGCTATATATGTGTATATTTTATACACTAATATGTTATATTTGTGTGTATTTTCCCTCACATTTTAACCTATCCTTTTATCATACTTTTTCTGTAGTAGGTACTCTTATAAGAACCTTACCAGACTTACTCAATTTTCACAATAATGCTACATGATAGGTACTATTATTATTCCACCTTCAACCCATTTACTAAATGATGACTCTGAGGCAGAGAGAGGTTAAGTTACTTGATTAAGTTTACACAGCTGACAGGTAGCAGAGCTAGGATTCTAGCCCAGGCAGTTGGCCACGTTCTTAACCCTTGTGCTCTGCATTGTTCAAAGACATGAATCTTTGTAGAGGCAAGAACAATGTATTTGTTTGCTTTATGACTTGGGATCTTTTTTTGTAAGAATCTTTTCCATTGAAAGAACTTTTGATACAGATAGCCTCTTGAAAAAGAGTCTTTTTATGCTTATCGTCAATCAATAAAACTTTCTCCAAAAACATAAAGTCAGCAGTACTATTATTGAATGCCACCAGACACCACTTCTTAAAACATTTGGCATTCCACTCTTTATCTGAATACAAAGGGAAGGTAATCTGCCCTTTTAATTTATGAAAACTTCATCTAATAATTAGGGCATGGCCTGAGAAGAAAAGTAAATACGTATCTCATCTTTACTTCAATCCACTAGGTGACACAGTGATATGTAAATTATTTAATATCCTCTTTAAAATTGATGGAAAAAGAGATCAAAAAGTTTACTAACACGATTAATAATTCTAAGATCTCATATGAATGTGAGATTATATACCTCTGTGGAGGCCCTAGGTATTCATAGGAATCAGAGTTAGTGAGTCTTTTTATAAGTTAAGAGAAAAATCAGATTTAAATGATTAATAGCTCTAATTATATTGACATGTCACTCAAACTTGGGAGGCTATTAAACCTATCCATGAGAGGGAGAAGTTTTCCTAACCATATAACTTAAACCCTGTATGCATCAACTGTGAAATAATTTAAAATAGACTTCCAAATATGCTTTGGTTTGAGAGGTTATGGAAACGTATTCTATAATTTGACCAGAAAGTGTTATAATATGAGATTCTTTAAATACATAATCATAGACTTGCTCAAACTTGTTTCATTCAGGGGGTGGGGATAATTCATAATCATCTAAAGTAATTTTAAGCATTTTTGATTGATTACAATTTGAGATAGAATTTTTTTTTTCATTTCTAAAACACTCAGTTTCTCAGATCAGCAAATCTTGTTTTAGACTAAAATTTAGAGCCATTTCTGGAATGAGAGGAGAAACAACTATTTAACCAACTTATACCTCTTTATGGGTAGGCAGCATCAACAAATCCTTTAACTCAGCAGTTACAAGAAATCCCTATGAACTTTTCAAAGCTAAATAACTTTAGCAGCTCCACTTTCTTCTTTAAATAGCCAGCAGCCAACATTCAAAATGAACTGCTAAATTCCTATATAACAAGATAAAGGTTGTTTCTAATATCAATAGCTTTTATCTCGATTTCATGTCACCCAGAAATGCTCACAGTTAAAAACAACACTTAAAAACACACTTATAGCAATGGGCTATCTTTTCAGACTGAGTATTTGTGGTTGAATTAGGAACAATCTGAAAATAAAACACAACTGAAATAAGTCCTTTGATTTGACAGTTTCAAGAGACCAAAATCTCCCACTATCATATTCCAAGAGTGCAAGTATAGGTTTTCCCTCAGTTATTCCCCTTAGAAGCACTAAACGCTGTCCTGTTTCATAATGATTTTATAACAATGAGATACCAAACCAAAGTATATAGTTTTTTAATAGGTACTCAGAAAATCTTGTGCACTCTCTGCAGCTCTGTTTGCAAAGATATTGTAGAAACTAATCACCTTGCAACTATTACACAACGTGACACAGATTTTAGTGCATAAGCCCTGGAGAATGAAGTAAAAGATACTGGCCTCAGATCGGGGTCAGATCACAAAATCTAAAGGGAGGACAAATCACAGATAGACAAGGACAAGTAACAGACATTAGAGCGGTGCCGCAAGCATGCGGCCCATATTCCAATCGGTTTATTTCTACGACAATGCAGAGGTCTTGTTTAATGGAGAAAGTACCCAAACATACTTTGTGAATGTATGTGGATACTGACCTGGACTTGTGACAGGACTAGAGGTAGTAGGCTCAATAATTTCTACAAAAAGGGAAAAGGAAAGAAAAGAAAAACATTTTGTGTATTAATCATACATAAAAGACAAACACTCATGAGACAATCAACAGTCATGCAACATATACACAGGAGGTCTTTCATTTGAAGGCTTCCCTGACCATGGAAACCACTGAACAGAGTCTAGTCTCTGGGGTTTCCACAACACCCCACCACCGTCTTCGAGCCAACATGTAGGAGTCCTTTCCCATTCTGGTCTGGAGCATCAACTTTCGCTGTGCAAAGGTTAAGGACCAGCCCCAGGGTTCTCAAGCAAGTTTTCAAGCGTTCCTTCCAGAAAAACACTAAAACCTGCACATAATATGACTTCTAAGAAAGCTGATGCCACTCCCTATATTCATTCAACCAGTTATTATTTCTTAGTATGTATTTAAAATAAAAATCATGGGTAAAATTCATATACCTAAAAATGCCTCTGAAGATACAGTTCCTATTTTACAAGTATATCTACAGAATTTGGCCATTTAAAGGACCAATTATGTTCTGCCTTTATGTCTCTATGTAAAAAGTTAACACACACCACACATATACACAAACATGTACGCATTTTTAATTACCTGAAATATATTTGCATACCTACACGCACCGCTGGCTATAGTGTAAGCATAATTAAAGCATTAACTGTATCCTTGGTCTATCAATATAATTTTTCAGCAAGTATCTAATGAATAATAAACTCTATGGCATTTTAAATAATTTTATTTAAGATTTCCATTTTAACTTAACTTTTAATAGGATTATTTCAAGTATTAAATAGTGGTGATCATCAAAGTAATAGTAATATAAAGGGGTGCCTGTGTGGCTCAGTGGTTGAGCGTCTGACTTCAGCTCAGGTCATGATCCCGGGGTCCTGGGATCCAGTCCTGCATCGGGCTCCCTGCATGGGGCCTGCTTCTCCCTCTGCCTATTTCTCTGCCTTTCTCTGTGTTCTCTCATGAATAAATAAATAAACTCTTAAAAACACCCCAAAACAAAATAATAGTACTATAAAGATTAAACACCATCATTAGCAATCCTAAAGTATATGAATAATTTTTAATGAGGAAGAATGCAAATATTGGGAAAACATGGCATTTTGAGGAACTCTAATAACAGTGGTTGGAGAACTTTCTTCAGTACTAAATACACACAGGTAACCTGCTGCTTTTTAACTGAGTTAATAAGTATGTCCCATAATAGTAAAAATAAATAAAGTTCAGATTCTTATGATCAAACACAGTGAGTGTGGCTGTGAGAGGTAAAAGCAGAGACTTTCACACAAAATCATATCTCTGAGCAAGAATTCCCACCTTGCTCAGCTAAGTACCCAAAAACCTACAAAAGATGTTAGAGATCCAAATTTTTTTTTTTTTTTTTTTTTAACTTGCTAACCTTATTGGGCCTCTTGTTGTCTTTCACTGATTCTTCCACAGGTAAAGCTATGGCAATTCTCAATTCCATTCAATAGTGAACTCACTAACCATCTAGCTCAGCTACTCGTTTGAATAATAAAACCGTAATTTAACAACAGTTATGAAATGGAACCTGCAAAACACATTTTGGGAGGGTCTATTATTTGGGTAATTAAAGTCTGTGTGTGTCCTGGTCTGCACGGCTGATTTCCTGGGTCCTTTCCTGAGTGTTCTGAGCTAATGGACCAGGCAAGATGTTTAGGGCAGTTGACAAGGATTATGGCTTAGGTTACAAAAGATCTGGGATGGGGGAATGTAAACTTTTGGAGAGAGACATTCTCAAGTAGTCAAATAATTACTCAGGTAACAACCCATGACTGAAAATTCCAAAGTCCCAGTCATTCTTCTGACAATGTGATTTGGTATTATTGAGAAGTGGAACCTTTCTACAGCTCTGCATTAGATTACTTAAAAATGCAGAAATATTCCTGTTTTCCTTCTCTAAGGAGATCTTATATATAAGATTGTATATCTTATATATACAAGATATACTTGTATTTCAGTTATATATATATATGAAATATAAATATATGTATTCACCATTAATATTTCAATCCCTTCTATGTGTTAAGCAATATTCTAGATAGTAGGATTATAGCAGTTAATGAAACCTGGTCTCAGGAAGCCTGCGGACTATATAATGTAGGGCTTTAAAATATTAGCACATTCAATCCTTATGTCGAAATGCCAATATTTATAGAAAATTAAAATTCGAAATAAAAAATCATAGAGAAACACTGTTCTAATTTAAAAACTACTCTTTTGTTAGGCTGGCATAAACCCCCAAACATTTTTATGCTCTTGTCCTATTAAAAAAATCTCCTTTAAAAATAATGAAAATTTATGTTAAACTTATTTTAATGCAATATGGCAAATCTCATTAATATACATCAGGAGTGTATAACCCACATAAAAGGATTTTATAATTCAAAAGCAAAATGAAAGCATAAAATGACTTTTGAGGTAGAAGCTTAATCAGAATGTGTGTCCACAGGAAAACTAAATTCAGGAGGACTGTGAACAGAGTTTTCTATGTTCAGTAATTTGGACAACAGAACTTTAATTTCTTCAACTGTTTAGCTTCTGTTGTTCTGAATTCTTATTGCTGATTTGAGACTTCGTTGAAAAAGATGGCGTGGCGTACAACAACAACTTCATCTCAGTGGAAGGATGTAGAAACAAATAGCTATCCTATTGAACCAAGCTCTTCATTGTGCTCGCTTATGTAGAGCTAAATTACTTATGTAAAGCCACATTGTCTCCTAGAAAGGGTTTTTAAAAAGAATACAGGAGTTTAGTGCATGACAAATTATGTTGCATGTAGCATCTACTCCATAATTTAGTTTAGTTTCATAGTCAATACATAATTTAATTTTGTAGTCAATACAAGATATTTTTCCCACATAGGCCAAAATATAGGAAAACGCCCTAATGAGGTAATTTTATGTAAAACCTCTTCAGGACCAGAGAAGCTGACTGAGTTGGAGATTCCAAATTATAAAATAATAAGTGGTCATCCATAGGGCCAGATGGGCAGGAAGCAGAAGAGAAAGCAGAGGAAATGAGGTCAAGGTACCAAGAGTGAGGCAAGCTGGTGCTGAGGGTTGAGGAAAACGAGAGTCAGCTAGATTTCTTGAAGCAAGATAGTTTGGGAAGTTAAAAGGAGCCTGATAAAACTGGGATTAAATCTCAAACCTGCCATTATTCAGCTGCGTGATGGTGAGCATGCTAATGAATCTCTCCAACCCCCCAGTGTCCTCATTTATTGAATTTAGATAATAGCTCCTACTTTGTAGGGTTGTTGGTAGGATTAAAGATCCTTTATATAAACAACCAAGTGAGAGTGAGTAGCAGCAGTAGTTTCTGTTATTGCTTATAGAAGTGAATGGAAAAATTGGTATCTGAATCACTGGAGAGAAAATTAAGTAGACTGTTGGCATCTGGGGAGATTTAACTTTACTGAGGAGAAGCAAAGATGGAGAATATCAGGAGTAGCGGAAATATGTAAATAACAAAATTCCACCTAGTGTGTGGATGCTGATTTTTTTTTTCTTATTCAAAAGGTTAATATATCATGCTTTTGGGTAATTATTTGGGAATTGTGCTGGATTTTAAAAGATAACTACAGGATCCAAAGTATTTTTTTAACAGTTCTGGTTTAAGTAAGGGTAGGAATGTATAGATTACGATTTTGGTGACAATGAACACACTTCAATTTCAAAACGGGGCCAAATTATAGGCATTAGTATTAACATACACAGAGGTATTTAAAAATATACTTCTCCTCCTGTTGTCAAACAAATTTGAATGACCCCATTTACTCAATATAGCCAAGTTCTTTTCCTATAAAATAATGATATTTTATTACTTTAAAATACAGTTTGGGTAAGAGTTGAAGCTGGCTGGAGCCAATAAAGCTCCTAGAGATTTTCTTATACTCTTCAGATACTGATTTAATCTTTCCGGAACAACTTTGTGAACAGTTGCTATAACAACAGTAATTATTATTATCATATTAATTACAATCGCTGACATTTATTGAACTCTTGCTATGTGCCAGACACAGTTACATGGATTGACTTATTTCCTTCTCCCCAAAACCCTGTGAGATGCATACTATTATTAATTCCCCTTTTACAGATGAGATATTGGAGTACAGAGAGGTCAACTATTTTGCTCATAAACACACAGCGAATAAGGAGTAGAGATGGGAAAGCCTTTGGGTGAGGATCTTAGCATTCCATTTCCTCACCTCCCGGAAGAAACAGCCTGCTCACTTGCAGTATTTCTAGAATTGCTTAAATAGGACATTCCTATGTGATGGCTCTTACAACTCTCTACCAGCACTAGCTTTCCCGACAATAGGGTCTTTCTGCTAGGGGCAGCTAATAAGTGAGTGGCTTGTGTCACCAAAAATGGAAGAGAGGCAAATTCAACCTTAATTAATGGAGGCTCCTATCATATGGGGCTTTGCATGGGAGAAAAATGGTTTATGACACATGGTTTTCCAATCTTGTCCCCATATTTCAGCCAACACCAACTAGAGTT
Source organism: Canis aureus (assembly GCF_053574225.1). Taxonomy (NCBI): domain Eukaryota; kingdom Metazoa; phylum Chordata; class Mammalia; order Carnivora; family Canidae; genus Canis; species Canis aureus. Next base: position 3,062,545 of record NC_135618.1, read on the forward strand.
GTTTGTTTCTGTATAGGCCTTGGTGCCACCGAGGGTCTGTCCTCCAAACAGCTCAGAGGACATTATCACAACCGGGTTACCCAATCAGAGGGGAATCTTGAACTTGTAAACTCCCCCTCTGGCAACACGGTAGTCTGACCCCAGATATCCCTTGACTTTAAGAATGCTGGACACGGATCCGACGTGAGCTGCTGCTCCACTGCACTAGTAATCAACTTGTGAGTGTGAGATTTTCCTCAGGAGGTGCGCAGTGGGCTCTCCTGATGAGCAACAGTCAAAGTCCTCAGTGAGACTCTCCTACGTGTCTCATTATGTGGAGAATCGGAGGGAGCGCTCCGGGGCTAAGGGCAGCATCTGTCATCGTGGGCAACTGTAGCCCTGCAGGGACCAGCCCCGCCAAAGAGGCGGTTTAATTGTACATAAAACAGAGGTGAAGGGAAGTTCACCAAGAAGGACATTTTCAACATTCTATGTGAAAAAAAAGGAGGTATTGGGTAAAACAAGATTTGACTTTGTTAGTAAATGTGATTTGGGCTAGGACAGGAGGAAATGCTATTAAAGCAAGGTACTGAGGGCGGAGAGGGTGCTCTGGGGAGGAGCCACGTGTAACAGCCCCTTCTAGGGGCCTCACTGTGTCCCATCTGTCACCCTGCACCCACGGTAGGTGGTTAGGATTGTCTAGTACCAGCCCCCTGCACCTCTGTGTGTTTTGGAGTTCATATTTGGTTTCTGGATGATTCTATCTGTACGTTATGACACAGCCATAACGCGTGTGAGTGATCTTCTAGACCGTGGGGAGAGAGCATGACTGTGTGTTGAGACACGGCAGAAATTAATCCTTTTGGTTGCCATGGTTTCCTCTGAAAGCTCTGACTTCCAACATTGTGGAGTGGAAGCAATGTCATTTTCACAGGAGAATGAAGAAGACGTTGCCCAGGAACGACCAAGGTTAGGGCTGACGGAAGGCAGACTGCGAGTAGATTGGACATAGGAGGTCAAGAAAAAAAAAAAAAAAAAAAAAAGGTGACCCTTTCCTGTTTACCCCTATGGGGGAGGCCCCGAGCCTGTTGGTCAGGCTGCTAGGCACCCGGACAGCGGAGACTTTGTGCAGGGAGGGCCATGCAGGCATCACACTCTTGCCTCCGGAGAAGAATGTTCATCATCTGTGAACAGGTGACATCAGTGACCGCGCGGTATCTCGGCAGTCAGAGGACAGGCCCCGCCCCCTCTGCCAACCCTAGGTGGTATGACCCTACCTCAAGTTCTGGATTCTCACTTTTCTAGCATATCATTAAGAAAGTTATAACGATTTGCACACACACGTCACTGGGCTGTTTTTGCTTCCATCACATGGTTGTGGTTAAGAAGGGGACTGAGCACAGTGGTCACTGATGGAGGTTCTGGGGGAAACCGACCCAGGACGAATCCTGGTTGCAGTACTTGGAAGCCACTCGCCACCCCCTCCGTTTGCACATTTAATACACTGGGGATAGTGATGTATCCACAAGTTCACGCTGCAGTGAGGGCGGAGATAAATCACTTTGCACAAAAACTGCCTGGCAAATAAATACACGTGGCTCTATAAAAGCGAACTTACTTTTTAATTGAAATTATGATAAATGACCTTTAAAATCATCACAGCACTTTCAACACTTGGTGTTATTCTAAGAGACTACCCGGTAATTCAACTTTAGAACATGTTCCTCTTAAGAAAAACCATTTCTATCAATCCAACAGTGGCAACAACATTTCCAAATGTTTACAACAAGAAGCCCACAGGTTGACATTAGCTGCCCTCAATGACCAACACGCAGTAACTTTACACGTGCACAAAATTAGTCTGCGTTTATTTGGGAGGAGAAACTTTGGGCCTAGTGAAAGGAATATCCCACGTGGAGTCACTGCTTGCGGATACCTGAGTGTGGATATGTGAGATGTGATAGGATAACGCAGGGCTCACGGAGGCATAAGCATTAGAGGGTTGATTTAAGTATCTATGTTTGTGTACCTCCAGCATCCACTTGAAGACAAAGCCCTACCTGAAACTAAAAAAAAAATAAAAATTAAAATAAAAAAAAATGCATGTCTGTTACATCCTGGTAAATGTCCCAAGGCGGTATAAATGTTGGGGGTGACTTATGAAGGGGGTGGGGTATGTCCTGATAAACCCAGCATAATTTGATAATAAGTAAAAATGCATTTAATGCCCCTAACCTACCAAGCATCATAGCTTAGCCCCGCCTGCCTACTAAAACACGCTAAGAACGCCCGGGTCAGCCTACGGTTGGGCAAGTCATCCAGCAAAAAGCCTATTTTATAATCAAGTATCGAGTATCTCACGTAATTTATTGGATAGTCTGCTGAAAGTGAAAACCAGAATGGCTGTGCAGGTGCAGAAGGGGTTTACGCTTATGGGCGTTCCCCTGGTGATCCCACGGCTGACTGCCACTGCCCAGCATCAGGAGGAAGCCTCCTAACCGGGGAAAAGATCAAAATTTAAAATTTGAAGTAAGGTTTGTAATGAAGGCGTATTGCTTGTGCACCATCGTAAAGGAAAAAGAAAATCTTTAAGTTGAACCACCACAAGTTAGAGACGGTCTGTACTTAACCTTATCAAAACTACGTCTTTGGATACAAAATATTCTCTCAGTCCACCCAAAGCCTGTTCGGAAGGAGGAAAATGTCTTCTGTGTTAACAAAGGGGCACTAACAACAAGTGGCACATTCGTATGCTTACCACGATATTGAAAAAATAACTTCCTAGACTTCTAGTCACAGTGGCTCCGCAATAGATCTCTACTGGATGAGATTTTGAGGGAAGAGTTTCGGAAGAATTTTGGTCCATGCTATGGATGACCACGGATTGAAATGTCTGTCCCAGACTTCTTTGACAGAAACTACCAACTTTCAGCAAAAATAATATTGACTCCAGAGGCCATTGAGGAAGGTTGGGTTTTAGCAACTCTTTTATATGGCACTGCGATGCCAGAGACTGTGTGGCTTTCATCATTATACAGATAATCTCCAGAAACGGTCTGATGAGTGTACAATGTTATTTCTGGAACATGTTTCCCAGAATCACAGAATAATAAGTGTCCCAGCCCTCAGCAGACATACTGGGCTTCCTCCCTAATACAAGTTAGAAGGAAAAATCCACATAAAGGGGATGTAATTAAGGATACAGCAAGAACCCAAAAGAGGACTATTAACCCCTGGCATATTTATATCAATATAAATTTATAAAATATACCATCAATATATTTATAAAAGTCCATTGTATTGACGTCATGCAATGAAATGCAGGGCCCAGGCGCCTGGTAATTAAGAGTTGAACTGTTTATTGTCTTAAACCTACAAAATCTTGATGACTTCTAAGATGGAATTGTAGCCTGGGAGCCCTGTCCAGCCCTTCTCCACGTATGACTGACTGTACGGAGGAATGGCTTTTCTTGATTGCCTCCAGATTCTTGTTGGCACAGGGATCTCCAAGGGTTTGGCAAATGACCAGATACTTTGAGATACCCACTTCACTGCATTAGCATATTACTCATCAGTGCGAATTGTTAAATCTAAAAGGGAGTTTGATGAATTCAAATTGACGCTATTACTGAGATTGAGCCACGCCAGGTATGTCTTTAATACCCTTGGAGTCATGCAGAAATGGATTCAAGTGTCCGCCATGCATTAGCTTCACGACCTTTTACAAGTTAACGATTATAGATAAGATGGGTTTTTCACGTGGAACAACCAACACGAGATGCCTGGTGTAGCGACTGGCCCAAAGTGGGGAGATAGCCATTTTTGTGTCCTTTGTCTCTGATCAAGATCTAACATTTCTGATGTCACGGAAGACATCTCTTCATCTCTAGCTATTCATAGCCCTTACTTAGGCAATATATTTGTAAACAAATGCAGAATAGAAGAAATAATCCCTGAAAACTAGCAATAAAAGGCAGCTTGAGGACAAATATTGGCTCCATTGAAGATGTGCTAAACGAGGCCACCTGTCGGCCAGTGTGACGTGGTTTACAGTGACAAACTCTTTCATAGAGGAGGATGCTATGGGAGCTCCATTACGGGCACTGAGGGAGGTCACGGTCGCTGCTTCCTTGAGTCAGGTGATAAGCACAAGTCTTACGTGGAACAGCAGGAACAGAATAGGCTGGCAGGAGACGTGCTACTACAGTCGCACCAATGCTCTGTTGGAAGCCGCGTAGCAAGGATGCAGCTCTCCGGGGGGACCAGTGCTAGCAGAAAACCAGGCTTGCCAGGGAGCAGGTGAGGCAACCTACCAAAGGCCAAGGGCAAAGCCTTGAGAGGTGACCACAGAGGCCTTCCTGGAGAAGCGTCACCCGATCACTGCCACACTGCCACATGGGATTCCTTAGGGGCTCATTTAATTTCTGTTTAATGCACCTTTCGAATGCAGTCTGTTTTCTGGACATTACGCAAGCTGTGTTGACCTGGTGGCGGAAAAGACAGTCCCTTCTCTGCAAACATACTGTAGGACGGGTTGGCAATAAATAAAAACAAAATCATTACATGGGTTACACTATAGTAAGGACGATCAGTGAGTGCAGGGTGCTTCCGGAGTGTGCGTCGGGGGAATCTGTCATGTAACTCGGACACCCGCAAGGGGAGAACGCCCTGAGCTCTGACATACTAAGCTCGAGTTTGCGCATTCGAACTACGTGCTTGGCCGAAGCTGGCGACAGACAACCACACAGGGGGCATCATACAGGTTCAGTGTCAGCCAACAACTAGTTTAGCTACAGCATAGTCTACACTGAGCAGGGCTCTTTGGAATACGAGACGCCAAGAGGGTATGACGTGATGTGCTCTCTCAGCAGCAAAGTAATGAGGTAAATGATTCTGGTTGGTAGCAGAGGACACTAGCCTGAAGCCATCGCAAAGGCTATCCTGATCCTACTGGTTCACCACGAGGTAAGGAGAATGAGGACCACACGGATACGTTAACGCTCGTACAGCCGGTAGGTCACAGAGATGGGATCAGAGACCCAGTCTTGCCACTCCCAATCCAGGGTCACTGAAGAAGAGAGAAACCTTTGCGATGCCCTCTCCGACAACAGGAGGCCCGAAGCGGCAAACCAACGAGAGCCAAGTCTTCCCAGTAGCGTGCCAGGGCACGTGCTACCGTCATTCCATTCCAGTCAGGACATCTGGCCCTCACCACCTGCGGCAGGGAGAGCAAGTCACTAATGATCAAGGACTCCACAAGCAATTCCCCTGGGATTCCAAAGTCTGACCTTGTGAATTCTGGAGCACACCCGACTTCGGAAAAATCTCCTACTTTGTCTTAAATCGACTTTAAAAAGTGCAAATACATACACATACATATATCTGCATATAGCACAGTGTAAGGTAAGTGTGTGTATACATACATATATGTGCATGAGTGTATCTAGGGACAGGTACATGTGTCTTATATGAACATACCTGATACGATAAACACTTTTTTCCCTTTCCAGGTAGACTATAACATCACAAAGGCAGGAGATTTACCTGTTTTGCCGATGTATTCTCAGTGCCTAGGACACTGCCAGGCATGCACTCGATACTCCATACCTGCTTACTAGATAAAAGAAAGAACATGCGTACGATTGCAAATGTGTGGGTACCTCTGCTCACGTGTGAGTGTTTTGGGGTGACCCCGACACCACGTACATGCTATGCACTTGCGACAACCCCGTAAGATCTGCTGGAACAGGAGGACTTGTGAGGAGTAGTGACTCACAGCCTCCAAGCAAACATCCAAGGTTATAGTCTAAATACGTTCTCAGGATGAGAGGAGTTCTATTACTGAGTCCAAATGGAAGTTTTAGCTTCGTGGGCATATAAATTTGTTTTAAGACTTCTTAAAACAATTTGGCAGGAGTGAAGCAGTTACTATTATGCAAACTGAAATAGTAAAGTCTGACCAAGATCCTTGCTGCCCCGACCATATGATGATTTTTCTGTATTTTATGCTCCTGCATTTAAATATTTTATTTATTATTTATTTATTTAAGTCACAGACAGAGAGAGAGAGGCAGAGACACAGGCAGAGAGAGAAGCAGGCTCCATGCACCAGGAGCCCGATGTGGGATTTGATCCCGGGTCTCCAGGATCGCGCCCTGGGCCAAAGGCAGGCGCCAAACCGCTGCGCCACCCAGGGATCCCTATGCTCCTGCATTTAATCGCAAAATGTTTCATTATCACGAAGGAAGAAGAGACAGATAAGGCAGGCGGGTGTAAGGAGTTGGACAGAAATGGGTTCTAATCGCACGATCCTCCACGTGTACGTAAAGGAAACACATATGGTTTTGAGTCAGGTTTGGTTTTAGAGAACAAGCTGGTTTCCAGCTCCATGCACCGAGATCTTCCTCGGCCCGGATCTTCTAGAAGATATTATTCGTACCCAGACCTTTGATAGACGCAGAGAAAATTAAAGTTTAAAAATGTGAGAGTCCCAGGTGCGGCTGGCTTTGGCCCCAGGTCCCATATTGCAGTGAGGCAGGTCGTTCTCTTGGTCCGAGATGGAAGTCTAGGGTGATGCGGGCAGAGCTCCGGTTGGGGAGGTCGCGTGGGTGGTCAGTGACCCGAGCCACAGGACAGTCTAGGCGTCGTGTGAAGTCAGGGCCGCGGCGTAGCCAGCGTGCCTCATTTGTTTGACTTGCTGGGTTCCCCACAGCTGAACGGGGAGGGGGGTGCCCACATTGGGGTCACGGCCGGCAAACAACCTTATCTGTGACTCTACCTATTTGGGTTTTTGGTGTTTTTTTTTTTTTTTTTTTGGGAAATCCAGTAAGTCCTCAGCCTCCCTCTCATGCGTGGGCTTCCCTCTCTCGTCGCTCACTCACTGTCCCTACCGTCCGCTGAACCGGCGTGTTCTCAGGGGCTTATCTGCTTAGGGCTCATTTATCTAAGTTTCCGGGTGTCTCACGGGGGGAGCATTGACCGCACTAAGTACCTTCTCTCGGTTTCAATCCACCTGGTTGCAAAATGGAGAAAATAACGACTCGCCTCCTAAGGCCATTGTGCGAGTTAAATAATTTCTGTAAGAATTTTAGATGGTGCCTGGGACCTACCGGACACTAAAAAACATTAGTAATCGTTAATTCCACTTAAATACGTTCTAGACACGTTACCCGGTGAGCACTCGAGTTGTCACCGTCGTCTGTCTACGGAGAGCCTGGGGGGCAGGTGGCCGAGGCGGGGGCAGTCGGGCCGGCGGGCCTGAGCCAGTGGGTCTCCCCGATAATTCTGCTCACACTCATCTACTTCACGGCACGAGCGAGGTTGGGAGGAAGGAGGTAGACTAGGGACTCCATCCCGCCCGGCGTGGGAACCCGGCAGCCCTGGGCCGGGCCTGGGAACTTCCAATCCGGAAGGGGGCAGGAGCCTGGAGAAGGGCAAGAGCTGACGCCAGACGTCAGAGGGTCAGGATTCGAGTCCCCCGCCGTCAGGCCCGGCTCCATCCCTGCAGGTGCTCCCACACCTGACCCCTCGGGCCGCCCCAGGCCTAGGCCCTGCTGACCTGGGTCTGACCCAGGGGGGCCAGCCCATCGTGGGTGGGTGCCCTGCCCAAGTGGGGAACCCCGAATGAGCTCAAAAGCCCCAGATCGGGGTCCGTCTGTCCCTCTTTGACCGGTTCCCAGAAGGAACCAAGAGCGATTCATATTTACCGGGTAGAAGCGCACGGGCCCTGCTTCTCGTTTCTGGGCGTTTTGCTTTGAGCTGTGCTGGTTTCCACGGCAACCGCCAAGCAGCTCTTCCAGAAAAGAAAATCTCTCCTGAACTATTCCAGCCTGGAGGTGATTAGAGGCCCTCAAGAGCCCATGCCCTCTGCTGACTCCGGCCTCCTACTGTCCCTTTTAAGCCCCTGTGTCCTGGATGCCTTGCTGCCTTCGGTATCTTTTCTCTTTCTCCTTTTTTTTTTTTTTTTTGGTCTCTGTCTCTCTTTTGCCATCTTCCTGCCTCTACTTTTCGCCTTTCCTTTTTAATTGGATGGGAGGTGTGGCGCTCTTGTAAACGGGATTCATTTCACGAAAAATGTCCCCGTGCCTGTGTCTCCCGTGAGCCTGAGAAGCCACACGGGGCAGGCGGCCTGGCAGGTGCCTCCACGGGCGGAGCCCACACCTGGGAGTAGTGCCTCGAGCTGTGTGTCCAGAAGTGGCCCACTGAGGCACGATGTTACGGTTGGTAAGCATGGACTCTCTCTCTACAGCTACTTTCTCATATAGATTTCTCTATTTGGGGTCCTGATTAGCGATGCAATTTCGACATCATTTGCTTTTCCCCTGCCTGTGAAGTTAGCCACCGGAACATAGGATAGCCGCGATGCAATCCACCTTGAAAAGATGGGGATTCTACGGATCACGTGGTCACCAACGTGAAGAGGACTTTGGATCTGATAAGCATCTGAGTAAACTACCAAAAAGAAAAGAATTTTTTTTTTTTTTTTTAAGAAAAGAAATCTTTTAAAGATTAAAAAAAGAATTAACATAACAGCTCTTGGGTCAGTAGTGTTCACGCAAAGTTAGTTGACGAGGGTTGGTTAGAGTCGGTATGAAGGTAAATTGAGCAAAATTTTCTTACTCGTGTAAATAAAGAATGCTTGCGGCAAAAACAATTCCCAGAAATTCTCATTCATTAAACAGAGGGGAAATGAAAATTTCACAGTGAAGGATAAAATAAAATAAATAAAGATACAATTACTGAGCGTATCTGTTCATTCATTCACCCCAAAGGCTGAGTGCCTGCTATGTGCCAAGTGTTACACCCTGTGCTGAGACTACAAACATACATGACGGCACCTGCTTTCTCATGGGACAAAGTCGTTAAAATAGAATTGATAAAAAAAAAAAATAGAATTGATATTACCTACGCCGGAAGACATTAATCGCTTCCAGATAACAAAGAAGGCAGATAAGTTTTTAAGATGGTGATTTTAGCAGCGTGGATGTTAACTGTCAGGCAGTGTTCTAAGTGCTTTAAGCATATTAACCCTTTTAAATCCTTCGAACAGTCCAGGGAAGTGGATATTATTATTACTACTACTATTATTATTATTATTATTATTATTATTATTATTATTATTTTCATTATTAAAAAGAAGAAAATGGAGAAATGGAGCCATCCGCCCAATGTGACACAGAAAGGAAGTGACATGGCCACACTTCAAATCCAGGGTGCCCGGACCCTAGAGCCCATGCGCTTAGCACTTCAGCCACAGTCCTGAGGATGAACTGGAGCGGCCTTCGGTATCACTGGGTCAAAAAGACGGACAGAGGGGACAGGACAGAGGGGACAAGCGTGTTACGCATTCAGACCCCCATTACCTGTTATCAGGCCCGTCTGTATAAGGAAGCGCTCTGTCGGTGGCTGCTTCTGTAAATCATTTCTAGCTACCAGTCAATCAGGCCACGGATTTAGATTGACCAGAATAAAGTTGGGGGAAAAAAAAAAAAACTAGAGGGAAGTTGGCAGGTTGGTCTGACACTCCAATCACTGCTAACGTTGCTTATATTTTTAAAACAAATATTCTATTATGACCAACAACTGTGTCTGCCAACTTCCCTCCTTCCAGAGTGTTTTGATGTTTTTGATGTTTTCATAGATCTAAAGTAAGAGGTGGAAAAATCGCTTTTGAATAGCTCTCCTATTCTTTTCATCTACGCGTCTTTGTTTAAATCTTCATCTCGCTGCCAATCCGAAGCAACAATCCCTTCCCTTGTTGTCTGATACTGTCCATCTAACTTGCTCATTTGTCAAGACACAGAGACGACGGACTGGGAAATATCTGTTTGGGGAAAAATTAATTGGAAATGAGAGGAGGTGTATTTTGCAATTTAGGAGTCACTGGCGTGGAAAGGGGAGAGGTTGTTTCTGCCACTCACGGTCTATTCTTGTGTCTCTCTTGTTTGGGAGGAGGTCTTCTAAAAACTGGAGTCACAGCTCTGCAGCTTTAGTATCTCTTGGAGAAGGACCCAAACAAGGATGGCCCATCACCAAAAAAAAAAGAAAAAAAAAAAAAAAAGAAAGGTTATATCAAGTGAAAGATACTTCGACCACACGAGATTCGTAGGTAGGATATTCATGTGCATCAGTGTGGTCCCAGACAGCAGCGAGGACCGCACACACCCCTCGGAAAATCGATGCCTGGAAGAAAATGGGGGCCAGGGAGGAACTCTGTCCTGCCAGGTGTGCTGTAGCCTCGGCCTCTCGGCAGGTGCCCTCGGGGTGGCCTCCAGGAGGCTGACCTGTGGTGCACATCATCGCCCCAGAGCTGGGGCGATTCACCAACAACGTGGGGCAGCAGGGTTGGGGGTCACTTTGCTGCAGGTTAAAAGGCCGCTGCAGCTTTAGTCTCGAGCCCCTCACCCACTTTGATGAGGAGCCCACACGGCAAGTGGCCGAGACCCTCCCGCCAACAAGCACCCTGAGCCATCCTGGAGCAAATCCTCCACAGTCGTGGAGGTTCGGGTGACTCCGGCCTCCTCGGTCACCTTGTGAGAGACTCCAAGCTGGAAGCACCTGGCTACGGCACACCTGGGGGCCGAACCCACAGAAACTGAGAAGAGAGAAGTCTGGGTAATATTTCAGCTGATAAACTTAGGGCAATGTATCATGCAGCAAAACATAACCAGAACAGTCCTCCTGGGCCTGTGGTCCCGGGCCACGCTGGACGTTCCCGCGGCCCTGGGCCCAGCCGTGACACACCTGCCCGCTCGGGGAGGCGCGCTCCATGGGGCAGGGGCACAGGATGGGAAGGATGGACCCCGCGGAGCTTGGTCCCTCGAGGCCGAAGCTGTGCTCTGGAATCTCTCAACTTTCAGGAGACAGGAGACAAGATCCTTTCAGGCATCGGGTTCCAGTCTGGATTTGACTTTAGCTTCTTGTCACTGTTTCAAAGACATCTTACAGTCTTGGATATTCTTGACGTTTGAATCATGTGTCAAGATGTTGTTGATTCTAGTGATGGCAACGTTTCATCTCATATGCATAGCAGATTGTTAAAACATGCCGAGGCTGTGGTGCTCCTTTCCATTCTGCTGTTCCCAATTTTATTGTCACTTCAGAAATAAACTACAACATATAAAGGAGCACTGAGAAGGCGGCTTTAAGAGCCCTGGGGTAGAGCTAAAAGCAGCTCCCTTGATTTTATGTTTGAGCCATCTGGTGCTTACATCAGCTACCACTTGTTTTCAAATATATATTATTTGCGACTTTGTAGAGCTGAATAACATGAGCCCCTTTGGTACAGCAAATATTGTCAACGTACAGTGATTTAAATAAAAGAAGAAGCTAGTCATTTCATAGGAGCCTGCGTGCAGAGAGGTTGAGAGCTTCCCTGTACCGAGGGCAGAGGAGCGCCTGGACTAAGACACATGTCGAAAAACTTCATCCTCCTGGACACCACACGAAGCAGCCAAACCTTTTCAGAGACACCCTCGGGGTCTAGAGCCACGGGCAGCCTGCGCCGAGTACTTACTGGGTCCCCGGCCTCTGCCGAACAGCCCACCTGCCGTGCCCAGTCTGAGGCCTTCGAACGCGCCGGCTGACCCAGGACAAGTGAGACAAGGCTGCAGGAGGAAGCGGCCTGCGATCTCGAGGAGTCAGCGCAGCAAATACTTCACCGTCGCCTTGCCCGGGCGTCTCTATGTGCCTCCGAGCTCAGGGTCACCCGCTGGCTACTCCACCACCATTGGGAGAAGAGCAGCCGATCGGTCTGGGGGGCAAGGGACAGAGCGTCATTCGCCGTCTCCCCGTCTACGTGTTGGCTCCACACGTCCAGGCTGCTCAGAATCTCACGGGTTGAAATAAGCCACATGATCCTAAAGCCTTCCTTTATACCCACAAGGAAAGAAGAACCCGATCTAGGTCCGACGTCCCTAAAATCCTTTCTCGGGACCGAGCTGGCTGGCCTGCGGCAAACCGTGACCCAGGGAGGGGACGTGGCTTTGCCCGGCCATGCACTGAGGCGGGGGACGGCGCTGGGTGGATTATTTCAGTTACTTATTCCAAAAGCCCTAAGTGGATGAGGGCAAGGCCCGGGTCGGTTTTGCCCCCCACCGAAAGCTCAGGCTCTAGGACGGTGCCAGGCACGCAGCAAGCGTCCAGCGAATCGCGGTTGGAATCTATGGCCTGGACGCCTGGCCTGTGCCACAGGCTCTCTCGTGTCCTGTACGCCGGGATGCAGACAGCCCCCTCCCAAAGCAGGAGTCCTGTGGATGTCCCCAGTAAGCGACACCCCCTTCCTCACTCACCTAGTAAAATAGTAAATCAAACTATAATACATGTTATCTGCTCCTCCGTGAGCGTAGCAGGATTGTGGGACAATCATTTCTCCTCTCCAAGGCCAAATGGTGGAGCGCTCAGTTAGTCCGAATTTTTCTTTTGGCTTCCCCAACTTTTGCCACCCGTGTGTGTTGTCTGGAGCTCCCGGGCTTCTCCACATGTGAACTTCTCCACCTATCGTTATTCTTCTCCTTCTCATGGCCAGGTGACCTTCCTAGTCCTTCACAGCTTTTTTTTTCACAGAGGTTTATGCATAAATGTCATAGCATTTAAACTGTCTGGGCCTTGCTACGCTAGGTCCTTAAGAACTCCTTCCTCTCCTAAGACCTGGAGCTGCTATTTCCTAGAACAATCATGGCTTTAAGACACCTTTCTAGGCTCGAGCTCACACTTGCTTCTATCAGGATCCTGGAGCTGACTTTTTGCTAATGACCCAATTGCTTTGTCTACTGCTGTGAACGTGACTTTTTTTTTTTTTTTTTGAATCCAGCCCTTTATGCAGGAACATGGTGACCACAGATATGGGACATCTACACTACACTCACTGGTTGAGCTCACAAATTTTTACCCCTTTCTGTATGATACTCTGTATCCCTGGGTCAGCCTCTATTCTAGGTCTTTAGACTACCATAAGCCCCTTGCCATCCATTTTTTGCTCTTTCTCCAAATAGCTTGGTAGGAGAAATTGGACCGTACTTTTCTATGGTACAGGAAAATCTACTTGCAGTATTAAGCGCAACAATCAGCATGTGGGAAAGAATTTAGGGAATTTTATTCCCTTTCTAGGATCCTGAAATATACCACCGAGGAAAGCCATGAAATCTGCCTTACATATGTGCCTACTGTTTTAAGTGTATAATACATCTCTCTGAGTATAACATCGAATGCCTACATCATGGGCATTATGTTGTCGCAGAGCCCGGCATTATAAAAGGAATTTACTATACCATAGTATGGCACTCTACATTTTATGCCCTTAAGAAGAATTTTTATAGATATTGTTTATAAGTACTTAATTAAATGATATTGCATACTCCATCAGGATTGTCAATGGGATTTTTCCTACCTCCATGTAAAAGTGCAAGCATTCTCTTTTATAATTTGTAACATTATTCTTTCACAGTGATCTTATTACAAAATCTGAACATTGAACCTTTCTGAGAATAGATCAGATCCCAGTACAGACACTCGTGAATTTAAAAAAAAAAAAATCATGACTTAATTTATTGAGGAAATTTCAAACACATTTTGCCTACTTTCCAATAAATACTGAAAAAGAGAAACTGAGAAATACATTGCCTGATGGGCCACCCCTATGGCTGAGTGTTTTAAAGGTATATCCAGACACCCATACACATGTGCACACACACACAAGCATAAGTACACAAGGAGCACATATTCAGGTATATTCAGTGTAATATACAAAAGAAAGATTAGAAAGCCAGAAACTTGAGGTGTTGTCCTTTTCTGTACGTATTCATGTTTAAGATCTTAGACAAATTACTTAACTTTGTTTAGTGAGCTATCGAATAAAAATTTAAATCAGGGCAAAGAACACATATGCTAATTTCCCTTCTCCAGCATGTGGTGGACATCGTTAATTTATCTGGACATTCATTTCTGCTGCCCAGGGTGGCAGTCTCCAAACTTTCAGTACTAGGCTCCAGGCAACACCTCAAATTGATTTGATTTCACACTTGATATAAAGTCCATTGGTCATCCCAGGCGGATGACCATGACTATTCCTTCTGTAAGATCCTTAAAAATATACGTACCTTCTTTCATATTGAAAGAATTTGGAGCTTGAAGATAACTCATTCACATTCATGTGCATAAGAGCAAAACAAGTGCTAAAAGTATGTAAACTTGTATATCTTCAATCACAGATATTCCTTCTTCTTCTCTCAGACTACACTGCATATAAATTGGCAAAAAATGCATTTTATATTGCAGCACAGCCTCAGGAGAATTCAGCAATGGAAACTCCCCTGATTCCTTGACAACACAGAAAACTAGCATTATCAGGAAAAGATGTTTCTTTGCATTTGACCTAAATATGAGGACACACAGTAATATTTCTATTCTTATCTTTTTGTAACACAGATTTTATGTATGTTCGATATCCTTCTACATAAGAATTGAGTCAGCTTGTAAAAATTACATATACTTATAATGTAATTTCCTGCTTTGCTTTTCTTACTCCTATTATTAAAAATTCTACCGAGTATATATACTTTCTAGAAATAAGATTATATTTAGAACTACATTCCTTCCCATAGGGTATGTTTCTTAAGAGCATATGCCATAGTATCTTATATTTTACACTTACCCTCTTTTTTGAATGACCAGTCTCATCTCTAAATTTTCCTATATCTTTAAATAATGAGGTTATTTCAAGCATTTCAAAATGAGTAATTAACTGCCTAGCCTGAAATCCGCCTGGTATCAAAGTATTAATGCCTGAATTAATTTTCAACTTATAACTGTTTTCATTTACACCTACTTCCTCGGTAGTTATTTAAGGCAATTTCATCTTCCCTGTCTGTGGCTTATATGTTAATGTATTTCATTTTAATGAACACTCTTTAAGCTGTAGAAGTAGGCCAGACGCTATCAGAATGTGTCATCAGTGAAGAAATCTAACTCAAAGATAAAACTTTCGGATGAAAAGGTTGAAAAGAAATGGTACAATGGAAATAGTTTTAAGTCATAGTGGAGACATAAGCCATCTGAAATATATTGCTGAAAGGTTTGATCCTTTTGTAGGAATTGAACAGAGATGAACACATCTGTTGGTGCATAGTTTTTAAAAATTTTACCTAAGACTGTGGTTGCTCACACAAGCTAATCTGCCAAAAAAAGTTTGACAGCTGATGGTTTTCAAGATTACTTGTTATTTGACTGAACTCAAATTTGAGTATGTAGATATAGCCCAAGTGTCCTTATACTATTAGCATGCGCCTAATAATTGCATTTAATTTGGTACAAAATTGCTTTCCTTATTTAACACGTTTCCTTTTGTTACTATTGAATATCTTCATCACAGGACATTTTAAAAGTAAGATTTAATAGTAAATTAGGCTTGCGAAAAAGGACTTTTTATTGCAATAACCAAGTCAGCATCCTAAATGAGGATTCATTGCTTTAATTAATACTTTTGAGAATTAATAAAAATAATTTTGTTGTTTAGCTTTCATCTTTATGCCTTTCAGACATACTAGATGCTAGAGTAGGCAAATAAAAAATGTTTTATCATTATATAAATAACTTTACTTAACTTTTTAGCCCTAAAAAGGCTTCCTTTTGAGAATATTAATTTTCTTCTGTTATTGAAAAACTGGGCACTAATCAAGCATAAATGAGGCAGGTGTCAATCAAGTGTTAGTTGTAGATCATATTATTTTGCTAATTAGGCAGTATTAGGCTGCTAATTAGAGACAATATTTTTAAAGAATGGAATACTAATATAAAAGCAAACAATTGTATTATTCCCTTAGTACTTCAGTTAGCGGAGGCCATTTAATTATCCATGAGGCAGTGACCTGTTCAGCCTGGGGAGAGAATGTTCTTTAGTTTTCAAGATAGAGAATTTGTGTGTTAAGGAAGAATGAGTCACTTAATTGTTCAAAAGGTGAAGAGTTTGCAGCCAGAAAATCATCTGTTATTTGGAGTTTCTCACCCTCCTGCATCCTATTATTGTTCTCAAGTTCCAAGAAATACAACATGGGGTGTTAAATCTCTATTCTGGGATGGGACTCTTTCACAGACCCCATTATTCTCCTTTTTTTGGTAAAAGTATCTGGCCAACCTAAGAGGAAAAACTCACAGCCTAATTTATCATTTCTCTTAGTTACAACATATATTTTGAGCATTGGGCTCCTGGATTCACCAAGCAGGTTGCCAGAATCAAAAATGTCCTGCATGTAGAGCCATTTAAAGAGGACGCTTTGGAGCACCAATGTCCCAGGAAACCAAGAATCTTTAACTTAAGATCTTTTCGGTATCTCTGGTGAAAAACTCCAAGAAGTTACCCTGAAAGTTCTCAGCAGTTTTGCTTTACTATCCCTTCTGAAAGTATACTCTTTCAAAGGAATTGATTTTCCCTCTAATAGATGAGGAGGAGCCACTTGGAATTCAATTTGAGACAAAGAGTGACTAGCCTTTTGAGTAATGGATTGAGAGGCCCTCCTTGAATATTGCTGCTCTGCATTCCCGTCACTCTCGAATTACAGATGACACTTATTTTACATCATACCCCAATTTAAACAGTAGCCACTCTCAACTATCTCTAAGCAAATCTGTATTTCCTGCTTGCCGACTCTGATGGTCGGTGGCGGATGTCTGGAGGCTGTGATTGGTTAAATAGCAAATAGGGCCAAGGTTGATCAGCAATGTCTGCCAGGGGAAGAAGATGCCCACATGCCATGCCACCCTTCCTGCTTCAGAGAGAGAGAATTTCCTTCCTGAATCTTGGTTCATGATATCACTTGCTACATAAGATCAGACATTTTTAGAATGTTTGCTTCTTTCAAAGGATCTATAGGTAAAGATGAACTATATTTGTTCTCTGTCCACAAGGAAGGAGAAAATTAACCCATTCCTCTAAATAGTGACCAGGACCGAGAGTTTGACAAGAATACCTCTTAGTATGTACACAGCATAGGAAGAGTCAGCCTCAATGTTTGAGGTTTAATATGTTGCCAAATTCTATTCCCTTCAGAGGTGACCTAAGAAAGTCAACAAAGATACACCTTAAAGGAAAACAAATATTCTCCACTAAGACCGGATGCACTCTGTCTTTGATGGAAATCATTTCTGGTGCCCCTTTGTTGCTCCCGGGAATGCTAAGAATTGAGAATATCTTTAAATATCCTTTACCCTCACTGGACTATTAGTAATACATAGATCTGAGGATGATATCTTGGAGACATTCTTCCAGATTTGTTGGCTTTTTACTTGATAATGTTCTTATATCTCAGCCAATAAACTTAGTAAAAGGTATTTTCTATGAAGTCATGTAATCCAAGAAAATATAAATATAGTTCGTTTCCTACCTGATATGACTACATCATGAAAAATGTTACAGAGTTCTGAACTTGACATACATAGTTAGATAATATTATTTAATGTACTATAAAACGTACTTGCTAGACCTCTTCCCCTTAAATGAAAATAAAATAGTTTTTAGATGAACTTTGAAAGCCCAGATTCATCAAACTTTAATGCACAATAGCAGTCTCTATATTGCATTGAAACCTAGGGTTCCCCTGCTGGATTTCAGCTTTTGAAACACATTACATATTTCCATGTAATATTCTGAAAACGTTCCTGCCTTATGTGCCTGAGACAATCTTCTCATTGTCTACTCAAGAGAATGACCACACAGCAAGTGGGAAGTGTTTGCTGAAGAAAGAGGCCCACAACGCTCTATTAGTTAGTTGATAGGAGAGAATTTCGGGACTCTCTGAAGAATTAATATGATGTAGCCATTATGTCGAATTGAATGTTATGGTTTACTTAGCAATTCCAGAAGCATTTACTACGATAATGTATAAATCCTGGTGCACACATTATCTTGGATATACACAAAATTCTAAGAAAAAAAAATCATTAACGTGTATCAACTTATCATTCTATCCTCTTAATGACAATGTTTGAAAATGAAGTTTAGTCATTTCCTAATTATACACACAAGTGAATAGACGCACACAAACTCACACTAACAAAACCCCACTCGGGAAATGAAACATAAAGAGAGAGTTAAAAAAACAAACATGCAGGGAGGGATATATATCCTGTTTCGGAAGTGGACATAAATGTTCAATTAACCTATTTCTCATGTCCTTTTTTTACGACTACATATGGTGACAAATCTTCCTAATAAGAAGGAGTACAGAACAACAGATGTGTAAAACAGCAAAATAAAAACACCTCGGCAGCTGTATAATCTTTATTTTACATGAAATGAATAGGAATGTGAAAAGTACATTTTGCAAAGCATGAAAAGTCGTTCAATTAGGAAAGCTATGGGTTTGAATGGTTTTAGAAACATGCTATGGATTGAAGAATTCAGGAAAGACTGTCCCCACCCCACTGCAGACACTTAAATGCTGTGAAGTCTGATTGTAAGTTAAAGAATTAGTTCTTTAAGGTAGATAGAGTTCATCTCCTACATTTCCTTTTGAAAGACACAAATACCTTTGGGCAGGCACATGTGAAGAACAACCACTTTGAGGACTGTGTGAAAAACCGAGAGAAATCATAGACAGAATGGAAGGTAGCAGAGTCTTAACTACTGAGTTGGTATGTGAGGACTTGGAATTGCTGGTTCTTAAGTATGGGGGAAACCAGGGAAATTTGGCTCTATTCCAAATGAATGTTAGCGGAGGTGGCACAGGATGGGGGGATGTCAAGTTCAGACAGTTTTGGAAGTTATGCCAAATACGTGGAAGACATCCATCAAAATGAGGAAGAAAGAAAATATTGATCAGGTTTCTCTAGTCTTTCTAATTATTTAATTCCATTAAAAATTAACTTGTTCATGACTTCAATAAAGTCTTTATTTTGACATACATTTTCTTAACTTTTTAATCTGAAATAATTTTAGACTCAGAAGTTGCAATGACAGGGACGCCTGGGTGGCTCAGCGGTTGAGTGTCTGCTTTTGGCTCAGAGTGTGATCCCTCGGGGATCGAGTCCCACATCGGGCTCCCTGCATGAAGCTTGCTTCTCCCTCTGCCTGTATCTCTGCCTCTCTCATGAATAAATAAATAAAATCTTTAAAAAAAAAAAGAAGTTGCAATGACAGAGCAGAGAATCCATATATATAGCCCTCAGCCAGCTCCCACTAAGATAAAATCTTATGGAGCCACGAGACAATAATCAAGTATCAATTACCAATAGTCATTATAATTATTAATACTAAAAATTAACATTCATAAAGCACCATCAACTAAACTATAAACTTTTTTGAGATTTTTCCCAGTTTTTCCTTTAATATTCTTCTTCCATACCAAGATCCAGTTGAGGGTACCATGTTGCATTCAGTCTCCCTGTCTGTTTAGTCTTCTTCAGCCTGTAATATTCCTTCAGTGTCTTTCATTACCCTGACACTTTGAAGAGTACTGCTTGACACTCTGCAGAGTGTCCTTCAATTTATCTTTCTCTGATGTGTTTTCATGATTAGACTAAATATCTATTTTTGGGGGAAAATACCACAGAGTCGATGCCCCTTTCTCTTTTGATCATATCTCTTCCATACATTATATCAATATATCTTACTACTGGTGACATTAACTTTAATTGCTGAGTTCCAATAGTTTCTATCATGCATCTCCACTGTAAAGTTATTATTTTTGCTTTTGCATACTCCATTCATTAGCAGCGAGTCACTAAATCCAGTCCATATGAAGGCGAGAGGAATTAAACTCCACCTCTAGAGGGTAGAGTATCGAACAATTTGTGACTATATGTTCAGGTCACCGCTGTAATTAATACATATTTTGGGGCAGATACTTTGAGGTTATGAAATATCCTGTTTCTATTTAAAATTGTTCCACTTATTTTAAAATACGTCAGATTTTACCTGCAGCAATAATTACTAAGGTGTTTTGATGGTGGCTTTCTGTTTCCTTCATTCCTACGTTTAATAATTGGAATTCTCTAAGGAAGGATTGTCTTCCTCCTTTGTATATGTATTAACTAATTTCTTTATATCAGTATGGACTTATGGGTATTTATTTTATGAATTATAGTCCAAGACTATCAATATTTATTTTGTAGCTCAAATTACTCCAGTTTTGGTTATCTGGAGCTCTTTTGCATATTTCCTGGGTCCTTCTGGCATGCCTCTCATCTCCTTCCTGCCCCAATTCCCTACATCTTGGCATCCAAATATGTTCTAGGCTTATCTTGTATTTTCCCTGCCCTCTCCTAGAATCCGCTATTTCTCCAAGGATATCTGCTCTCTTTTATTGGAGAATAGGATTAAAAATCAAGATCTGGGTCTCTGGAGTGCTTATTGCTACTGGGGTGTCTGTGTTTCTAGGCTTGTCAGGAGGCAGTCTTAGAGAACGTTTGCATGTATATTAACCCATACAAACACACACGTCTAATTTAATTTCTAAATCTCTCTGTATATACATTAAAATCAACTTGAGTTCATACTGATATTCTCAGCTCCAATCAAACACCACATGGTTAATTCTAGCATTTTACCTTTGCTTATTTGTAATTTCTCTCTTAGACTATGGGAAAGTTGATTCTCATCATATCTATCATATATCTACTTATTTGCTAACCCTAGTATACATGCAATATTAGTTTCAGAATCGCTAACCATAATCTTATGAGAGATGAATTGGCCAAAGGGAGTATAGCTCATTTTTATCTTTACAGTATCAAATCAAAAGACAATTTTTATAAAGTTCCTTAAATCAGCTCCTTTCTTCCTTACTCGTTTCAGTGTGGTTATGTGATTAATTTGCTACACAGTTAGATTCATTTGTCACAGTATGCATTCCATCTTGGGTTTTCCTGACACCCTGTTTGATTTTTAAAAATCTGTATACAATAAAGTTGTGTTTTAATGTGCGCAATTCTGTAGGTTATCATAAAGGCATAGAGTTGTGTATCCACTACCATAGTATCACAGCATCCCGAAAGTTCCAAAAAAAATTTTGATACAAATGAACAAAACAATAATAGCAATGAAAAAGCACTTTACACTTTTAATTGAATTCCTAAAATATGTATGTGAAGTACCTGCCAGGTTGAATTGTGACTGGCTCCAGACAGATCCCACTATTTTCAAAGAACCTAATACTCAGAAAAATACCATTAAGTGCACACACTTTTCCACACTAATCTCTCTCTCTCTCTTTAAGATTTATTTATTTATTTTAGAGAGAGAGAGCGTGTGGGAGAGAGCACATAAGTTGGGGAGAAGGGCAGGGAGAGAGGGAGAGAATGGCTCCACCTCAGGACCCCAAGATCTTGACTTAAGCCCAAACCAAGATTTGGACACTTAACTAACTGCGCCACCCAGAGCCCCACCACACTTTGCATTCTGGCAGAGTAAATCTTCAGGGATTCCAAATACTATGCCTACTTCTCAATCTGAAAAAGACTCCCAAGATCTCAGCTCGGACCTGCTTTTCAACCTTCTATCCTACCTTTTCTCTCTTTGCCCTTTATATTCTACACAGTAGTTTTTCAAAGTATTGTCTGAAGACCAGGCTGCACCACCTTCACTTCAACTTCAAGGTCCATGGTTATCACTTACACAGATATTGCCCTAGTCATGAGAGGCTGTGGTGGTTGTGGGGCTGGTGATGATGATTATGATGATGATGATGATAATGCCTATATTTAGAAGTTATCATTTATAAGGAACTTTTACATACATCTTTTTAAAAGACATATTTTTAGTGGGGAGGGGCAGAGAGAGAGAGACAGAGAATCCTGAAGCAGACTCCCCATTGAGCATTGAGCCTGACATGGGGCTTGATCCCAGGATCCTAAGACAACCACCTGAGCCAAAACTAAGAGTCAACCTCTTAACCAACTTTTGCCACCCAGGCGCCCCTTACATGCACTTTTATAAAGAACTTTCAGGGACACCTGGGTGGCTTAGCAGTTAAGCATCTGCCTTTGGCTCAGGGCATGATCCTGGAATACCAGGATAGAGTCCCACATCAGGCTTCCTGCATGAAGCCTGCTTCTCCCTCTGCCTGTCTCTGCCTCTCTCTCTCTCTCTGTGTCTTTCATGAATGAATAAATAAAATCTTAAAAAAAAAAGAACTTTCATATGTAACTTACAATGATCCTGAGAGATATTATCATATCTACTTAAAGATGAGGAAATTGAATCTCAGAGATAATCTCCAGGCTATAAAGCTGATAAATAGCAGACCTAGGGCTTGAACTCAGATTTTCTTTTTCATATTTCTTATCCTTTCCCTTATCTATTTTGAAGCCCTTTAGTACTATCAAAGGGAAGATGTAATAAAATCAACATTCATTACGTATGATCTTAATGTGTGCCAGGCATTGCGTTAATATTCCATCTTATCCAATTTACTGCCATTCTTTCAATGCTGTAAATACTAGCAAATGAAGACACTAATATTCTAAGTACACGAAGAACAACTTTCCCAAAGTCATCTACTGGGTTTCAATCTCAAAATGCTTGCGCACAAATCCCATCTTCTTTCCACAAGATCACACTAGACTTTTCTTAGAGTGATTAGAATTCCCCTCAGCCCTCAAACCCAATGTTTTATCTCATGAAGATAAACATTTTGGGTCTCATGAAGGAGTAGCTGAGATTCAAATAGCCACTAAATGAAAAAGGATTTGACACTATATACAAGGGTGAGCTTGATATCCATTCTCTTCTGTGAAGTAGGAAAGATTCTCCTGACTTTAGTTTCCCAGCTCTCTGAAGGCTGGATCTAAGTCAGGAACCATAAGAAAGCGTGTAGCTCTTGCTAACTAGCTTGAACTGGATTTGAAACACGGTCCACTTTGTACTAGCAATATGGAGCCGGACAAGCTACTTAATGGCTCCAAGACTCAATTTGATGCTCTGTAAAATTGGGAACTATGTCATAATGTTGCAGGAAGGATGAAATACTAGGCTGTACATAAAGTCCTTAGTATATCCTGGCTATAAATATGGGATCAAGTCTTAGGACAGGCAACTTTCAATCTCACTAACCCATTTCAACCACCCCAACTTTTTGTCAGCCAACAAAGTGTGCAAGTTTCAAAACTTTAGCACGAGCCTAACCAAAGCAAACCTCTAACAAAGATCAATGGTCCTATTACTTTTGATTCAACATTTATTTTCCAAATGTTTCCATAATCACCGTGATCATACATCCTAGTTTGCTTGGGATGATCCTTATGTAATTTTTAACAAGGCCTTCTTTTACTCTCAGAAGTTTCTTAATTTGGATGATAAACTACATGATCACACTATTTAAAAGGGTATTTTTCTTCTGCATTCACTAGTTCCTCTTTTTCTCCTTAAAGATAAACAGAAGATACTGAATTAGATAAAATGATGTGCCCACTTGAATTTATAAATGCCAACCATAAGGCAGATTTGAACAGATAACCCTAAACATTTTATATGATGACAACAGAGCAGCTGTTTTTCTAAAGATTTATTTATTTATTAGAGAGAGAGAAAGAGAGGGGGGAGGGGCAGAGAGAGAGAATCCTCAAGCAGACTCCCCGCTGATTGCAGAGCCCCATGTGGGGCTTGATCCTTTGACCCATAAGATCATGACCTGAGCTGAAACCAAGAGTCAGAAGCTTAACTGACTGAGCCTCCCAGGCACCTCTAGAGAAGCTACTAAAACAGTTATTTTAAGTAGAAATGTTTAAAATCCCAAATTTTCAATATCATTGTTTCTCCATGTAGTTTGGTGTTCAAATAGTTAAAAGCAACCACAAATCCTGGAAACACAGATACTTAAGAGTCCTGTGTGACCAATCATGTTGAATTCTAGAGTTTTCAGAGTTGAACAGATGGTTTAGGTGTCATTTTAGTATCTGTTCTGCCTCTATCAAAAAGAGAAAAAAAAAAGTGACAAAGTATTCTTTTTAGATCTTTCTTTCATGAATATGCATAAATATAGCATTCATGAATCACTGAGATGTAGGAGACTGTTAAATTGCATTTTTGCTAGAGTTTAAAAAAACATGATTAACCATACTTTTGACTCTGAGTAATTACACTTCCTTACTTAGAGGTCATTTTCTGAATCGGTTCCACTGCTGGCTTGTGGGCTGGAGTGAAATGGAAGCATAAAGATATACTAATGATGAATTATTAAAGTTCTTTTTATTCCCTTGTGGCTACAAATCTTTCTAGTTGCAATGTAGGTGCCAAAGGTTTGATTCAGATTATCATGAATAAATCATATAGATTATTTAGCAAAATTTTAAAAAATAATGAGAGAGTAAAAAGAGCAAACTTTCTCATTAGAACTTATTCTGCATTGTTAACTTTTCTGTTGTTATTTTGACATCTCTTTGAAGGAATGAATTTTCCCTAGACTATAGAAAAATCTTATTTCCTTCTTTAAAATGCTGCGTATATATCTTCGGGTTTACCTTGGTATTTTTCCTGGTTCTAGGACAAGGATAGCAAATACGTTGCAGTGCTTACCATTACTCCCATCGCATATCTGCAAATATTAATCATCTGGATATCTTCCCCACATACCTCACAGTTATTTGCATTCCAGCATTCAAGTAGGCAGCACTAGAATCCAGATGAAATCTAAATACCCTTCCAGTATAGATTTACTCATCAAGCACAAGGCCTTTGAGTCCTCCCTCACCTTTAAGAACTGCTGTAGAAAATTACTCAGATATTTAGCCTACTTTTTACTCTCCAGTTGAGGGATTTCATTCCCCTCTCCTTTAAATCATTGAATAACAGCATCTTTTGCTAGGTTATACTGTGGCAGTAGTCTTAAAATCTCAGTGATTCCAACATTTATTTCTTGCCCACATAAATCGCTGATTGTAGGTCAACTGCAATACTACCCTTCTCCCATGTGTCTTCTTTGTTTTAAGGCAAGGTCCAAGGCCTATCACCTGACACGGGCCCTTCACATGGCTGAGGGAAAGTCTGAGAAAGGACTACTGACAGTTCTTGGGACTTCTGTCTAAATGCGGAATGCACCACTTCTGCTATTTCATTGGCCAGAGCAAGTCACATAGCCTCGCATGTTGACGGTAGGAAAGACTTGCATATCATTTAAAAATTGGTAGAGTCATATAATTGGTTTACAGGAGGGAGGTGAAAAACTATTTATGAAAAATAATACTATCTTCTACAGGCATGTACTTCTTTGTTTGCTTGTTTCTTGGAGAGCTTTTGCTCTATGCAACATATTGGGGCAGGAATAATATCCTCTACTTAAGTGCAGCAAAAGAAGATTTCAGGTTTCCTGCTGACTCTGGAAGATACTTAATCTTCTGGAAAGACATATCTATGGCTTTTGCCTGGAAGCTGGTAGATAAATGGACAGTTCATGAACCCAAGATATGGTTGATTTTTTTCCTCAATGTTTTTTGCTGCTTTGCACCTGGACTCTATGAGCTAGATCAGAGAAAGCCCACAGAGCATTTTTGCAGAATAATGTCCTAAATGCCCATGTAATTTTAATTACAGACCAAGCTTAAATGGATAATTTAAAATATGCTCCAATCATACAGAGGGAGAGTAAATTATCTTCTATTATTTACTGAAAGAACTAGAAAGACAAGTAAATGGTTGCTAAGCCTTTTGCTATCACTTGGAGAAATAAGTATCAAAAATAGTAAAACCATGAGCTTGAAGGACTGTAGGAGTGATATTTATTTATTTTTTGTTACATTTTCATAATAGAGGGAAGCTTGATATAAGCACAGGCATAGAATTTTACAGGGAACACTGCTTTTCTCGTGTAAAGAAGGGTGACAACTTTAATCAATAATTTTTAGCATTTGAAAACTGGCAATGGTAGCCGAAAGAAAGAAAGAATCAAAGTGCTGAGTGAAAGTGTGGGGGACTTGTCCCAGCAGGTTGACATAAGATGACTTGAAAATGATACACTGTCGGTGTCCTTTGTCCTGACTCTAGGTGATAGATGACTTTGATACGGAATGGGCATGCTGATCAGAAAAACAAAACAAAACAAGAAAACTAAAACCAACCTTCCAATCTATCATTTCAAAGTAAATATGTACTTATGTTTGTAGGGGAAAAATAAAGGGCAAAGGCACTCCACATTTATTTTAGAAATGCAGAATCTTAGGTCCATCTCAATAGCCTAGTGGATCAGAATCTGCATTTTAACAAGATTCCCAGGTGATTTTCATGGACTTTGATTTTTGAGAAATACTGCTTTAGGATGACCAGCTCCAGGCTGGGGAAGGTATATGTGTCATTTTACATAATTATCACCACATAGTCCTGTTTTTGCTTCTGAAATTTAAGAATTAGGGCACTTAGTATCAGGTATCATAAATTTGGCAAGAACTTCTACATGGTAACTGGTGAGTCTATTAGCTTTTATTTCCCTCACTCTGCCATGTTTCCTTATTTTAGTTTTTGTCTCTAAAAACCAGAGAGAAATAGAAACTCTTGTTTCTTTAGCACCTCAATTTTCTACAATCGAAACTCAGTGCTCCCTTTACTGTCATTTTCTCATCTCCCTCTTCTCCCTTAGAGCTCACAAGTACAAAGATGTACTCCAGCTCCCCCCCCCAAAAAAAAAGGAAAAAGGAAAAAAATCTGATTATATTTTCTTCTGTAGTTCAAAGAAATAAGAAAACTTTTTTTAGGAATAACTATGTTTTATCAGTTCTAGATATCAATAGTTTTCATAAAATTCCAAGGCAACAAATACTATGTGGATACTACAGACTACTTGTAAATCTGTCTCAAGGATAAAACCAGAACTCACAGATCATATAATCATTGACTCAGAGCCAGAAGAAGATTTATTTTTTATTTTATTTTTTTATTTTATTTTATTTTATTTTATTTTATTTTATTTTATTTTATTTATTTTATTTATTTTATTATTTTATTTTATATTTTCAGAAGAAGCTTTAGAGATAACTTTCTCCCAGGTCCTAAGACCTCAGGTGACTTTCCACACTCTCTTATTGCAGAGCTATGACTAAAACTCAGGTCTTCTGATTCCTAGTTTGGGATTCACCTCCTTCTACTACATATCACATGACCTCTAAAGAGAAGCCAGGAGCACCTGCCAGTTAGAAATAATTGGGAAAGCACACAAATCTTGCATAGTATTTTCACGTGAAGAGGCAGCACTGGTATCTCCTTACGTGGGCCAATGGCCCATTTATTGAGAGGTAACTAGATAGAATAAAATGGTAGTAAGGAGAACACCCCCCGATGGTTCCTGGGCGGAAGCCATGCTTCTACTGCATTGAGCCTTTCTATGAATTCTACCCAGAAACAGGGCTGGATCAGATTCCCACTGAGATCCTACTTGACTTAATCCTTGGCTTGAGGTTACTAAAGAATTATGGCATATTCAAAAGAAAAGAAAAGGAAAAAATAAACAGCTGGAGTTTGTGTGCTTGTGCATGCTTCTATGTATATATATACACAATAGTTTAAGCCTGACTAAGACTTTTATGATTCATGTCATTTCTTGTATACAGACTTCATCACGGTTCTTAGTGGTTTTCGGTAATAAGCTATTTGCTTAGCAGGGAAAATAAGTCTCTCCCTATGATTGCCAACATTGTACTGGTCTCTGTGCAGAGCATATTTCCTCATCAAGAACTCAGGCCCTCTAAATAGGATAGAGCAACAAGTATTGGCATGCAGACAGGAAGACGCAGAGAGTGCCAGCTGACTCTTGAGTTTCTTCACCAGGTACAGAGAGACAGAAAGTAAGACACAGCAACGGAAGCTTGGAGGAGAAAGGAACACGAAACAAACACGGTGGAGCAAGTGAGGTCAGAGATGCCCTATTGAGGGCACTGAGGGGACAGATTAGGCTGGAGAAGACGATGTCCTTAGGAACACTGTGGGTAGGAGCGTCCTCTTTCCCAGACTTCTGTAATCCTTTAAAATTTTCTAACTTTATATTTTCTGTACTTTATAGGTAAGGAAACTAAGGCACAGAGAAGGCAGCAAGTTGTAACAAAATTGCTAGACAGCTTTTTTTTTTTAAAGTACATTTTTTTTAAAAGAACACAGCTTTTTTTTTTAATTTTTTATTTTTTTATGGTAGTCACACACACACAGAGAGAGAGGCAGAGACACAGGCAGAGGGAGAAGCAGGCTCCATGCACCGGGAGCCTGACGTGGGATTCGATCCCGGGTCTCCAGGATCGCTCCCTGGGCCAAAGGCAGGCGCCAAACCGCTGCGCCACCCAGGGATCCCTAAAAGTACATTTTTAACATTATTCTACATCTTGCAATTTGCTATGGTGGTCTTTGCACATCCTTTTATTTATTCCTAGAGAAAATACTGTCGGGTGGGTAGCACATCCTCCAGATTAAGTAACATGCTGCTAAGTAACAGAGTTGGATTTGAACCCAAGTCTTTCTAGTCTAACTATGTTCATGCTCTTAAACAGGCATCAGCAAACTTTGTCACCAAAGGGCCAGATAGTAAACCCTTTCGGCTACGTAGGCTGGAAGATCTTAGTGACTTCTTAACTCGGCTTGTAAGTAGCCATATACATAACACACACGCAAACGGGCAAGGCTATTGACAGTAAAACTTTATTGGCAATGAAACTTGAATTCATGTGATTTTCATATGTCATGAAACATCATTTTATTGACTTCTCCAACCATTTGTAAAGGTAGAAGCCATTGTTAGGTCACGGGTCATACAAACGTTGGTAGGGGCTGGATTTGGTTCACGGGCCATAGTTTACAGACCTCTGCTTTAACAATAACAAGGCAGGAGGAGCCAGCCATGAAAAAGTCCTGGGAAGTTAAACGTAAAATATACTCTATTAGGATACAACAATTTTACTTTTTCGAATCAAGAAACAAATCTTTGGCTTTAAATTTCTTCGTTGCATTTAGAAAATTCAAAAAATTGAAGGAAAGTATCTCTTTTATGGCACAAAGGTGCCCCCTCTTCTCCACTCTCTAAAGTCAAGTTTAATTGGCCAGTAAGGTCTCCTGTGAAAGCCAAGTGAATAAAGTTTTTGTGTAGAAGGGTAAACCCGGTTGGGTAGAGGCCACAATGGGGCTGGATTGGCCCATATGGAGGAGAAACAAGGGAGAATGTTACAGTTTAGGTCTCTGTCACCTGGGCCTTGATCCAGAGGGGGTTGCCAAAGAACTGCCATGGGGAATGGAGAGGAAGTAGGTTAGGAGCTGTCAGGGGAGCGGACCCTGGAGAGACACCAGTAAATGGCAATTTTGAAGGGACCAGGAGGCAAACTTGAGCTTTCTTCTCGACAGTGGAGAGGCCTGACTTCAGAATACCTTTCACCGAGGCATAAGCCAGCGGATCCCCAACCTGCCTGCAGGAGGGCTCTCCACATGGTCTTTCCCGAGGCTCATCACTGTGCACAACACAACTAAATGTTAGATGGAGCAAGAGACGTTTATGTCCTTTCTTGGCTCCTTTCCTCTCCATGTAGATACCACATCACCACACTGACAGGCCATCTGGTAAAACCATAAAAAAAGTCATGTCCCCAGTCTCCTCCATCGGAGGCTATGGGAGGTGGGATGGACGAACGTGACCCTTGAGACGTGGGAATATTTTATGGTGCCCCTTGTTAATATCCTAAGTCTGTGGTTTAGCACTTTCCTCTCTCTCTTTAATCACATTTCAAATTTTAAATGTAAGGCAATCAATCTATCACTTAAAATCTTAACTGTCACTAACACAGAAAGAGAGAATACAGTAATGTATTGAATCAAATCATGTATTGATCAAAGAATTAAGCTTTAGGAGTCCCATGAAGCTTTCTGATTCCTTGAGGACAATTTGAGACTAAAATGGAGACAAGGAGATGCCGCAATTTTAGAGAAATGCAGACCCACCAACATTATGCTCTTTGCTTTTTCATTGTGATTTTCCTGCTCTCATTCCCATTTCCATCTTATTCCAAAACTGTGTACCTGAGATAAATTTTATTAAGTATTGCAGAGTTTGGTGCAGTTTCCAAAGTGTATTTTCTATATAGAGTCGGCTATCAATGTAGCAGCTGAGTATTAGAAAAATGACTTGAGGGAAGATTGTTCTAAAAATAATATTCCCAGCAAAAGGCAGAAATGATATATGGGAATTGATAAGCATTTGCTATTACCTATACTTTAGTCTAATCGTCTGTGCCTTTTTGAACAGTTACTTACATTTTCTGGTAATGTTTGTTTATATGCAGCTACTTTTCTGCTTTCTTTACACTTAGAATAAAATTCAGGTAAATTGCACAATTGCTCTACCATTGCTTGATTTCCACGTAATGAAGACGTGTGAGGATTCACAGTTTTCTGTTACTCATTCTGGATTTCACTTTGTAACTGATTTCTGTCATTGTTCAGCTCACAATAAAGGATATCAGCGTATGCAATGTATAAGTTCGAAGATTCATAAAATGATAGCATTTCCATCCCACCCATCCAATCAACATGGTGCATCAAGAGAAGAGGTACTGTTGTTTATTGCCTGTTAGATTATGGATTTCCTTGGTTGTTTCAGGGAAGTCGTTTTATTCACCTGTGTTTATGAAGTTTGCAGGTTAAAGACCTCTCCTCTCCAAGCTTCCTTGACAAGGGATATGCATTCCATACCCAAGGGTCCTAAGACCTGAGAGTATGATGCGCTCTAGTGAAGAATCATTTCTGCTAAATGTTTAGTCCTTGCACCACTGATTCTATTCTTTTACCCCTGAGAGACTGTTTAGAGACCCCAGGGAGAAAACTTGGGAGAACAGAAACAGGGCTGGGCTTCCGGGAGTCCCCCAAGGCCCTCGGGTCATTTGGATATCCCAGATGAGCAAACTCAGAAAAAAAGTAATTTGTTCATGATTAGTCAGTCAATTATTTACTGAAATTACTATGTGATGAGTCTAGTGCTGGAAACTGGTTTTCCAAAGGTAAATAAATTAAAGAACATATAAGTGGAGATGTGAATAAGCACCCTAAAATAAAAGGGTAAGAATCTTTTTATATGTGTACTTATCTATGTGTGTGTGTGTGTGTGCATATAGATTTTCTGGAGGGTAAGGATCCTTTGTTATCTGTTGTTAACAGTAATGCATGAATTTTAAAATCTTAGATATGTCATTTCTCACAAGAAAGGAACTAAGAAGGAAAAATTAATAACCTAGTGGTAGAAGGAGGGGTTGAGAGGAAGGAAAGGAGGGGGAAAGAATGCAAACCAGCACAGCTTGAGCTTGGAAGAGAGATAGAAAAAAACCAAAACTGAACCAAAACAAAAAACACCCCACAAAACCTATATATCAGCACTTACCACGAGGCTTAGTGCATTTTGGAGAGAAATAAACAGATTGATCTTTATTGCTGCTGTTGGAATAATTTGGTAATTCTCCTGAATCCTTAAGAAAATTTTCAGCAATGATCTAAATTATTGTGTTAAGGTTTTTAAAGTCACATTTACTTATTTCAAAATAAGATAACCCAATTTTATTGGGGTTACACATGGTTCTTGCCCTCACTAAGCACAGAGGTGAGGTCATAAATATCTGATGCTTGGATTTTATTTGGGTTACGTTAACAGAAAGCTGCAATGTGTCTCCTTGACCAAATGAGACGGAAAGCACCATTGTATGTGAGGTGAGGTCACTGAGAATTTCTCTTCCCAGGTGAGCTATAAGCTGGTGACCTGAGTCATGGTTCAGGTGACCCTCAGAACAGTTCAGACACTCAGGTGGCTCACCAACGGGGCAGGGGTCATTTTACCTTCCCCGATCTTGCTTAAACACTATTTCTTCTTTGGCGGCTGTGGTTGTAGTGTAACAAGTACTACTAAACTTTGTAAAACAAAGTAAAACTCCCACTATTTCTGTGACTTTGGGTTACTTACTTCATCTCTTGGTGCTTCAACCTCCTAAAAAATCTAAAATAAAAAAAAAGAAACCCTCCCCAAAACAAAAATGAACCAGACACCTTCCTACGCAAGATCATTTTGAAGACCAGATGAAGCATCTTAAATATTTAGTGTAATTTAGACAATGTTATCTATTGATTTTCATAATCCGTTGACACTCAGAGGAGTTTTCCAAGGGGAGCCCATGTTTTAAAGGGAGAGAATAGCTTGTAATTTTTAAAACAAGAAGCTATTTCTAATTTACTGTCATAGGCTTGGGTTTTTTATACATGGTAGTTTCTTTGACAAGTAGCACACAGTGACATTTGTACCCCAATACCACAGACACTCTCACGGACCTTTATATTTGTCCTCCCAGCCTAAGACTATAGATAGCTCACTGGGGGTCTTGAATATAAATTTTTTTTCCCCACTAGCTCTGGTACATTAACTTGAATAATATACTGGATCTGTATGGCTTTACAAGTAATAGAATTACCTACACTTATAAATTGGAAAGTGACATATTGCCACTACCCAGTAGTTAAATGTACCTTTCAGCTAAAAGATTCAATATAAAAGTCTTTGTATTATAAATACTTTTCTTACTTGTAAATGCATACTTCCAGTGGTCAAGTTATTTTATGCTGCACAGTAAAATTTTTCCTTAATGGTACTTATAAACTTTGTTTATACTGGGCACTTATTATTATTATTATTATTACTTTTTAAAGGAAAATGTTCTGAAATATTACTGTATGGCTCTAGCCACCTCTTTCTGTTTAATACATGAAGGCGTGACGATTAAATTTCATAGAACAAATCATCATAGTCCCCAGAGGAAAACTAGCTAAAATGTTTATAAGCTTTAACGAAATGGAAAGACTAGAGAGTTAATAAAGCATTTAGTTTGTAGATGGTAGCTTGGTTCAGAGCTTTTGTAATTGTTCGATGCTGTTGTTTTTGTCGTGCTAGTATGGCTTTTGCTCTTTCGTTTGCTTTACGTTTATGGAAAAAGACGGTTTGGGTGATGTCTATCTGTGATTCTAACATTCTAAGACGTTCTAATATGTTAGCTAATTGCCAAATAAATTGATGATGGGTCAAGAAGTAAAGGGAGTTTCCATTTTGAGCCTTGAATGAAACACACAAATACATTAATGAGTGAAGAGCTCATATATATGTGAACATTCATATTAGAAATTGGGACACATTTTAGTCCAGAATAGCATTTTATTATTACTTCCTTCTTACTCATGAATATATTTTGGGACAGACTCATCTAAAGTTTTCTGAAAGTCAAGATAGAGGAGTCACCATGTGTTGAGTTGCCTCACAAAGTATATTTGGGAAAGATGCCATTACATTATTTAATCAATACGATATTATTCTCATAATTCCCCGAAGCACACATATATCTATTGTTAATCATAGTCTGAGTCAGCATCATGAATTTACCATTTTTAAAAATAAATAGTAGTTTTCTGTATGATTGACCAAATCGATTTTGCCAAGATCCAGGTCAGGCAAAATAATTGGCTGAAACATACAAAACTAATAGCAACAAAAACAATAAAAAGACTTTAAAAATCTGAAATGTATTTCCCACTCATTTTTTTTTATATTCCCCAAATGAATGAGACCATATAATGTTTGTCCTTCTCCGATTGACTTATTTCACTCAGCATAATACCCTCCAGGTCCATCGACGTCGAAGCAAATGAGATGATTATATATAAAGCTGATATCTTCAAAGTAGACTTTTTAGAGCACATATTTGTCAAAAGTCAAGGGTGTAAAGCTGGCACACACACAATATGCCTTGCCTACAACCCAGCTAAGTTTCACATAATATCCAATATGAGCCTGGATTGGGGCAGGGCAATTTTCTGTACTGTAAATTCATGCCATGTTTAGACCATATGTGGGAGCTTTAAGTTTTCAAAATAACTCTGGGCATCAGCCCTTGTCTCCTATATTAGAGTGCTGATGATATCTGGGCCCAAAATAGGCTTTATTTAGCTCTGTTGCAAGTTGTTCATTAGAGTTCAAAACTCTAACAAACCATCTAAGCATTTGTGACCTCCCTGATCTCCATTCCTTATTCTTAATCACAACTACTGAAAATGCCCATTAAGCTTGCAACATCCAGCAAGTCTAAACAAAGGCAGAAAGCAGGACGGTGAGATTCTGGGAAATTCTAATTGCTCCTAGGGAAAAGGACAAGTAAACAACTGAAATGCAAGGCTCTGTTTGGACCAAGACCATTTCATTACCATTGCTGTTTAAAAGAGTTTTTTTTGTTGTTGTTGCTGTTTGAGGTGAGCACAAGCTCATAATCCATACTCTCTTTTTCAGTATTCTGAACAGGAGAAAATATGCTCAATACCAGTATCCTGCACATTAACTCCTCTCTCACTATTGAGAAAAGCAAAGCATCTGTTGCTGCTAATTGACAGGCATTTTATACCACCGGTGCAAACTCTTGCTTAAACATTGATTTCCAGCACAGGGTCCAGACATGTGTGTGTGAGGTCTAGAGACTTTAAATATCAGACTTATATGTTCATTTAAATACATCTCTCTGTGTTTTTGCAAACGTCTAAGGGTATTAACCTCCTCGAGGTTGGAGTCATTGCTATGGAAACAACACTACTTAATAAATGTCTGACTGCACATATCATTGTGCTAGACGCTAATAGATGGATAGATATGGCACCTTGGCTTCTGGTTTGTTACATCCCCAAAGGGACCTCTAGAGGAGTAATCAATGAACACTTGAAAAAGGATGGCCATTTAGATTGGTTTGCTAATATCATCTTAAAAGCAATTTTCAGTTCCTGAGATGACTGGCAAAGAAAGTGCCCTTGGAGGAGCCTAAGGCTGAAGGAAACCTCCAGAGTCTGAGTTCTTGTAGCAGATAAGAGTTTTGTGGAGCATTCTCATTTGCTGGAGGCCCCCTACCCCCTTCCACATATGAAGGTGCACAGTGACACTGCTTCAGGTTTAGGAATATTGTGGGTTTGCTTAATACGGGTGTGGATTATTGTGTGTTAAGAACGTAAATAGTCTGTGATTGAAATCAGGAAGTTTGTTGAACTAGACGGATGTATAACAAATAAAATATGAGTTAGCCTCTGCATGCCACCTAAGAGGAATGCAAAGAGTGTTCTTTCTAGAAATGAACGACTGTTTATAGCAAAGTGAGACCCAAGTGGATCATAGTTACGTGAACAGAAAGAACTGCTGCATGTTGGCAAAGAGCTCAGACACTGGGATATTCAGGCTCCCCATCTTCCTGATGGCCATTTGGAAGGTTAAAAGATTTCGTTGAGGCCTCTGTGGCTATCTGTTCATCAGGCAATGACATCCAACGCTGTGAGATGTATCTTGTGAACCAGCAAGCTTGCCAGACCGATCTGCTTCTCTCGGCCTGTGTTTCTGCCCACGCCTCACTATCTGTCCTGGGTGAAGGTTCTAAGAGTTACAGAAGAGGGCAAGGTATCCACCAAGGGACCTGAACTGACTTTTGACTTTTCCTTTCTTCCTGGCCAATCTCTGGGTAAAATGGCCAGCTACAATAAAAGACCAGAGGATGCAAGTTTATCGGAACTTGCTAGAGTATATTTATTCAATCCCACTCCATTTCATGAGTCAGGAGAATGAATTTCACAGGCATGGTGTGACTTGCTCAGAGTCACAGATCAAGGAAATGGCTGAACCAGGAAAATAAGTAACCTATCCCCCCCGCCGCCCGGAAAAAAAAAAAAAAAAGAAGTAACCTGTCCTGAGTCCCAGGACAGGCTTCTGATGTAGACAAGAAGAGCTGGTCATGTTGGGGCACCAGTGGGGCCAATGAGAAAACAACTATATTTCCTAGCCTTCCTCACATCTGTGGTTATGCGGTACATCTCAGGCAAAGTAGTGCAAGTAGCAGTCAGTGGGTGAAGTTTCTGGGAAAGTTCCTCAAAAGATAGCCAAGTCCAGCCATCCTACGCCCCTCTCTTCTTCCCGCTTGGGATATGGTGGGGATGTTTGAATGCTCTCTGCCCTCCTTCGCAAGTGAGACAAGAACACGCAAAGGGAAATTAAAAGGACAGACCGGTCCCTGTTAACACTATGGGGCCAACATTGCGGACCAGTTTACCTACCTCCAGACTTTTAGTTACAAGAGAAAAACAAAGCTCCCAATTTAAGACCTCGTTTAGCAAACATCTTTAAGTGCTATGGAGCTTAATCCCTAACAGATATACATAAGCATATAAATGTAGGCATGCTCACCTAAGAACGTGCTGATTGAAGTCTCGGAGTCTAATGCATAATGCTAGGAATTCATATTATTTTGAATTAGAACTCTGAATACAATCATATAAATGATGTCTATCTATTAGGCATGTGTATTTAATTACATCCTGGAGGCAGTGATTGTAGGGAGAATCAGGTGATATTCTCCCTCAGGAGAATGTGTGAGTTATTGGGCCTCAGTTTCCCCCCACCAAAATGCTGTTAGATAATACGAACTTTTTAAGACTCTTAATACCTTTAGACCTAAGGTTCAACAACTAGATCTCTTCTCTTTCCCTTATTTCAATCAATCTGTGATTCCACTTTCAGTGTATGGTGGGTTAAACAAGTCTCTTTTGCCTTGGGAATTCTTATATACTCTTTCATCTGAAATTTCCTCGCTTCTCCTTTTTGCCTGGCTAACATCCACTCATTCTTCAAGTCTCATACTCAATATCAATTTCTTCAGAAAGTCCTGCCTGACCCTTGCGTGTTATATTTGTCTGATAACATGCTGATATCTACCACAGATTATAAATTTCTCGAGGATTGGGGTTACGTCTGCCTTATTGCCATTGTATTCCAGCAACAGATGTAGATCCTGGCACCAAGTCCAGAATCAGTAATGAAAAGATGAATGAATAAATGAATACATGAAGAAACGTTGTTTCTGTAGGGAAAAGATATTCTAGTTTTCAAATAATAGGCCAATAAAGCAATACTTCCCAATGGAACACAGTTTACTTGTGTGTGGAGGTAGTTTGGCTATAGCTCGTATATAAGACTGAAGCCTTTTCATAATAGTAGGTTTTAGATAAATTTGCTAAGTACATATAGGCTCTGACTGTATTATTCATAGAAACTAAGAGGGAGGGATCCCTGGGTGGCACAGCGGTTTAGCGCCTGCCTTTGGCCCAGGGCGCGATCCTGGAGACCCAGGATCGAATCCCATGTCGGGCTCCTGGTGCGTGGAGCCTCCTTCTCCCTCTGCCTATGTCTCTGCGCCTCTCTCTCTCTCTCTGTGACTATCATAAATAAGTAAAAATTATTAAAAAAAAAGAAACTAAGAGGGATACTGCATAATATTTAATGTGGTTTGAACACTGGTAGGATAATTCATACATAT
Source organism: Canis aureus (assembly GCF_053574225.1). Classification (NCBI taxonomy): domain Eukaryota; kingdom Metazoa; phylum Chordata; class Mammalia; order Carnivora; family Canidae; genus Canis; species Canis aureus. The sequence continues at coordinate 3,099,826 of NC_135618.1, forward strand.
GGTCTTCAATGGCAACTTTCCTAAAAATATTTCAAGGAGAAGGAAAAGCTCATTTAAAAATTTTTATTTGAGAGTATTTTTCTTATTTTTACAGGGTATCAAATAATCAGTTGAATAAATAAGCAATGAGATAATTGGCTGGACTTTGAATGAATTGCCTTTTGGATGGGCTATGCCCCCATCTCACTTGCAGAATTGAAAATGAGGGAAATTAGCTTGCCTTCTGAGAGTTAAATTATGAAAGCAACAGATCAGAACAGATATATGCAAAATTACCTTTTAAAGACAAAAGAAATTATACAGCAAACAGAACTTGACAGAAACCTGATTGAATACATTGACACATCTAAACAAAGAATATGCTACTCCTAAGAGGAAGGAGGTAGAGATCCAGGATTTGGTCAGCTGCAGGCACAGCAAAATCACAGGGGGAAATAGGATGGGAGGGGGTGGTTTAGAGATGGATGGGATGTCTGTACCACTCGGAGAAAAGGGAGCCAGAATCATTGAACTTTATGCATATTTTCCCCCACTGCTAGAATTGACATTTTTTTGGTGAGATGAATGAAGGGCTGCTGGTTGTAGACTAATGCCATTTACTGTTTGATTTATTTTTCTCCCCTTGTCAGATTCCATGACCACGAAGCAATCTGCTGATTGTGATTTGGTGTCTAACGCAGGTCTGGCTACAGGGGAGAGAATGGCTGATCCTATGGATTTCAAGTATTTTCTGTCCTCAGTGATTTCTTAGGAAGAATTAATAAAACAACTTCTGATTATGATGTAGTTTTTTTCATGTTGTTTCATTCTAGGACCAGAACGAGGTGATGATGCCAATAGGAACATTATAGTCCAAGTCAATTTCTTATTGTACATTAATAAATCAGTATTTGGGGGTCAATTCAGAATGTATGTTGTGGTCTCATAGAGTTTAGAGTCAGTGTCAGTCTCACACAATTGCTAAGTCTAGGCAATGGACTAGAAAGACTGCACATTCTACTGGCCGCTAGAAACTCCAGGTTCCCAAAGCTCAGTGTTCTTCCCCTTTAACAGAACCCATGGCATGTACAAGCACCCATCTGGGCCATTTATATGGACTCTGTGGGAATGTGGGGCTCAGGGAATGGATGCAAATGTACTGACTCCAGGGCTATCATTCTTGCTGAGTAATAAAATCTTGTTTCTCCAATCCAGGGGTCTTGTGTTTTCTGCTAAAGAAACTATGGCAAGCTAACATTAACTTATAAGTAGGATAATCTCAGATATTTCACAATCATTGTCACATATTTCTTCAGTCTTTTTTTTTTTTTCTTGCACAGTTGCAAAAAGTAAAGTGTTAGGAGAACTGAGTTCTTATCTAGGTTCTACTGTTAACTTGTTATGCCGAAGAATAGTTATTACCTCTCTTCTCTGGAATGATTTCTTCACGTATAAAGTAAAGGGAGCAGGGAAAGGGATGCAAGGTCCATGTCATAAGAATTCTTTGTTATTGTTATCCCAAGAATCAGACATTTCTTTGAATGTTGGTGATATCAGTAAATGTATGCTCTCATTTAGCCATAGGGACTTGATACTTTCTTAGAAAACCTTAATAAGTTATTTTCTGTACCCACTCTCATTCTACCTTAAATGATGGGCCTGTGTTCTATGCATACGTGGTGCTTCAGTTGGTGAAGATAGTTCATTTTTCATTGAACTCAAAATATACAAATTTCTTTCATTATCTCTGGTTCAGTGTAATCTTGGTAATTTTCATGACCCTACCCACTTGGGGTATTCTAGTGTCTTTGGAAGAACAACTATTTGTTCAATATGTAATATAAAATTCTTCTGACATTGAGCCTACACATATGATTTTCAAGGAAGAAAGAAGAATAGGAGAATTCAAGGGGTTAATGTGTGCTGCCTGCATTTGCCACTCTGAGATCATGAATTCATTGTACTGCTGGCTGGTCTACAGAGATGAGAAGGAATACACCTTTGCTGAAGGAGGAGCTGCCTGCACCCTATAACCTAAAGCGATGGAGAGTCTGGTAACACATCCTACAGCACTGAAAAGCCAATTGCTTCTGTCCCCAGTTAAAGCACTCAAGAAGTAGCTACAAAGCATCAACCTCCACATCAAACAAAGTGGTCTTGGAAAGTCTGTGAGCCTTAGAGCAGAGACAAAACTATGACTATTGTCTTTCCAACCAAGCTCACCATTTTTGATCTCCTTAATAATGTAGCCATGTTCGACCGAGAGAGAACAAAGATGATAGTAAGTAAAACATCGAAGCTACCAGTATTCAAAATTCTTTCTACCAAAAACATTTCCCTAAGGCTGCTAACAAATTAGATTAACTAGACTGGAAGCCAATTAAGTTTCAGGGCACATGGTTTTGTCAAAGTAAACCACAAACCTGGTCTCCTATTGTAGTTGTTAACTTTAAAGAGAGTTCTGTGTCGTCAATCTGCCTCAGTACAAAGTGGGCCACACAGGTTGTTTGGTCCCCAACGCTTTCCTCAGATAGACTCATGGAGCCCAGCATCCAGAGTTCCCAAAGGAAAAAGACAATGGCCACAGAGGACAATGGACTTGGGAGTTCTTTCCAGAGCAGAGAATGAGTAGCTGCCTTGTGTTCTACATAAGGAACATATAATACAGGCAGAAAAAGGGAACTTGACTCTTCAAACGGGCAGGAGCTGACCATTGCTGTGATAATGGCTGTTGTGGGTTTCCCCTTTCCCCTTTTATAACGGAAGTGCTATTACAGTGTTTTAGTTTACCATAGTACATTCAGCCCGTATGTGGCAGAAAATGTTTGTTTGAATCCCAAGTTGAGCTGCGCACGATGTGTCACATTCAGGCTGACAGAAAGGACTGAGCATCACCGAGAGGTCTTGGATCTCAGACCCAACATCTGATAGAGCACTGTGATCATCTACCTTTGATAGGAACGGGTACGTTTTATATAGAGGAAGAAGGGCATGCCTGGCTATTTGAGTCACAGATAGACTGTAGTAAATACTACTTACTGGTTGTCCCTCAAGAGCCATGTATCCTTTTCCTATAATAAGAAAAATACAGTTTTGGCAGAGAATTCAGCTGTCACTAACCAAGAATATTGTGCTAAGTGAAATACATCAATTGGAAAGAAAAAAAATGGTATGATCTCACATGTGGAATTAAAAAAAAATCAAATACATAGAAACAAAGAGTAGAACTGTGGTTACCAGGGGCTAGGAGGTGGGGGAAACAGGGAGGAGATGTTGATCAAAGGATACAAAGGTGCAATTATGTAGGAAGAATGCTAGGGGCCTAATGTACGGCATGATGACTGCCCTTAATAATAATGTGTTAAATACTGGAAATGTGCTATGAGAGTAGAGAGTGGGTATCAGGTGCTCTCATTACACACACAAAAAGTGGTAACTACATGGTAATAAGATATGGTAATTACCCTGACCGCAGTAATTGTTTCACTAAATATATGTGTGAATATAGTGAAATGTACACATATATATCAAAATCATGTTGTGCACTTTAAGGATATACAGGTTTTAATTTAAAAACAATAAAGACACTGCCTTACATGAAAAAAAAAAAAACGTAAATAGTGTGTTCAGATTTGGGGAAGCATTGATGAAAGAAAGGAGTAAGATCCCCACCCCTCTATTCTTCTTCCCACAGCCTGAAGTACCAATATTACGCTTTGAACTAGGTGGGATACTTGGGACAGTAACGTAACTTGGGAACAGATGGTACAAAGTGGAACAAAATCACGCAAGGAGACTATGTTTTTAATATTATGATGCCATTCTTGCCCTGGACTATCTATATCTCAGGCTTCCATGTGATAGGGAAGTAAGTATTTTGTTTAAGTCAGTTTGGGGTTTCATTACTTGCAACTGTTCCCTAATCCTAACACAGATGCTTTAGAAAACTTATCTAGAAAGTTATTCACAGATTTTAAAATTTTGTGTTCATTCCTGACAAGTCTCACAGGATTTTAATATTAATGAATAAGCATTGATAAATTATTTTTGGAATACAGCCCTTCAGCACTTTGGTTCAACAGAATTTTAATGGTAAAGTAGAATATAGATAAAATAATTTGCTTTTGTTCCTAGACTTCTGTTTTGGACATTTTTCAAAGGTCATTTTAAATAACAAATGTTAGAATTTTATAGCTTTAAAGGCTCCCCGATGAAGAAGCCTACAGCATGGTGGCAACCACCAATAAGCTACCAACAATGTTGGGGGAACGACCAAGCTCCTATAAAATGACAAATATGAGTAATTACTTAAATGAGCATGCATCTGATGGTCTTTTAGGATGGAGAGGTTATAAACAGTACACATAATGATGGTCATGAAGAACTGAAATCAATATTAGGTGATTTTTAATTCAGCCTTATGCACGGATACATACGCGCGCGTGCACACACACATACACACACTCACATGCATAGCTAAAATAATTGTTTCCAATCACTATAATAGATTCCAGATTTTTTCTATTTTCCGCCGACGTGGTAATTGGCACCATTTCCAGTCTGAAACTGTCCTCTGTGTAAGCTTGTTATTTTGCTGCACATTCTTCCTTAAACAACAACAATAACAACAGGAACAGGACACAGTATTTTTCAAAACTGTTAAAAGTCAGGCCTATCTCACATTGAATTAAACAACTGTAAATCACAAAGGATAATAATGTTGTCTTTGTATTTGAAGATAATGCTTCTGAATCACCATCAGCAGAATCCTGGCTTGGAGTTATCTTTTTCCAGTACCTTGATACTCACTTTTTCTGAGCTCCCGAAGCCATAATTACCTTATCTAGATAGAACACTGCATTACATCTTGCCTCTCCTCATTCTCTAATTGAACCTAGATACTAAGTCTGATCTCCTACCAGCTGTACCGAACAGAGGCTGCTAGACTTTTCTCCTCACACTTCCCTTTCCTCGCATCCTCACCCTCCAGCCATTAGTACAACGTGGTGTACACAGGCATTTGTATTGACTTGCTGATTAACCGTGGGGCTGGATTTGTACTAAGCCATCTTAGCTCTCTCATCCAGTTCCTTTCATAACCAGTTGAAAGATGGGACTGGAGATATCAGTTATTCAAAACCAAAGCAAAACAAAACAAAACACATAGATAAATCTAGAGAGCTTAACTCTTCCTTGGTCTGGGACTGGAGAAAGTACATACTACGCTGGATATTCCATTGCATATAGTGGACTGTAACTAAATTGGTAGAACTATCTTGATGGGCTATTTTCCAGGACACAGAAATAATTTTTTAATGTTTGGCTATCAATCATTATTGTGACCTTACAAGTCAGGTGATTTTCTAATCAGGAGACAATGTGTTAAAAATCTATATAGGAAAGTTCTCCATGGGTTCATTCAGGGGCAAGAGTATTTGACTTTATTACAGTAGTCAGAGATGAAAGATTTTACTCCAAAGTATCTTTGGAGAGCTTCTTGCAACATCCTGTGTAATCTGAGACCAGACAATTATAGTCTGATTTACTGAACAGATTAACAGTGTCCTAGAAAAAAGTTAGGGAAGACCATATTAGAAAAATAGTTCAGTACTAATTATTTTACTATTGGATCAGCATAATGTGTCAAGAGATTGAAGCAACTGTTCTTCCTTTAAATGCAAGTTGGCACAAGTGTATATGATTTTTCTAGAAATATAGGAGGAAGCGATAAATAGGTTACATGTGTCTGAGGATGGCCACACATGGCAGAGGAATTAAAGTTCGGACCAAAAGTAGCCTTTATCTTAGTAACTCTTTCTTTAGTAGTCTTTATGTTAGGGACTGGGGTTGCTGCACATGCATGGTGAGACTTCTTAAGAACCAAAGTATCACAATATTTCAGTAATAAGTATTTATTACTGAAATTGTCACTCACATTTTAAAAGCGATCAATAGTATATGAGAAGGATGCACATCACATTTGTATAACACATTAAAAGACGGTAGCACATGCCTACACGGCTATTCACAAGCTAGTGCTGCCTTTCTTTCCTTCCTGTGTCTGCCCGCTTTTCCCTTCATTGTCCTCTGTGCTCCAGCCATACGAAATTTATTTTATCGCTTCACATCTGTCATTCTGTGTCTCACCTCCAGGAATTTACCACATTCTGTGGCAACTGCTTCTGTCTCCAGCCATCCCGTCAAAAATAGCAGTCTTCAAAGGGTTAGGAATCAAGGTTTACCGGCTCACCTCTGTATTCCCAGCACAGCACGGGGCTAGGCACTTAAGATAGTCAGTAGGCTGAATAAGTGAATAGATACTGCAGTTTCAAAATTATTACATTACTGGCTAATTTCATGTCCCAAAGTACGCAGGCTACACACTATAATTTTCTTGCTTTAAACAGGTAGGAAGAGCAAGGAAACAAAACACTTTAAGATACTTTGGGGGGATAAAAGGAAATAGATTCCACCTACTTCAAAGCAACTTAAAATATGTATTCCTTGTCCCCTGACCCTGGTCCGGTTATATTCCAAAATCTGGAATCTGTTGTGATGTTAATGTGAAATACTGAAAATTTTTTATGACTCGGTGATATATTTTTCTCTTTGGCTTCATGGGATTAAAACATTACAGGATAAGCATCGCTGCAGCCTCACAACTTTGGTCTAAAATGTTGCTTGAGAACTAGTGTAACGCAGGGATGAGGCATAGGGACGGAGTCAATTTTAAGAGGGAAACGTTCTGTGTTGCAGCAAATGTGAACAAGAAATGCTGCATGCACGTGTGGGCATTCGGGGGTGCATGAGCTTATCACAGAGACAGAAAAAAGTCTCACCTCCATCAGGGGTCAGTATATTGATTTGGAGATATTGTGTCAAGTCATCCCTACCTCACAGTAAAGTTAAGGAAATTAGAGATAAAATGAGGCGGCTTGGAGTTATATAAGAGGTGGAGGAAAGACAAATGGATGAATTCTTACCATGCACCAAGTGCATATAAACACGTATCTTGTTTAATATATAAGATGCTTTCACTTCCATGTGAATAAAGTATGATTAAGTCCATTTTTCATGAGTAAATTGAAGATAAAAAAGGTTATGTAGTTTGCCTAGAATCTTGCAGTTTGTAGATGGGGAAGGAAACTACTCGTCCTTAATACTCTCTCGGGTCAGTAGAGGCATATTGAAACTGGCGTGTATCAGGTCACGGGAGCCGGCTGTTAAACCTGAAGGAATGTGAGCAGTTTGCTAAATGTTGCCTTTGTTAAAATGAAGTTTTATAAGCTTGCAATTAAATAAATGATATTAAAAGCATGTCACAGCTCCTCAAAACTCATTATTTCAAAATTATTTTGTGACATTAATACTATGATCTATGATCTTTAGGTTTTTTCCATGACTCCATCCCTATGCCTCATCCCTACTTTACACTAGTCCTTAAGCAACATTTTAGACCAAAGTTGTGAGGCCACAGGGGATGCTTATCTTGTAATGTTTTAATCCCATGAAGCCAAAGAGAGAATGATTGGCAAACGCTCCAAATTTGGGGTTGATTTTTCATTATTGTTGTTGATTGTTGACACTTAAGAAAATGACTGTGAAAATGGTAATGGAAATTAAACATAAAAGTATATTGAATGTAGCCATTAAATCATGAGTAGAAAACATAATTAAGAGGATTTTCTTTCAGGATCTAAAACCGTTATATGTTTTAGCAAAGAGGTTACCTTCATCTTACTCACCACCATAAATAAAAATAGCAACAGATACTCATAGCAGAATAACACTCATAGTTGGGATACACCTCCACTTGTCAAATCATGATTGAATTGCAGCCATAGCTGGCCACAGATGCATGATTTTGGCCAGAATCAGTGAAAGGATTCTATGAGACGGAATTGGCTAGATGGGGTAAAATAACATTTTATTATTATTTGTAAATTTTGTGATACGCATTCTTTGTTGCAGTTACATTTCTACCCCTGCACCACTCACTGAATACATAATAGTGAAGCCATACGATTTTTATTAAGTAATACTGAATAGAAATATGGGGAAGTTTTTGCAAGGTATAAAATTCAATCTATGTTATAATTATAAATATGTAAAATAAGCACATAAAGATAGGAAGGTTTATGTGAAAATAAAAGGAGCTCTATGAGGATGACAGATGATATACAACTAATTTACAGCACAATGGGGTAAATATGAAAAATAAAAATGTATAACAAAAGCCTGCCATGTCCTAGAAAGAGCATTTTTAATTTTTTTGTGCTAATCTTATAAAATATTTTGGAAAGGAAGGGTGGGATGTGTTTCATAGAATACGATTCGATGGATACCTATGGAAGGTTCTTTTGCTTACATCACAAAAACCATGTCTTGCTTTTTTCTTTAACTGCCACATCTAGAACTATAAAATACAATGTGTACACGACCTTTCTCTTTATCTACTAGAATATTATACTTCCTTATTTTAACACCATTAATTTCATTTTCTCCAAATTTTAGTACATATATCTTAAGATTTGAACTCATCTTTTCAGTCAAGAGATTCTCTGGGAGAAGCAGTTTTCTTACATCAAAATGAACATAAAAAATAAACAAAAGATGGTCTGGGCAGCCAATTATGTGACTAAGACTATTTTAAAAAAGTAAGCCTGCTTTTTCCCAGGAATGTATGAGGAAATCTTCCTGCAAATTTCAAGCTCAACCAGGTTGCTTCCCAAATTGGCCATTTGCACTCCGGGGCTGGAGCTGAAAGTGCGCAGAATTGCTGAGTAATTCAATTGTGGGCTGAATCGATGCAAGTGCGAACGCTGCCCTGGTCAAAGGTTGGGCCTTAGGCTGCAACTTAAATCAATTTTGGGTAAGCTAAGTTTGATTACATTTTCGGTGATGAAGCTCTCAAAAGCAATTTTTGAGCTGCCCATTCTGGGGCTGTTTGTTGCCGTTCCGAAATTTATATTTCTGGTTAGAGAAGCATCTATTTATCTGTTTTGGTGATGATGAAGTCCTGGAGTTGAGGAAAAAAGGAGAGGAAGAAAAAAAAAAAAGAGGGTATGATCCAGAAAGCAGGTGAATCTAGAACTAAAATATGTGAGTAATCATGTCTTTTGTCCTTCAGAAAATATAACAACAAGAATAAGAAGGAGGAAGAATCCGGGAATATGCTAACAAAGAAAAAAAAAGTAAATAACAGAAGATTCGAATGGAGGTGATGTGTGGCAGTCTAAGAATATTTTGGCATACGAGACCCATTCCTTCAGGTGCTGCTGGCAGGAGGGATGTTGGGGAAATACAGGTGGTTCTGAAGTATGAAGCGAAATGGGTATAAGAAAGGATGTCAAATACGGACTCCAACAGCAATACGCCAGCTTGAGAGAAATAAACACTTCCGCTTTATCTTTTTCCAGCAGAGTCAAGACCACAGAGTTGTGCGTTCATAGCTTTTGCAAGTCTTCCTAAAAATGTGTTTGCTTAGTTAAATAGTTCAAGTATAGATATTGTCTACATTTGGGTAAGCATATTATTATAAGCTATAGGGCTCCCAAGAAATTGTTATTTTTTGAGTAAATATGAATTTTCCTTATAGGTATGACCACTCATCCTTAAAACATGACTATAATCCCGCCAGTTTTAGAAAAAGCACATGCTGTATGTTGTCTTAGGAAGTACTTTAGAAAACTTAATTCTTTCTAAGTGGCCCGAGTGGTGACTCTAATGGTTCTTTGACAAGAATTATGATCTGCCTCACTAATTAGGCTGTTCCACATATGCACTAATTGGATTGACTTAAAAAATCAAAGAAAGGAAACTGAAGAGCATGCAACCTACCTAATACCACATTTTAGAGCTGGGTTACTCGAGTTATTTCTTTGCTTTAAAATCATCGAAAGAGAAATCTTGTAAAGAAAAGAAAAAGATAAAATTGGAAAAATCCAACTTACTAAGAATTTCTGGCCGTGCCAGAGGTGAAACAACATCTCCACGCAAGCAAGTCTTGCTTGATTTATCCAAATCTTACTTAAACATGTACCGTGCAGATATCTCATTTGTGTCTCCGGAGAGAAATCTCAATTGAATTATATTTATAAGTAGGGAAATCCAGTCCATGCTGAATAGACACAGTCAATGAGGATGTGCCATTTCTAGTCACTTCCCCAGCCACTTTACGGCTACGAAAGCAGAATTGACAGAGGTTCCGAGCAAGCGTGGCCCACTGAAATATCATTGCTTTTGCAATTAGTTCTTCCTCTTTTTTTCCTTTATTTGGAACATCAAAACAGGGGAGAAAAAAAAATCCAATTCCACTTTACTGTTCCTTTATGGTGATGTGCTCTATTAATTGCACTTCGTGTGGCCTGAGGAGAAACGGGAAGGTTCATAAGACTGGCACTTGGGGATGATCCTCTCCTTCACTTCTCTCTCGGACTCAGCATTTCCCAGGAGAAGACACCACAGTCCCAGAGTCGGGGTGGGACGCAGTGCCCGACGCCACAGCCGTGCTCACACTACTGGATCCTGCCCCGGATCCCGTCCCGGCTACAGGGAACACACTGCACGCTGGGCGAGTGTTCTGGAGAGCCCACCTGAGAAGTCCCCGCGAGGGGAATCGCTCCCGGGCCCCCCATGCCGTCGTGGGGAGGCCAGCTGAGGCCCTCAGGAAGCCAGAGGCTGCTAATACCTTCTCCAAGCTGGAAATGCTGGCACCTTTTCATTTTTACAAAATCTTCATAGCCACAACTCCCATATACACAGGGTCACATTTTGGCCTGATTTGTTATAAGGGTCAGAGTTTTGTGAAATAGCAAGCAGGAAGATCTATTCTCGTGCCTTTCCATAGGTTTATTGGCCGACAGAATTGAAACTGTGAACATAAAGGAAATTTCCCTGGAGAGTAAAATTCTTTGTAGAGATGACAAAATGATTAGGCCAGCAGTGCTATTGAGCTAAACTTTATGGAAACTCGCCACAGAGCAAAACACATTAAAATACTTTTTTTTTCTTCCCCTGTCAATAAAAAATAATTTCGGGTTCAATGACAAAAACGTACAGAAGGGAAAAATATTGGCAGCCTTTCTACTATGTTAAGGGGTAAGTGTAACTGTTTTTAATATCAGTCAATACGTAAATACTGCTTCTTTTAAACACACATAGATTTTTTTTCCTAGACTCTTGAAGCATTATGGCCAAAAGAGAATTTGGTTATTTATTTTATTCCCCTCATTTTAGAGGTGAGGAAACTGAGGCCAGAAGGTTCAGTGCCTTACGTAAGGACTTCTCCAAGGAAAGGCAAGAACCTAAATAGCCTGCCTCTCAGCCTAGGACCCCTAGTAAAATTTTATGGCTGAGTTTGAAACTCTTTTTGATTTTTCAATATCTTTTTGGTACCTAATTCCCTCAAACCTGCTACATTTCGGGGCTGATCAATGGCACCAGCAAATAGCAACGCTCCATCCTCCCTTTGGCATTTACTGACCCCTCGTCAGCCATCGGGAGGCACGTGTAGCTTCAGGAGCTGGAGGATGCAGCTGTCAAATTGCCTCTTAACCCGAAGGAAACACATCAGTAGAGTAATTAATCTTGTACAACCCTCTCTATCAACCTGGCCACTTTTTTTTTTTTTTTACATCATTACAAGTGAATGCTTATGTGCATGGCTGATTTAATTAATAATTCTAATAAAAAAGACAGTATCCTAGCGATATACATAAGTACATGAATAAATGAATTAAAGAACCAGCGCCATCCTGGAACCTCCACTGAGATGAAGCCACACTGTTCCTGGGGCTACAGGGATTGAGTTTCCACTGGTTTACCCTTCAGTGTTTGCATCATCCGTACCGGAGAGGAAAGAAAAGGAAAAGTGACACTTAATGAGGCACCGTATTTGCTATTTTACGTGTCCTGTATCATTTGATCTTCACAACGACCGGATAAAAATCAGGTGAGACAAGGAAGCTTAAAGACGGGGATTGCAGGAACCGACCAACATCCTGCACGGGCGACGACGATCCGCTTGCTTCCAGAGCTTTTGGTGGTTGGCCTGTGTGGTGGAAAGAGCACTGCACCAGGAGCAAGAGAAACGGAGCCGGCTGCAGCTTTCCATCCGCTGTGACAATACGCTACTTGGAGTTCCCGCACCCCCAGATGGAAAGAACTCCTAGACGGAAAGCTTTCAAACCTGGTTTTGTGCAGGCCCATGGCTGTGGGCCGGGCCCCGGGGTCACTGTGCAGCGTGGGAGGGAGGGAACAGACAGGCTTTTCCACGCTTCCCTCCCCATCAGGCAAATGAACTCCAACTTCATCGTTGTTACAGAGTAAGGGCATGAGCACCAGGTCTTATTTGGGGGAAAGAAAGGAATCCACTGCTTCAAAAAGCTGGAAAAAAACCAGGTACTACCCAAGACTGCTCTTGCTCTAAGGGTCTGTCCTTTGACGTGGCTTCACTAGCGCATCTTTAGCACTTGGGTTGGGTTGGCTCTTACTCGTGCTGATCCGGTGACCGGGAGGGGAGCATCATAGGTTCCAGCAGTTGTTCTGAGTGCTTCGACCTGTTGGGTATCACCTCTCACGGATGGCACTGGATGACTGTTTTGTGTCTAGCTTCTCGAGAACACACAAGGCTTCTAGGCATAAGGTCAGGGAGGAAAAAAAAAAATCTTCTCGCTCCATTCCTACTGCATTTCAGCACATTTGTATACATCCATTATTTGTATGACGATTACGTCTGTGCGGATTCCAGTCCAGCAGAGTTGCCATTCAGTAGGTTGGTGCAGCTCTATCAAAATCTACCTGCAACTGCAAACCTGATTTTTTGTCAAATATTTATTACTAGAACATCCAGGAAAGGCTTTCCATTAACATCTTAAAGCTGTGAGGATAAAGCTAGTTGGCTCACATAGCACACTGTCTTCAATAATCACCACGTCTAAATTTATTACTGCCTCTTTCAACCAAAATGAAATTCCTATCTCTTTTAAGCTCCAGGAGGGGAGATCAATTTCAATCTAAAATATGAATCATTCAAATTTGTGGTATCACCTTTCACACGGAATCAGGGTTTATTATAATACACAAAAGTAACAGAGAGCCCATACAGTTGCTTACTGGCATGTGGGGACATTTGAAGCAAGCAGAGAGCTGAAATATTACTTGCAAGGGCACAGCTGGCTCCATATTCAACAAATCAGTCAAAAAATAACGTTTGCCTGCCTCAGTCAGATCTAAACAAGGAAAAACTGTGATGCCAGCCACATTCTTACTTTCTCCAACAGCCTCTTCCATTTTCCTTTTGGGTATCAGCTACTGACTTTTATTTTTATTTATTTTTTTAATCTCAATGAGAAGGTGTCCATCAAATTAAACAGACTGGGAAGAAAGAGCCTCTAACATGAAAGGAGATTTTCCAGAAAGTTAAATAGCCCTGATTGTATAAAACATTTGAAATTGGAACTTCATTATTGTCTCCACAGGGTTGCTAAGGCAGGGAAAAGACAAAGTTATGGTGAAGCTTTCGAAGACTTTGTGTAATATTTCTGAGGCAAATGCTTTGTTGTTTGAATAAATGCATGTGCGTGCGCACACACACACACAGAAGGAGAGAAGTCCTTATGGCATCATGAGGACCTATATTCTAACAATAGGTTTGACACCCCACTTTTGGACACACATGACACAGGGATTTGGCGCCCACAGACTGTAGCAATATCATCGTTATCTATGCAGGCCTGTATGTCAGGACTCTGTTACTATTAAAGCTTGACTCGTCCCCAATATTTTCATAGATTGGGTCTCAGGAGAAGCGTGTATTAAATCAAAGCTATGTGAATTTTAAGCACTTTGTTTATATGGCTAAGATTTTCTTCTTAACTAATCTTCTTTCTTTCCCTTTAGAGTGTGATTCTTTGGGTCCTATCATGAATATCCGGTTTCTTTTTTTTAAAGAAGGTGGGAAACAAAGCACATACAACATATTTTGCCTATAGAAATGAATTCAATCAGTTACTGAATTGCTGATCAAATAATGGTGTAAATTTGATGAACTGGACCCATAGATGGCAGGATGGGATCATTCCGTTCACATCATTTTAGGGAAAGACTTAAAGGAATCATCTCTTTCAGTTGCTCATGTTCAGGAAATAACAACCACAACTGAAAAATAGTATAAAATCCCAAATAGTTCTGAATCCCTCATTTTTTACTTAATAAGGAATTTTGCTATGAATAGTTGGCATGCTGTCATCTATTATTAATTTTGTTCAAGCACTTGTTCCCTGAGGCTGGTCTATACTGATCCACAGAATATTTTTTTTTTCTTTCTCTCTCTCTTTCTCTTTCACACACACACACACACACACACACATACACTAAGAGATGTTTTCTTTTCTTTTTTTTTTTTTTTAAGAGATGTTTTCAAGGCAGGTTATATTTCAGAAATTTCTGGACAGATGGTCTAGAAGGTGAGGGATTCACTGTATTCTAGGTTTCCTACAGTTTTCCTACAAAATTCTGCTTTGCCCTCACTTGAGAAACTATATATTCTTTACCTAAAGTCATTCTACTGATGAGATGACTAACATTTCTGCTCAGAATGAGATGTCCTCTGACTATTACAGTCTAAAAGTCCACAGGCCACAGAAGGCAAAGGGGTTTAAGGTGACTTCATTTTTAATCAGTCCTTTGTTGCTTCTCTAGGACTGAAGAAAGATGTGAGGAAAGAGGCAAACAAACAGAATGAGAGAGGCTTGCAGAAGAGCAAGAAGCACAGGAGGGACGATCACCAATGACTGGGGTGCCGCGTCTCTGCCGCTCAGGGAGCGCTTGGTGTACGCACGGCCACTGGGCCTATTACTGAGCAAGGCCCAGTGCAGACCAGGCCCTGAGGCATCAAGGCAGATCTTCAGCCCACGTTCTTCCTTTCACACCCTCGCCTGTGGAAACAGGAGTGTACTGCCCATGTCTCTACTTCCTCACCTACTTCCTTCACCTTTCTATCCACAGCATCGTGACTTCTACCCCCAATTTGCTACAGAAGCTGCTTTGGCAAAGATCACCAATAATTGCCAATTGTCAGGGACAGTGATGGAGTTTAAGACGTCTCCGATCTGCTGTACCGTTGGACACTGCTGACCTTCCCTTTTCTTGAACAGGTCTCCTCCTCGGCTTCCATGGCACTGATCTGCGTCGGGCATCTCTGCCCACACAGAATCCACGAGCTTCTGCAGGATGTTTCACCTTCTGCTCATTCCTCAATGCTGAATTTTACTTGGATTTTGGTCCTTGCTCATCTCTTTGCCATACCTAACTGAAATTACCACCTTCATTCTAGTAACTTCTAATTCATATCTCCATTCTGGAGATTGCCTCCAACTGAGTATGTCTAAAATTAAAGTCATTTTTCTTCTTTCTACCTCTACCTTCTCCCCAGATCTGAAAATGCTAATCCTCCTCTCATGTTCTATCCTGGTTAATCTCACCCAACTAAATGGTGGGATTTGTCTAGATTCTCTCCACATTTAGTCATGAACTCTTCTCTCTACTCTTTCACCTCTGCTCCCCTTTTTGTGTAATTCTCTTCTTATAAGTCTAATATCTGGGTTTAGCCTCCACATTACTTAAGAATGTCTTTCAGAAAGTAAATTGATCAGATCCTTCCTTTATCAAAAATCCTTCAACAGCTCTCCAAAACCAGAAAGATAAAGTCCAAGCTCATGTGCAGCCTCCCCTGTCCTAATTCTACCAACTTGTCCAGTCATCTCTCAATACTCTCTTCTCCCATCTTTTACCCCAATCCTATAAAGGTACTACTATGTCTTCAAATGTATCTGATTGTTTCAGCCTGCCATGTCTTTAGAGTAGCTACTTCATTCCAGAGTATTATCACCCCCACCCCCACCCCCACCCATTTCACACCCAGGCTCAATCCTATCACGTCCTTTGTTCAAGGGTCATCTCTATAGCTCACCATCAGTCGCTGAGACTGAGTTGATGATTCTCTCCTTTGTGTCACTGTGCACTGTGCTCATGATTGTTCTTGAATGAACCCTGCAAACTTCGACCTTTGAAAATGACCCAATGGTGGTATTTTGAGTTGTATCTCGGTTATAATTCTCATACTGACATTGCCTATTCTAGTTGACAGTCCTTTCATGGCCCTCAAGACCAGATTAAGAGCCTCTTCTCTGCTCTAGTATGCCACCATTACTGTACTGCATTACAGTTGTCTGTTTCTAATTCCTTTCCTCTCATTCATCAGAGAACTCTCTGAGGATTGGTTTTCTAGATCTATTAATTCTTTTCTTTTCAACATTGAGCACAGTGCTTTGTACATTGTAGGCAGTCAATATACATATCCAAATACCTCTATCATCTATCTATCTATCTATCTATCTATCTATCTATCTATCTATCATCTATCTATCTAATGAATGAAGGCTGCTATTCAATAAATTATTTGAGCCTGAAAGTTTTAGTTTGACTTTACTCTTTGAATCTTCTAGTTGTCTGAACTTCGATGCAGCAAACATCATATTTAATCTGGAATTAGCACCACAAAGTCTGGTTCCTTCACTGACCAAGAATGAGGTTAAGTTATGAGCAAGAGTTGGGGCATTATTTCAGATTTGCATGACTTCTCCCTGGCTTGCCAGTGACACTTTACCCTCTAAATCCTTAGTAAAGTGTTGGGCTCTGGGTTAACAAATAAGGTCAGCCATCTATATATTGCTTTTTGAAATGAGTGCTATTAGGGGATATAATATAATAACAATGGCTAACATTTGTTGTTTACTTTGTTCCAGGCTGAGTGATAAATGCTTTACATGCATTATCCCGTTTCATTTTTATCCTATCATATCCTCGTTTTATCAATGAGTTAACTGAGCCTTTGGCATTTGCTTACTCAAAGTCACACATAACTGATATGTAGTAAAACTGGAATTCAAACCAAGGTCTCCTTGACTCATTTTATGTGAAACGCACGCACACCCCCCCCCCCCCAAGAATGCTGCATTCTTTTTTGGATGATCTTAGTTATAGAAAAGCTCTAAATTATAGCTTCTTGTTTTCTGTCTTCTTGGTGATCTAGGTTGTCACAAACCAGGAGTAGACTGTATCAGTCTAAGTTTCATCCTAAATGGTTATGGATGGGGAACTGATTCCTAGTGGCTAAAGCTGTTAGAAAGCAGTCAATTTGGGTGTTTGCTATGTATAGACACTATACTAGGCAACTCACATTTCTGATAACCCTGTCTCTGAGTGTATGAACTATTTAGTGATACAAACCATAAAAACATGAAGATATTCTTATTCATGGCATGTTCCAAATATTAACACGTACACAAGTGGCAGACTTCCCACAGTCTATTTCTTTTCTCCTGGATAAGAATATGGGCAAGCTAGCTTTACACACTCCCTTAACTATAGGACGGGCTGATCTTCAGCAATAGATTTTTAACAGTTGGTCATAGGCCAATACTAGACCAGCTTAGGATTGGCTTCTAGTCTTGGATCAATTTAGAGGTTGAAGACCCTCCCATTCATAGACCATGTGAAGCTCTGATAAAAGTTCTTCTCACAGTGACACAGTGCACTTTCCAACTAGCATCACATAAACTTTAAGAAAGCTACCTTTCCCCATAATATAGTTTATAGATTCACAATGCCTGTGTCGGGTAACTGTGCCATCCAAAGAGACTTAAAATTTGTCATAAATATGTATGTTTAAATGTCCCTGAGTCTCATTTTTGTATAAGCTTTTAGTCAAACATTCAGCCCATTCATCTTTCATATACTTAAATTAGATATCTGGCATATGTTGTTTACATCTAAACACTTATTTTAAAAAGTTTTATATGTTGAAGTATAGCACCCTGTATTATTAAAGAAAAGTTGATAAAAAAAACACAAGGAGGACAAATATGTTGTATGTGGAGGTTTAGCTTTGGCAGAGTATGTTGCAAGTGATGCGATTTATCTTCCACTCCACTGATGTTTTCATATTCAAAGCAAGAGACAGGGAAAGGTAAGAGTTAAAAACTTGGGCTCTGCAGCAATCTGTAGGGATGCAGGGTTTTGCTTCGTCATTTATTAACCATTAGATTTTGGCCAAGCTTTCAATCTCTCCTCATCTTAGTTTCCTCATCTATAAGAAGGCAATGATAAAATTTACCTCTTTGGATCACATGAGGATTAAGTGAACAAATTCATATAAAGAGATTAGAATGGGATCTGGTCTATAGTAAGCTCACAGGAGTGTTACTTATAATCCTTCTGGTATTGCCTTGCATATCTAGGGATTACAAATACACATTTTACATCTAAACCCCAGTTCATTCATTCACTTATTCATTAGCCATTCAATCACTCATTCACTGTTTAACAAATTCATTTATTCCCTAAAGACTTCCCAATTACCTATTAAATACCAGACGCTATGCTTGGTGATATGGGAGATAATGCAATGAATCAGGTATTGATTCTATATTCTTAACAAACATAATTTGGTGGAGAGAGATGAAAAATATATAAAAATAATTATTGTAAAAACAGGAATGCTCAGTGCAATAAGAGCTTCAGATGAGGTTATATAAGGGTTCTGAATATATAGACATTTTCCCAGACTTCTATGGTTATGCTCATAATTGCAGACAAGATTTGCATAGTATGTCTTTGTTGACAAATTAATCAAATTGCACTAATATCTACATACAGGAAGCCAGTGGCAAAGGAAGATGATTAGACTACATTCTAAAGACACCATGTTTAGGAGCCCTTTCAGCAGTGCATTATCTCCAGATGACTGTGGTAAGGTTGCCAGAGTACCACAAATGCCTAAGTAAGTGTCATTTGTTCCTAATTTGTCACTTTTATTAATGTTTCAGTTTCAAATATCAGGATATGATTTAGAAATTCAAATAGCAAAAAGCTAATGTGTTATTAAGCCTTAAATTTTTCTTTACTTTGCCTTTTTAATTCATTTATTCTTTCAGGTTCTTGAATATTTAAATCATTTAAAATATTAATAGTACACCAAAGAAGTATCAATATTTACATTAAATTGAAATTCACACTGCTGTAATATTTTTAATGGCTTATATTATTCATAATTACACTAAATAAATCCTCCTCATGGAAGAAACTTAAGCAAGTTTATTACGCCATGGCTATAGCATGGCAAGTAGTATTTTTCAGAGTGGGGGCATTAAGAAATATTAAATAATGTTAAGCTGGAATAATATGTGATGTGTTTTTTTTAAAGTGTGCATAGGGCAAATCATTTTCAAATGATTATTTTCTACAAACAACCAATATGCTTTATCTAGAATCAGAAGTTCTTAAATTGTGGTAGTTCAAAGTTCATAAATCATGAAATTTCTTATAGTATATTTTTAAGTAGTAGGAGTATTATATATCCCATCTTCACATCGGCAAAGTAGACATGATCATGTCTGTGATGAATTACACAATATTCACAATTTTCAGAGACGGCTTATTATCACAGGATGATAACACAAATACATGTATGTCAGCTTACTATAAAAATATTAACTGTAAAAGATAAGGACGATTCAGATAACTTTGTGGAACTGAAAAGACAGTCTATGCTGTGTAATCTTTGAACACTTTGAGAAACACTCCACTTCAAAATTAGGAATATTTTGTGGTTATGAAAATGTGTGGTTTATTCAGCTTCCAACAAGCACTGAAAGCAATCGTGGGAGAAAACATCAGCTCAGGTTTCTCTTCAACTAATCCTCAAGTTTGTTCCATTTCTAGTCCTTAGGAACCAAGATATATTAGAAATATAGTACTTACTTTAGCAAAACCTTAAATTGTATTT
This sequence comes from Canis aureus, assembly GCF_053574225.1. NCBI lineage: Eukaryota > Metazoa > Chordata > Mammalia > Carnivora > Canidae > Canis > Canis aureus. The sequence goes on from NC_135618.1 coordinate 3,119,654, forward strand.
CAAATACAGTTTTAGGTAAAAACATTATCATATAGGATAAAATATTCTGTCCATGATCATTTACTTACTCTTTCATATTATATATGGCATGTGAAATTCTCACTATTTCCAGATGAATGTCTAAAGAAAACCAACCAAGAGCAAATTCAACTGAAATTAACCTATGCTTAAGGATAATGTCATGCATTTTTAAAAACAAAGCAAAAACAAACAAAAGCCCACCAAACCATCTTCAGTCAGAAGACATTTTTCAGAGGGTCCTATTGTTTAGGGATTTTTTTTTCCCTTTTCTCAGCTCTAAGACATTTTTCTCAACACATGTAGACTTCAGAAGGGATTAAAAATTCTCAAACACTCATACCACTTAGGGGCCAGGTTTCCTCTGTGTATGGGATGTGTCCCATCGGGCTGAGTTCTAAAAGGAACATAGGCCATTCTCACGTTTTATCTCTGCTGATGGACAGGAGCCGAGGGGCCCCTGGGAGCATTCTGGCAACACTGTGTTACTTACGGTTGAGAGGCAGGCTCGCATTGGTTGTGCCTAGCTTGTTGGCAGCCACACAAGTATAGTTGCCGAAGTGCTCCTGTGTCACATTGGTAACCGTGAGAATGGATCTTGTGCTAAAGTTTTGAATAATAATTCCTTGTTGGCCATTGAAGAGCCTAGAAGACAAAATAGGTAAATATGCATCGTGAATACCATTTTTAGTTTTATCTTAGTTGACGTTGCCATGGCAACCCAAAGACAGTTTTGGCCACACAAGTGTTAGCACATAATGTAATAATGGTGCAATTATATTTTCCTTACGTTAGTAGGTACCGGGGAGGAGAGGCTGTTTGACAGCTGTAGATTGTTACTACGGGATTATTTGTACTCTACGACAAACTGAATTTAGATTTCTGCATGTCCTAGTCATACATTGATTTGTATTTTAGAAAACTAAACACACCACAGCCATGGCGCCTCATCTGTTAAAGTTGAGAAAGAGCAAAGCAAATTAAATATAATGATTTTATTAAAAAACACAAGCTGATGGTTTCTAAAAAGCTGCCTAGAATACGTCTAGGCCATTTCAGTTGCTGTTATTGGAACACTCCGGTGAAAGTTAACCCCACAACTGTGACAGGATAGTTCTGAATCTAGGGCTGACACTGCTTTGCTGCTGCTAGGTACAACCCGGACAGGTGACTTGCTGGTAACCCTAGGAAGAAAAGCAGCTGTCTAGCATTGAGAGCATTTCAAGTTGAGTCTCACCTTGACCACATCTTAGGAATGTGACTGGGAGAGTCCTCTAACCTTTCTGGGCCTCCATATAAAATTCGATTTTTCCCAATTCCATTCTGACTACCCAACAATCTGTCTCCAGGCTTACCAGCAGAGGCCTCATTCTCAGATAGGCTGGCTGGCAGAGGGTCACCATCCTCAGGGCTTGCCATGCCCACCTCTGCTTTCTTTTTCCTGATCTGCATCCAGTGGTCATCAGCCCCTTGTATCTCTGCCAGCTGGAACCTTCCCTCCTCGCTCAGGTCTGATCTGTGTCCTATCTCTCCTACTCTAATGCTCCTTAAATGACTCTTCCTTCTCTCTCGCTCTCTCTCTGCATGTTTTTCTCAAAATTGTTGTGAGATTTATGAAACCAAACTGCTCTGTAGTAGTTTCTGTGCACACAGGTCTCTTTAACCCAAGGAAGTTCAATTGCTTTAAATTCCTCAAAAGGCAAGGTCATATGGATATACTTTATTTTATATTTGAGTCCTGCATAGTACTTAATGGTCCACAATAAATAGTTCATAGATCAACAGAGTTAGGATCACATCCCCACATCGCAGAAAATGGTAAGCCTCCTCAAAAAATTCTCTTTCTAAAGATGAATTCTGAAATAATGAGGATGCCAACCAGATGATAATGTCTCCCTAAAAAACCCCAAAGTCTACTATGAAAAGACGTGCTGATCACAATATGGGCTATGAAAGCTCACAGCCCAAATGGCATGGTGTTTTTTTCCTTCTTAATATGTTCAAGTTTTAGTACTAAATATTTCTTTAATCACAAAGATGCTAATAAATGGCATTCCCCTGAGAGTTTAGGTTGAACTCCTTTGCATTACATTATGTGACTTGCATCTGAATTCAGATAAAATATACTGTAGTTACATGCAGATTAAAATAAGCAGCCATGCTTGATTACCTTGGGAATTAGTTATATTTCAGGTAATAGCTGAATTTGACTTATCCAAAACTCAAACTTTAATCAGATTAATAAAACTTTGAGTTAAATAAACATTGAAAAACTTTAACTTGAGCAATAAACCTAATGATCTGCAACTCTGACACAAGAAAATAGGTCATAAAATATCAAGGATATAGTAATTTTTACTCCCCTGTCTCATATTGCAAATCTATCAACATTATTGCCAAAATACTATCATGATTATTGCATATTTTTCTGCATCACATTAGTAATTTTATTCTTGACAAATTAGTGAATACTATGTATAAACACCCCACAGCCTCATTGTGCAGGAAGCTTCAGCATTATGGCTTAAGTCTATCTATCCACAGCTACACTATGGACACGTTCTGCAGCTCCCTGGACTACTAAATCTCCATTGTGCCCCACCTACCAAAACTCAGATTCATTTTGCTGCTGAAGAGTTAAGAAGAAATCAGTCAGGGTCTTCATTTGGCTTGACTCTGGGGAGAAACTCTCAAGGGAGTATAGTCAGTAACTTGATGGTACTATTTGCTTCTGTTCCTCTGGGCTGTCTTTCTGAGTTGGCTTTCAGTTCTCTGCCCTTCAATGTGTCTGAAGGCAAAGTCCCAGATGTTGCTAAATCACGCAGCCTATCCATGCTCTGGATGTGTAGGCCCACTCTTGGGTGGCACATCAATGGCACAGCAGCAGCAGCAACTCCTGCTGCTCCACTCAGTCTGGCAAGTAATTATGGCCAATAAAAAAGAGAAGTACCTTCCCCTGGGGGGATTGTCTTTCCTCTAGAGGAAGTTACCTTTCTGAGATTACTGGAGTAGTCCAAAACTTACTTTCTTGTAGAATTGGGAGTTTTATAAATGCTGACTCCTCAAATACCCTGGAAGAACCCATCTTTACCCAGTAGCTGGCTGAGACAGCTTTTCCAAAACCGAGCTTGAGGGGAAATGCCTTCTGAGATGGTATATATATCTCTGGAGGTTTACTTCTATGATTTTCTTACGGAGTCCTGAGGGTACATGGGGTGAGGGGCTTTCTCAGCTATTCAAATCAATTCTGAAAATTGTCATTGCTACAAAGATGAATCCTATGCTTAGGTGATTAGGGACTTGGCTGGGCAGCACATGTCTTTGAAGATCTTTCAAGGCCCTTCAGAAGGTCAGAGCTGAAGAGAAGAATCAATCAGATATATAAACAGGCATTTACAATTGGGTTTATTTTAGTCACAATGGGGACTCTGTTGAGATGAATACTTCGATCCTTAGTTACTGACTATCGAAATTTAAACCACACTTATAAGTCCCATCATGTATGTCTGTAATACAATTTCAATCTTTGACTAAAAAAAAATAATAATAATAAAAGGGTTCCTTAATTGATGATTTTTTTAATGAAACAATTTTATTCCCAAATGGTTGGATATACCTATATTTTCTACAAAGAAAATCATTTTTATTAATACATATAAATGAGAAATTTAATTGTTACTCTGTGTTAAAGAAATTCCTTGATAGCTTTCAAAAATGTACATATCAGCCTATTAACAGAATGATCCTGGCCCCACTGAATTTTTTATATCCATCTCAGACTTGTTTGAAACCAGACTTCCTTACATCAGTGATATGAAATCTTGAAGTGACAATTCAAGCAATAGTTCACAATATATCTTGCAATAAAACCAGAGAACTAAATCTGGAATATTGCCTTATTTGGAGTTCTCTACTTTCCCTAAATAAATCTTTCAAGTTCTAAGAGAATCATTCTTGTATTGACTTAGATTAGAGAATAAGAGATGTTTTCTTATAGTCCCTTCCCCCGAAAAGAGAGAAAACAGTTCTGTTGAGTTAGTGGTTAAACATGGTATTCCTTCCCTCAGAAGAAGATCAGCAGCATTTGGTGCTTGCCTAGAAATCCCCAAGCATTTTTAGTTTTTGTGTTTTTACCTTTCAGTGGACCCCTCGGTTATGAGATCCTTCTATTATTGTGGACCTTGCTGTCTTCTACCCTCTGCCACCTATGGTAGTTTGTTGCATACCACTAGGATCAGAATGTTTGTGTCCTCCCAAATTCATATGTTGAAAACCTGAGCTCCAAAGATTATAGTATTAGTGGGTGGGGCCTTTGGAAGGTGCTTAAAAATCATGAAGGTGAAACCAAGATGAATGGGATTAGTGCCTCCAGAGAGCTCCCATAGCCCCTTTGGTCATCTGATGATACAATAAGAGGTTAGTAACACAGAAGAGGACGTGCTTGCACCTAGATCTTGGACTTCCAGCCTCCAGAACTATGAGATAACTTTGTTGTTTAAAAACCACCCAATCCATGGAATTTGTTATAGCAGCCCAGAAGGATGGAGACACATACTGAGGACCGTTGCCCTCATTCTTCTTCCTTCTGCCTTTCACTAATGCTTCATAAATCTGTGAACCACAGGCTATGTGCCCTGCCAGCAGATGCTGCAGGCAACTCATAAACAGCACAGCCTGACCAAATGACTAGTTTGGAATTAGAACAGTCCCTTATATTTTCAAGTGTCAGTCTGAAAGAAGTGGCACATAGAAAGCATGCTAATAACTGAGGATACTCATATATCTGGTTCATGAAATGTTCACGAACTTTACAATCAGAGCCTCTCTCAGGCAGTAAGTAGGATGGACAGGTGAGTCCACTGCAACGTCCAACAGCAAAATTGACAACAAAGCCATTGGCACTGATTGTTAAGATTGCAAAAATAAATGAACAGCTATACCAGGCCTCATTCATTTTATATATAAATCGAGCCTCATGACACAGTTTGGGACTCTTGTTTACTATCTGCCCTTCCAGGTCAGGAGTAACAATAAATATTCTGGAGAAACAAGCTTTCAAGTGCGCATAGTCCCTGAAATACTTCATTGCTCATAGAGGAAACATACATAAGTCTGTCAGATAACAGCATTTAAAATATCAAAGTAACTTGAAATAGGAGTGGGAGAGGTGTTTGCAAATGGTAATAGATCTCTTATCGAACTAGAATTACACAGAAATACGGTAATTATATATCATGTCATATAACTGGATAAGATTATCATTGTCTTATTAATTGATCTTTGGGTGGTTAGCATAGCAGAGATGGAAGACAGTAGGGGGCAGAAGGAGTTCTTGAATCATAAGAATTCTATGTATGAAGAGAAGGAATGTAACTTCCAACAGTGGATTGCAGGCTTCTGAGTTCCAGGAGGTGGTTAGAGCTAAGAATATGACTTAAAAAAAGAGCTTCAGAAAAAAAAAAAAATCATGGTTGATGGTAAAAAAGTCACAGGTGATATGGTTTTAATGAAAATGAAGTTTTACTTGGTCATCAAATGATGATTAAATATCTCCCAGCCTGAAAGTACTGGATGTAAGAACCAGAGGGGGAAAAAGATAAATAGGACAGAGTTCTGTCTGAGGACTTGGCTACACTTAAAAATGTGATGATGACACTGAGATGGCAAGTAGGTCTTTGCACAACACATCTCAATGCCTCTCCCGGTGATAGATTTCTAGCTAACATATATTTTGGCTCTGAATCATGGCTGTATTTCTAGCCTTTTCAATGTAAGCAGCAATACTTTATGTATATGGAAAATGTTAGCTGTACTCAACATATTTATGACTGAAGTAACCTAACTTTAAAGAGTTTCAACATTGTGCAAAAAGTTTGGTGTGACGAGTGTGGGAAACTGACATTCAGAAAACAGTTAGGCATTCCAAATGCGTATCAACTCTTCTTCACAGCAAGCCCAAGAGGTAAGCATTACTAGTCCCATTTTACAGATGAGGGGAAAAAAGTTTAGGGAGATTAAGTTATCTTCTATCATCTGGTAAGTGGTAGAACCAACATTCAAATTCCAGAGCTTCTGACTCTTGGTCTTGTCCCAAAGTAGCAACTGGTATTCAAATCACTAAGTAGAAACTAGGATATTGTATTTGAGTTTGGAAAGACATGTCAGAAATCATGAGTGGTTCAAGGAAATTAAGTCAAGCCAGGGAATAGAACCGGGGGAGCGAAATAACCAAGTAATATGTGCCAGGAAAGGCAGGCCCAACCTGTGGGGTGAATCTAATGGGATAGAAAGTTAAAAAAAAATGTAGGGTCCAGTTCAGCTAGCTATCTGCAGATTCCCTGGGCCAGAGGCCTCTTAACTATCTATGTGGGGCTTAGCTATGCCCATCAGTCTCTTACAGCAACTGTCTTTTGCTCCCAGTGGAGTCACCTTTTCAGGCTACTCAGGCTCAAGATGAGAAGCATGAAATGGTCTCTTGTCCTCTTTCCACCTCAAACTACCTGCCAGACAACACATACTCTCAGCATTGACTATTGTTTTTTTTTTTTTTTCTTCCCCTGCGTTCATTAAATATTTCGGTTGTAGTAAATCTCTTTCCATAATGTATATGTGGAATATAGTCAAGGATGGCAGGAAAAAAAAAAAAAAAAGAAACACATAACCTAGATGAGTGGCAAGAACACAATAATTTTAAGTAAGTTCAAAACTGCCTCTAAAGTTTGAGTCCTGGTGATGCTATGGAGTTACTGTGTCCGTTCTGAGTTTCTCAAACCATCATCACGTCAAAAATTTCTCTTTACCACACCATTTCAGGTATAAGTCTTCATACATTTGCATGATTTTTGATTTCCATCCATATTCCCCATTAGAGTGCAACTCCATTAGGCAGGCTTCTTAGCTTTTGCTATTCATTGTGTTTTAAGCACGGAGCATAATGTTGGTACTTAATAGGTATGTGGTTAAGTAGTTATTGTATGCTTGACTGAATAAATTATGCTTTTACATTTTTGTACTGCTTAGTTTTTTCATCTGGGAAATGGAAAAAAATGAAGCCAATCTCAAAGTGTTGGTGTAAGAATGGTTTTTAAATGCACAAAATGCAATATCTATACATACACACACATACACACACACATATATCAAATGCAGTAGGCACTAGAAATGTGATGGGTGTTATTATTGTTCAATGATGGGGTCTGTTTCTTAGACAGAACAGATACATTTCCTCTCAGATGGCAGCAAAATATTAAATATTGAAAATACAGGAAATTATTTTTAAAGGAAAGATCTATGAGAGTGACTGGAAAGATCAGAGCATCATGATTTCAAGACGTGCCAAACTCAGTCTCAATTACTTGTGTATTATCAACCTCATCTAGGTTTTTCACAGATGTTCCGGTAGATAAAAAAATAAATAAATAAGAGTAAAAAGGAGGAGGAGTAAGAACTGCTAGATAGCAGAAAGAAATGAAAATTGATGTGAACGTGCTGCTATAGCAACCTCCTGGTTTACTGTGTTGCTTGCTACTTAAGGCTTGAATACAATATGATATCACTTATTCCTAGGAACAGACTGAAGAATATCATGCATCAATGTCTCAGCCCCAAGGGGTATCTATCTTTAGTTGCACATTTGAATAAATTAATGTATTATAATATATTAGGACATTTTAATGATTTTAGACTTTATTAGGCTATTTAAAATGTATGTCTTGTTTACTTTATCAATTTTAATGAAATTAATAATTTTAGATTAGAGACCTTTGGGCTGCCTTACTCGTGACAGTTTGATTCACGCAGGGAAGAGACTGCCTTTAACTTTGTATCAAATAAACAAAGGCTATAGTGCAAGTGTCAATCCTCCTCTGGCTGCAGTTGAGTCTTGTATCCCTGACAACCTGGCCTGTGACTAGATACTTCCCCTCCGCTTGCACTGCTTTTCTAATATCAATGTGCTCATGATTTTAATGTCAAATTTCATCCCACAATATACCAACACAACCGTTTTGCAGGGATCACATCCACAAAAAAAGAGATCCTGGGGCCTCAGAACTGAGCAACGGGGAGCAGCTTCTTTTCTGCAGTCACAGAGTGGGTTGACAGTTCCCTGCAATCTAAGGTAACAGACGAATATGGGACCAATATTGTCTTCTCGGTGTGAAAATGAATTAAAATAAGAATGGCTATCCTTCATCGTGATTAAGAGGCCACACCTCATTTTTGCAACAGAGTGTATTTCAAACACCATGTTAGTTGCTGGGAACACGGTGACAAAGAGGGAGGGATGCTTGCTCGTAGTAGATTATGGCTCAGGAGGAGAGAGACGGGTAACAAAGTTGAGTATAGTTTAAGGGGTGCTTTGATAGAGGCAAGCCTGTGGCAGTTCATCTGGAGAGACTCCTTTCTGTGTAGAAAGGGGTCAGGGTAGTTTTCTGAGAGAAGGTAATATCTGGATGGAGACTAAAGGAGCAGTGAAAGGCAGCCAGCCCAAGGAGGCCAGGATAGGTGTGAGTGTGTGAGTGTGAGTGTGTGTGTGTGTGTGTGTGTGTAGGTGTGGGGGGGGAGGGGCTTATGAGCTAAATGGTCAACATATGAAAAGGCCATAAAGATAAAGATCATGTCACAGTTTGTGAACTAAAATATTTTAGGACACTTCTAACGCCATTGCGAGATGGTACATGGCAGGTGAGCCTGACAGGTCAATAGGGGCAAGGATATGAAGGCCTCCCATACCCAAACTGGGATGTTAGGACTTGATTCTAGGGACATTCAGGAATCCTTGAAGAGATTTAGGTATAAAGTGATAAGATCGGATGTTTATTTTGGAAATATTGCTGTGAATTTTAAAGAACACAACCCAAATCTAGCTATTGGTGGACTGTGTGTGTAGTATTAACATCTCGATTTCAGGATGTTCTAAACCAGACTCAGTGCAACCTTTCCCAAATCTCTTTTCCTATGTTCCCAGACTCAGCGACTTCACCATTCACCTTATCACTGAGCTGGAAAACTTAAAATCATCTTCCCATGGTCCTTTCCTTGTGTACCTAACCAATCACTGAAGTATACAAATATTAACTTTTTCCTCTCTTGCTTTTTTTTTTTAAGGATTTATTTATTTATTTGAATGAGTGAGCGAGTGAGCGAGAGAACATACACAAGTAGGAGGGGTAGAGGGAGAGGAAGAGAAAATGTGAAGTAGACTCAGCACTGAGCACAGAGTCCTACTACATGCCGCTGGATCTCATGACCCTGAGAACAGGATTTTAGCTGAAACCAAGAGTTGGATGCTCAACCGAAAGCACCACCCAGGTACCCCTCCTCGCTTGCTTTTCAATTCACAACTAATACCCTAGTTAAACCATATTTTGTAAATTTCCCATCCCAACTGCTCTGAGAAACATTTTGTGAAGACAGGGAATGGATATGATTACTACCCTTGAAAAGTCCTTCAGTGGCTTCCCAGAGCCTGTTGAATCAAGTCTAAATCTATTATCATGACATGTAAAGGGCTCCAAGTCTTGTGTCTGTTGGCCCTTTGTATGAGGGAGAAAAACCATGAGAGACTCTTATCGATAGGAGATAAACTGAGAGTTGCTGGAGTGGAGGGGCATGGGGAGTGGGGTAATGGGGCAACGGGCATTAAGGAAGGCACATGATGTGTTGAACACTGGGTGTTCTACCCAACTGAAAACTACTGAACACCACATCTGAAATTAATGATGTACTATATGTTGGCTAGTTGAATTTAAATTTTTAAAAAAAATTAAAAAAAGAACAAATAAAATGCTCTAAGTCTTGCCCTAAAATGCATTTCTAACCCTACCCCCTGTTACACCTGATTTCACATCCTCTACCTCAAGGCATAAAAAAATACCTCTCTCCACAGAATGCCTACATCACAATGACCATGTTCTTTCCTTGCTTATGATTATTCTTGACTCCTTGCAATGTTTGGAAATAGTGCTCATTGGTATCAATCATAAAAGCTACCTTTTCCCTGAAGTATGTGTTAATGCTCTGATTTGAGGTGAAGGACCCCTGCTGTGCACTATTCTGGACTTGTCTTAGGGCTCCTTTAAGATCTTCTTCCTTGGTCCTTATTTCATTTTGCTGATTTCTATGACAAACTGTAAGCTCTAAGTCAGGGAATGCAAACTGAGGTAGCCCACTTTCAATTTTGCTTGGCTGGCCCAAAGTTTTATATACAATAATTTGCATGTCTGTCTTATGGACATGTGCTTTCCATTTCCCGGAGTTGAAATGTTCTCACTTATTTCATATATTTAGCCTTTATCTCTTCCCCAGCCAATGATCATAAAGTCATTACAGGGGTAACAAAACTGTACTGACAAGATTTAGGCTGTAAAAAAAAAAGAGTGACATAGCATCAGAATAAAATTATAGATACACAGTGAAATAACATTAGAAAAAGAAGTTTCTTCAATGCAGGAATTTACTTCATTTTCAGTCTTTTTACAATTATGTCACAGTTAAGTGCCCAATGCATATATTTTTTTAACAAATGCATAAAATCCCAGGTCATCAAAAAAGATTATTTTTAACAAGGGATGGTAATGGGTTATTTCCTGTACCCTTCTAAATAAAAATATGTAACTGCTTAATCTTGTAAGAATGGCCTTGCAAAAGAGAAGAGAGGGAGAAAGAAGGGGATGGAAAAGAGAGAGAGAGAGAATTAATTTATTTCTAGTCTCTTCTGAATAATCAAAGTTGTATAAAATCTAGAAAAGGGATATCTTGACACAAGACTCAGGAAATTGGGGTTGGTTTTGTTTTTGTTTTTAAAAATTACTTTGAACAAAAATAATAAAAAATAATAAAAATAAAAATTACTTTGTAGGGCAGCCCAGGTGGCTCAGCAGTTTAATGCCACCTTCAGCCTGGGGTGTGATCCTGGAGACCCGGGATCGAGTCCGTGTCGGGCTCCCTGCATGGAGCCTGCTTCTCCCTCTGCCTGTGTCTCTGCCTCTCTCTCTCTCTCTGTCTCTCTCTGTGCATCTCTCATGAATAAATAAATAAAATCTTTGAAAATCACTTTGTTGAGGTATGATTTATATATATATATGTGTGTGTGTGTGTGTGTGTATGTATATGTGTGTGTATGTGTATACCTGGATGCACATATTTAATATATACAACTCAATGAGTTTGGGGTAAGAGTACACCTGTGAAACCATCACTGCCAAGTCCAAAAGCAGATCTATCACCCACTACGACGGTTTCCTTAAACTTAGATTTTACTTCCCATTCAGCTTTCCCACTTACTTCTTTTAAACAAGTCATTTTACCTTTATGAGATAAAGATTTTTTTCCTTAGGTATAATCTAGTTAGAATTGTATGGGGTGCCTGAATGGCTCAGTCAGTTAAGCATCTGACTTGATTTTATCTCTGTCATAATCTCAGGGTCAAGAGATCAAGCCCCCTGTTGGGCTTTGCACTGAGCATGGAGTCTGCTTAAGATTCTGTTTCCTCTCCCTCTGCTCCTCCACCTGCCCTTGCTCATGAGCGCACTCTCTTTTCCCCACTCTGTCTCTAAAATAAAATTAAGTTTTAAAAAATGTAGTTAGAATTGTGTGAGGAATGGGTAGGAGAGTATATAGAGAGCTATATGTGTAATAAGATTGCAAAATCAGCGTGTACGGTACAATTTGCATGTCATTAAAATTGCCCTTGAAAATCCCTTAAAATTCCTTATTGTAAATAAACTAACATACTTTACAAGAGTCTCCAAAATGTAGGGTGAGTGCTCCAAGCTGGGTACCGAGTGATCTGTTGGAGTTGAAAAGAAAATGATAGAATGCCCATTTATATTATAATTGTATCTCATCTTTTAAATTTTATATGGTGTAGGTCATTTAATGTTGGCCAAATATTAGTTCAAAAGTGCATATGCACAATTTACAAATAAGTATGCATATACTGGTAATTTTTTCCTAAGTTTAAAGTTTTATTCATAGGGATATATATTTTGAAAATGTCGTGGACCACTGTTTACCACTGATCTACAAGATAGTAATGCCATCTTCACAAAAAAAAAAAAAAAAATACAAAACTCAAGTTTTTTCAATGCCTATTTAAACATTAGTCCATTACAATATAGTTTATACTTTTAGTCTTAATTCTAAATAAATACACTCTTCCTCTCAAGCCATAGATTAACTTAATTTCATGTCATCAAAGACATTACTTGCTTCATAGTACTTTGCCTATTCTGAAAGTGCCCTGCACTGGATTTAAGGAATCTATTTCTTTTTTATATATCTTCTCTATTACCAAGATAAAAGTTTATATTTTTTGCTTTCCATATCATTGAATTCTGAACCCTGATTTTCTTAATACTAAAATGTATATGAAGTAAAATTAAGTCTGTGAGCATTGTCCCTCCTAGGAATGCTAAAAGGGCCTGTAGTGTAAAAAAAAGTAACCATTTTATACCAAAGGATAATATTTTAATAATAAGTACATAACTTTAGTCATTCTCATGGTGCTTATCTAAACAGTTTAACAAACTAAATGTCAAATGGCTAATATTTCTTTTTTTTTAAAGATTTTATTTATTTATTCATGAAAGACAGAGAGAGAGAGAGAGAGAGAGAGAGACTAAGAGAGAGATACAGGGAGAGGGAGAAGCAGGTTCCATGCAGGGAGCCTGACATGGGACTTGATCCCCAGACCCCAGGATCACGCCCTGGGCTGAAGGCAGACGCTAAACTGCTGAGTCACCCAGGGATCCCCAAATTGCTAATATTTCTAATGTAAATATATGTATTTTTTATTGTCATCCGTGTTATCCCTGAAGGAGACAGTATGGAAGCTATCTTTGAAGATAGCATCTGATGATTCTCAGCTCTCGATATTCGTGTCCCTATTTTGCCCCTTGCACATTCAATAGAGTCACCCTGTGTAACCAATAAGATGTTACAGAAATTCTAGAACATAACTTCTGGGACTAGGTCATAAACAGTTTCTAACTTGCTCTCTCTTGGATTACTAGTTCTGGGAAAAGTTAACAACCACGTCAAGATGACAAACAGCCTTAGGAAGAGGTCTAGTGGTGATTAACTGAGGCCTTCTGCCAATAACAAGAACTAACTTGCCAGGCATGTGAATGAGATGCCCTGGGAGCAGATCCCCCAGCCTTAGTCGAGCCTTCAGATGACCAGCACCAGTGACACTTGACTGGACCTGATGAGAGACACTGAGTCATCACTACCCAGCTAAGCTGCTCCCACCTTGACCCACGGAAACTGTGGTAGGAAATGCTTACTGGATTCAGCTGCTAAGTTTGGGGTTAATTTGTTACTTGGCCGTAGATAACTAAGGATGGCAGGGTATACAGGGGAAAGAATTTGGACTGAGAGGTTAAAGATAAAATGTGTCTTGATGGCATCTTTGAAGCTGAGTGCTCTTGGACAGGTTAAGTCTCTTGTGCCTCAGTTCTGTCATCAGTAAATTAAGGGCAATAAATTGTGTCTCACAGAAGTCTGAAGAGTAAGTGAGATAAAAGAATTTAAAGAACCTGGAAAGTGCTTTGTCCTCAGCAAGCATTTATTTCTTTCTTTTTTAAAAAAATGTGCTCTATTTTGCAAGGTTTTAAGGTTTTGAGATTATTCTCAGCACACAGACATGGGTTTTATAGGTCGTGGAAGAACTAGAGGCAGAGATGAGACTATGGATGTTCAGGTACTGCCTTTTTTTAATTATTTGTTTATATTTATTTGAATAAAGCTTTGGCTTTGAAGATCTTAATTTAAAAGAGATGAGTTTTTATAAACATTCTCTTAAGTAGAAGTGAAGAGGGTAACTTATTCCTGAATATTTTTGTAAGCTCAAAGTATAAAATATCTGGAGGAAATACAACTTCTCCAGATCTTGTAAAAACTCTGCTACACTTTGACAGGGTCTCTGACAGCTTCGTGTTTCTGTTAGTGACCCGGAGGTCAAGAAAACAGCTTGGGAACGTGCTGTATCTGTTTCTTCCCTGTGTGTCTATCTTGATTCCATTATTTCTGTGTCTTTGACTAAGTAAATTCAGAAAGTGTGAGTGTTTGTATGTGCAGTCTTTTATTTTGCTAATTCATAAATGACCTGCAATGCCCTTACCCTTGCCATTTAACACTGACATTTCAAATTATTTTTGATAGTCTCTGAAGTGCCATGACCTACACTAGGTGCAGGGACTCTGCATGAAGACTTGCGAGACTTCTTGAGTTCAAATCCCAGCTCTGCCACTACTCTATGAACCTGTGCAAATTAAAAACACTCTGTGCTTTGGTTTCCCCCAAGCAAAAGGTAAGAATAATTATAGTATCTATCTTAGAAGTTATAAGTGTGAAAATATAACAAAAAGGGCTAGTGTCTGTTAACAATTTAGAACACTGCCAGTCCAACAGCAGGTTTTTTACATCATTTTTCATTTTAATGAGATAAATATTTGAATGGCCTGGGCCCAGAAGGTAAACAACCACCACTCAGCAACCAGAACCCTTCCCTTTCCTACTCCTTGCACATTCTCAAATTTGCTTCACTGAGATTTTGAGAGGACTTTATATACTCTTGTGGTATTTGATAATTTGAGTATTTCCTCAAATAAAACCTTAACAAATGACAGATGTATACTTCACTCTGAAATGAAAGTGTGTTTGCCTTTGACCGGTGCATTTGATTTTCACAGCTCTCAGATTTTCTCTAGGTGTGTGAGTGTGTTGGGAAAGGGCATTGATTGGGGAGAATCAATCTACCTTTTTTAGCAGTGGTTCTGAACTCCTTTGAAAATGTAATAAAAGCTATAGTCCACCTCTCCAGTAGGAAAAAAAAAAAAGTCACTAAAGTTATGACTATGGACACCAATGGGTCCTTTGCTGTTTTTGCTATAGGCCAAGAAAGTCGACTAAGGATTATTGCAGCCTTTTATGACAATGGTTGCTGAATTTAGGAAAGAACAAGAGAGAGAGAAATAGAAAAAAAAAATTCAGGACATCATTTCACAAAACACTGGAAACCAAAAGGACTTTAACAAAGGAGCTCTCACTTGTACTACTGGGGATAATTCTGCTAGCTTGTAAGAAAGGTATGACATGGATTCAAAAGAGACTTTGAGAGATATGTAAAGTGGTTTGTCATTATTTAATCTGTGCTTTGTGGAGGAACCAGGAATTGGGGGGTGGGGGGAGCTTGCAAGGGAGGGCCCTGAGACCATGGAACTGAAACTCCATTCACCTCTCATCTACCGAGAGAGAAGTCATGCTTTCATTGATATTACTTACTGGGCTTCCACATAAGATTGTATTTGAAAAAAGGGTTTCATGATTTTCAGAGGATTGGGAACCACTCTTCTAGATGTTTGTCTATATAGATAATCCCAAACTTGAACTTCTGAATCTGGATTATCAGAATCTGAGAAAGGTTATATTGGCTGATATACAATATTGTATGATAGGACAAGGGTGACTGCAGACTAGTTTATCTAATTCCAAGTATGTAAAAAATGGGGCTTCTAATGAAGCCACAAAGAGGTAGATTTAGAATTAGTAAAAACATTAAATAGTCAAAAGAGTTAAAAATTGAGCGCCTCAAATTGTAGAAGAGGTTGCATAAAAATAGTTGCAAATAATTGTAGACAAAAGCAGAGTCAGTTACTCAGATCCAATGAGGTAGTCATGGGATATCCTTGGTTGTTAAGGCTGACGTTGAGAGGGGGAAGCTCTTCTACAAATCTTCTTTGGATTACAGTTTAAGCAAAAAAAGTACCTGCTAAGTCCTATCCACTGTCATCCACTACGGCAACATCTCAGCTCTTACCTCATTTCACTAGTTTTCAGTTCAGACATTTAGCTGACAATAGTCACGAGTCATGATGTAAATAAGTAAACCCCATGCATGTACACGTCGAACAGTATGGAATCGCCAATATTGAGCTTTTTTGACTAAAAATGGCAGTTGCATATGGTCCAACCTAACATTTTCTTGAACACACTCTTCCCTAGTTTTGAGGCAAAAAATATATGTTCCAGATAACATCCTCCCCTCTGCATCACATCTTCCTGCTAACCCGCAGGGGTCCCCCTCTTCTTTGATGGCTTGATAAGAGCAGCTGAAGAGGTGTGAAGGAGCCCACTGCTTGAAAGTAAAGAGAAAGTAGTCAAGTCCTGTCTTCTCTTGTTCAACAGCTCTTGTCAAGGCTTGTCCTGGGGCTCCTCAAGGGGACAATCATAGAGAGCTAAAGTTACAGTGGCCCTAAAATCCCCTTGGTTAGTCCTTTAACCATGTATTTTATCTTCTCGACAGGCCCTTTAGTGATAAAATATCTAAAACACAGCGTTCTATACAATGCAATGTTAAAACGCCTCGCGGGAGAGTAAGGCAGGTGAAAGGGTTGAGACTTCTCAAGGAAGCGAGGCAAAGGCAGCAGCTCTGATTGCTTCTGGAGTGCTCTCAGGAAAGCTGTGCCCAAGTCCTTTAAAAGCTGGTTTACTTCCCAAGTAAACATGGTTGCCAGCAAGAGCAACCGTGTGCTGGGTCCGAAAGGAGGAGAAGAAGCAAAATGCATCAGTGGCCTCCCTGAGATCATAGAAAACCAAAGTGGACATTTCTTCTAGATGCTATTAGCTACTCCTCCCTCTCAGGTGAGCCCCTTTGGTTTGCCTGCCTTTGAGGAGGCTGCTGAGAATCATTCAAGCCAGTTAAAAAAAAAATGGTTTCAAGTAAGTATCTGAAACACAAACACATTAGCTCAAAGTGCTGGAAACACAGTAATAATCACAAAGTCCTTACTTCTTCTCTCCTTTGTACCATTCAAAGGCCGGAGGCGGCACACCTGCACCTTCGCATCTTATCAATCCACTGCGTCCCGGGGCCACGGTGCCAGATTTAATTTCCTGAATCGTAGGAGCGACTGAAAAAGAAACAAACAAAGCAAGAAACCAGTGGGTAAGTGAAACTAATCTGCAGCAAAAATATAACACACATATATTTTTATTCCTTCTATATTCAAAGCAATCTTGTGCCTGATAGGCCAATGCATCACATTTTCAGTGTTTTATGCTTCTAATACAAGACTAGTCATTTTCAGCTTCATTTTTCAAGTTGGACAATAGATGAATGTTCCCAAGGAGTGCACAGTAAATGCAATACATTTTGGCCTTGCTTCCTGTTGGAAAAATGGCATTGTTGAGGGGAACACTTCATCTGTACTCCAGTCAGACTACAGTCCCATAATAGCTCTCATTTATTGAGTGATCACTGGGAGCCAGTCACTGGGCTAGGTGCATTATGTTCAAGATTTCCTCAGGGTAATACTGTAAGCTAGATGGGATTATCCCAACATCATAAATGTGAAAACTGGAAGCTCAGAGAGGTTAAATAATTTATCTAACGTCACACAGCTACTTAGCTGAAGAATTTGGGCTTAGTAGGGGCATACTGACTTAGGCACATTGACTCAAAGCCTCAGCTCTTCCATTATTCTGTGTTTTCTTCTGCCTACTTCCTGCACTTTAGCACATTAGTGTTTTTTTGGGGGGTTGTTTCTTCTACCCGGAATGCTATTCTTTTCCATTTCTACAGATTTAGGCTCAATTAGGCGTCTCCATTCTCTTTCCTGTTGCTCCGGTTGAAAATAGCTTTCCAGTCTCGAAATAGTTTATCTAAATCTCTCATCCCATTGCTTTCCATCTTGTATGGTAATTATTTATGGGAATGCCAGGCTTGTTTGTTAGCTGCCTGAAGGCAGGGTGAGTATCTGGTTCATGTTCAGAAATCAAAACCCACAAAATGATGCTTAAAAAGCTTCTTTCTAATATAGCCACTCCTTTACTTATCAAATAGTTGTTGAGCCATCAACACACACCAGGCATTTCTCAAGGCACAAAGCAGTGCAATTCCCGGATGTGATGAAGTCTATGTTCTAGATGGAGGGAGGGAAGGGGAGACAGATTATAAGCAGTAAATAAAATAAGTAATTCAAATAAAACATTAGACAGTGATAATAGAGATGATAAATAAAAATTAGGGCAGGATAAGAGGAGTCTGAGCAAGGAATAGATTATAGTTCTATGTAAGGTAATCTGAGGAAGATTTATTGAGAAAGTGAGATTTACGTAAAGACTAGATGTAGATGAGTGAGTTTGCTCTGTGGATATCCAGAGAAAGAGCCTTTCAGGAAGAGAGAAGAGCTTGCAGTGAGGCCCTGAGGCTGAGGCAAGCCTGACTTGCTTGAAAAATAACAAAGATAACCATGTGGCTGAAGGAAAGGAAAAAGAAGGAGGATTATCGGGAGATGGAGTGTGATGATTAAATTTGCGTCAACTTGACTGTGTCACAGCGTCAGGGTATTTGCTCTTTCTGGGTGTGTCTGGTTCTGTAGGAAATACCATTCAGATCAGTGGACTCAGTGAAGTGTATGCATACCACAGAGTCCATTGAAGGCCTGACCAGAACAAGAGGCAGAGGAAGGGAGAAATGCCCCCCTTCTTTACCCGACTGTTGGAGGTAAAACACTGGTCTTCTGCTCTCAGACTGAGATTCACACCACTGGCTCCCCTGGTTCTCAAGCCTTCAGACTTGGACTGAGCTATACCACTGGCTTACCTGAGTTTTCACTTGCAGACAGTAATTCAGGGGCCTCCTCAACCTCATGTGAGCTATTCCTGATAACATAATCTCTTTGTGTGTGTGTAAGTAGGTAGATATGTGTAAATATGTATGTGTGTATCTATCTAGATATCTGTAGGTTTTATGCATATAAGTATATGTATACATCCACACCATATATAGACTTATTTCTATATGGACGTAGACACACACACACAGGTTACTGGTTCGGTTTCTCTGGAGAACCCTGACTAATACTTGGGGCCAAAGGATAGATCAGATAGGACCCTGAGGGCCATTTTAAGGACTTGGCTTTACTCTGAGCAAAATGGTGAACGACTATGGAAGAGAGATATAATCTAGCTTTTTTTTCAAAGGTATTTTGGGTGTTGTGTTGAGAAAACATGATAGTGAGGCCAGGAGGGAAGCTGAGCACTCACAGGAAGCTGTTGCAGGAAGCAAGGCAAGTGATGCTGGTAGCTCAGATTAGGGGGGTAGCACTGGGGGTAGGAAAAGTAACTGGCTTTGGAGTCTGTTGTGAAATTGAAGCCAATGGGATTTTCCTAACATAGTAAAAAATGAACAAACAAAAACCAGGAGTCCAGGGTGACTTCATTTGGCTTCACTGGAAGGTTAGACTACCCTTCGCCTGAGATGGGTAAGATAATTAGTTGATGAGTTTGGGAGAGAAACATTAGGAGCTGTATGCAGGTGTCATTGTCTTTTAATAGATTTTATTTTTTAGAGCAATGTCTGTTCACACAAAACTGAGTGGAAGGTACAGAGATAGCCCATATACCCCTTGCCCCAATCCATGCCTAGCCTCTCTGTATGGACGTTCCCTACCACAGCAGTACCTTTGTCTCAGCTGATGAACCTACATCGACACCTCACGATCATCTAAAATCCGTAGTTTACATTAGGTCTCCTTCTTGGGGTTGTATATCCTATGGGTTTAGACAAAAACTTAATGACATATATCTGTCATTATGATATGGTACAAATTATTTTCACTGCCCTAAAAATCTTCTGTGTTCTCTGCCTATTAATCTCTACCACCCCGCCACCCCTGGAAACCACTGATCTTTTTATTGTCTCCAAGGTTCTGCATTTTCAGACTGTTATATAGTTGTAATCACAGAGCATGTAACCTTTACAGACTGGCTTCTTTCACTGAGTGTAATGCATTTACGGTTCCTCCAATGTCCTCTCATGGCTTGAAAGATCAATTCTTCCTAGCACTTGAATGATATTCCATCATTTGGAAGTACCACGGTTTATTTATCCATTCACTTACTTAAAAGTATCTTGTTTGCTTCCAAGCACTGGTAATTAGAAATGCAGCTTCCTAAACATCCACGCACAAGCTTTGCGTATGTAAGTTTTAAGTTCCTTTGGGTAAATACCAAGGAGTGCAATTGTTGGATCACATGACAAAGTTGTGTTTAGTCTTATAAGAAACTACAAACTATTTTCCAAAGTGGCTCTATCATTTTGCATTTCTACCAGCGACGTATGAGCGCTCTTTTTGCTCCACAACCTCATCAGCACTTGGGGCCATCGGTGTTCCAGATTTTGGTCATTCTATTAATTGTGTAGTGGTATCTCATTATTTGATGTGGAACATTTTTTCATATACTTAATTGCCATCTGTGTATCTTTGGAGAAGTTTCTGTTAAAGTGTTTGGCCCATTTTTTAATTGGGTTGTTTATATTCTTATTTAATTGGGTTGAGGTTTAAGAGTTCTTTGTGAATTTTGGATAACCATCCTTTATCTGATGTGCCTTTTACAAGTACTTTCCCCCAGTCTGTAGCTTATGTTTTCATATTCTTAACAGTGTGTTTCACAGAGCTGAAATTTCTAATTGTAATGAAGTTCATCTTATCAATTATTTCTTCTATGGATTATGTATGGCTTTTGGTGTTGCAGCTAAAAAGACATCACCCATTCCAAGGTCATCTAGATTTTCTCCTCTGGTATCTTCTAGGAGTTTATATGCATATCTATTTTCATAAATATTTTCTCTTCTATCCATCTTTTTAACGTACTACATATTTTAAATAACACTATAGGAAAGTGTTTAACACAACAGGAACCTTGAAAATGCAAATACTAATTCATTCAGACAAATGACCTGAGTTAAGTGTGCACCCTGGATATATTTAAGTTTCTTTAGAAAGCAATAAAAAAATACAGAGTTTAATGATTTTTCAATATGCAGTGAATGTGAAAACTGTAAACACCCTTACAACAGAACATTGCCTTTCCTTTTAAAAATACTCTAGGAAATTCATCATTTTCTTTTAAAGGTGATACTTCACTTTGAAATTATAACACCTCTATTTCTCTGTGGTATTTTTATTCTTAATAGTAAAAGTTCAGTTTATAGTTCTGGAAAGAAACTTGTAAAGAAATATTATTTTTATTAAAGTGCTTGCTAATAACTTGATGAAAAAATAATAAAAAAATGTTGCCAAACATATTTGAAGAAAATGCTATGAGATAATACACATGCCCATTTATATATTTATATATGTAGTATATATATGTAGATATGTTAATATATTATATATGTATGTATATATCTGTATGTGTATAGGCCTATGAATTTGTGTATATATATGTACATATATATACACAAATATATATATATATACACACACACTCTGTCTCATATAAGCAATCATTTAATAAATTTAATTATCTTTATAAAGCAAAAATCCCATCTCCCCATAAAAGGCAATAAAATATACAAAAGACATCTATAAATAAAATCCAACTTATTTGTCAATTATTATGACACATTTTTGCTTGTGAGAGGCATAGGTAGGATTATATTTCCACTCTTGCTCTCATAGGCTTTAATCTCTTTCTCTCCCTGTCACACTCAGAGGCCATAATCTTTTATAATATCCAACTATTATTGAAGATGAAATAACCATATGCAACAGGAGATCCATCACAAGCTTCTATTGATAACCTGGTTAGTTTAATTACTCTCTTGTTTGTCAAGGGGGCCATGACTCATTATAAACAAAACCATGAAATCCGGAACATTGCCTGAAAACCCATGCGTAATGAACCGAAATAAAATCTAATTTGTCATTAAAAGGCTTTTATGCAGTTCTTTGTGCATATGGCTCAACACTAGGTGCTTTACCACACAAGTTAAAGGGACATGATCCTGTTGTCTAGAGGTTCACAGGCTGCTATAATGGACACTGAAAATGGAAAGATACCTAAAATGTCATATGGAAGCATACATGAAGAATGAGTCAAGAATTAACACTGTTTGTAAGAAAAAGTCCTAAGAACATTTTTTTTGTGTTAGGGAATTAAAGGGCTATGGGTAATCAATATGGAGAGGGGAGTCTGATGTAGATTTCATTTTGAGGTTAAAATTATACACTTGAACTTGAAGGCTCTATTGATTTTTCTTGGAGACATGAATGAGCCCTTTCCATATTCTTCTTCTACCTCTCTTAAAAATGACTATTCAAAAAAAAAAGAAAGCGGATTCATCCACCTATCTTCATTCCTTTATCAATTAAATATTTTTATTAGGGACTATGTTAATTTAAAAAATGGTATTCTTGCCTCATAGGGTTAACATTTTTGAGGTGTGTGTGTATGTGTGTGCATGCATGTACAAAAAGTAAATAAATAAATAGTAAAAAAGCTGTATGAACTAAGATGAGAATTGAGCAGAATAAAAGAAAAAGGAATCCTGAGATATATTGTTTTATGTGGTGCGGTCACGGAGGTCCTTATTGATAAGGCAACATTTGAGCAGAGAATTAGAGAAATAGAGAAATAGAGAAAAGGAATCATGCGGTTGTCTGCAGTAACATATGAAAAGGAAACAGAAAAGCAATAGGCCTTGAGTTGAGAGAGCATGTTTGAGATGGAAACATTCTTAAAGGTTTAAGTAGCAGCAAACAGTCATCATGGCCTGAGCAGATAAGTGAGAGGAAGAATCCAGAAGAGAAAATTGGGCAGGCAGGTGGGGCTCAGATTCTGAAGAGTCTGGTAGCCCATGGTAAAGCCTTTGAATTTTGTTCCAAGGAGATGAGGTTTTAGAGATTTTGAGCAGAGAGACATGGCTTGATTAACTTTTTATAAATATTCTTTGGCTGCTGAGTAGATCATGGTCTGCAGAGAGGCAGGAAGGGAAACAGAACTGCAGAAGTGCTAGGAGGCTATTGTAGTAATTTTTAGGATGATGAGAAAGCCATTGGCCAATCCATAAAAAAGGAAGGAATTTAGAGAAAATTTAATTAAATAGATCATTGGTCACATTGGACCTGAGTCAACTCATTTCAGTTAACTGGCAGTGACAGGACATTTTTAGTGAAATTCCAAGTTTATACCATTCTGAACTCTATTACTTTGTATAAATAGAAGAATTCTATGGAGACAAAAATGTCTGATTATACCCAGCAGGTTTCTTTTCTAGAGCACATCTCAGAGACTGTGACGTACATGTATGTCTTATGAATATTTTTTAGTATGAAGCTTTTTCCAAACTTATGAGACCATGGAATTGCAAAAGTTTTTTTTTTAATATTTTATTCATTTATTCATGAGAAACACAGAGAGAAAGACAGAGACACAGGCAGAGGGAGAAGCAGGCTCTCACAGGGAGCCCGATGCGGGACTCAATCCCTGGACCCGGGATCACACCCTTCGCTGAAGGCGGATGCTCGACTGCTGAGCCATCCCAAGTGTCCCTGTAGAAGATTCTATATTAAAGTCCTGTGGGGCTAATATGTTTTTGGATATGATCTGGGTATGTTGGACAGTGGGACTTGTAGATGTCTAAGGTCTAGTCCACATCCTATGTTATGTGATTTATTACTATTCAGGTCAACAATCATCCCTGGTTAAACAGGTTTCTATGTGCTCATGAAGTATAATGCACTCATGAATTTTATGTGGGGAAAAGGCCACAGTTATTTGCATCATAAATATATAGTCATTTATTTGCCAGAAATATATACCTTACAACAACTATGATTAATTATCAAACTGGAGCTATAACAATGAATTATAAGTATGCTTAGCTAAGTTGTACAAAACACTCATTTTCCACCAAAAATACATTGTTTTAAGAAATCATATTGAACCCTTCCTAGAAGAGATAACCAAATGGTAAAATCTGAATGATTGCTCCCAGAACCTATTTCTTTTTACCATCATACCCCATTGCTCTATGAATTTCGGCCATGACCCAGTAGTGTAAGTTTCTTTTACAGGGAATGGGAGTGTAAAGGTAGGCATCTGCATGTGTTTGTGTTTCTGGAACTGTTTTTCTTTCCAGAAAGACCATTTTTGTTTTGCTTAGATGCAGCTTCTTTCAATTACACCAAAGTAGCAAAGAAACTGATTACTTGAGCATCTCAAATTCATAAGTACAATGGCATCCTTTGGAATAGATGGATTTGTGTGCACTGCTGAAATTTCAAAATACTGCCCTTATATCAAATTGTATATAGCTGTAAGCTGAAGCAATTGTATACTGAAATGAGTTAATTTTAGAGAAGTATTACTAGATGGATGTGGGGAACAGCAAAGAAGGGATGTTGGGAAAAGCCAGCAGTGAAAGGGTCAAGAAGGGGTATTTAACACCTGTGTGATTAGATGCTCATAAAAGAGGAGTCTTCCCTTTTCATTTACTCAGTGGGATTATTTCCATTCATTGTTTAGCCAGTCATTTCAGGATGAAGATAATTAAAGGTTCTTCATCCAAAACTCCAGGCTCTGCAGGTGCAAGCAACAGAACCTCTGCACTTGGCACCCAATAAGCCTAATCAAGATTCAAGTTTTCTTAGTTACATGACAATAGCCACAAAGACCTTCTTCCTCTCTTGTCATTCTCAGTGGGAGCTTTGGTTTTGTACAAAGTCCTGTTATCAAAAAGATGAATGAATCCAAGAATTCTTTCAATAGCCTTAGTGAATTAAGGTAGTTCAAATGAAACCTTATAGTTCCAAAGGCAAACAAATTTGACACCATCCCTCTCCCTCAGAATGATGGACAATGACGAAGGTGCCATATTAAAGAATTACAGCAAAAAAGAAGAGTGAGGAATAGTAAAGAGAAGTAAATCGTGAGGAAGTCTGTCCTACAGAAGTATGTAGGAAAACACTGTGGTAAATAAGCATGTTGACCTTGTTTGAAATTCTAGAACTTGTGAGCTACACCAAAGAAGCCTCAGTCAAATAAACAGTCTTTGAAAAAAATTTAAGGCTTCCAGTACCTACCAGAGAACACATCATATAGGATGTGCTCAATACACAATTGTTACGGATGAGGATGATGATAGTTGAAAAATGTCTTCCTTGAAGACAGGTTGCACCTTAGGGTAGGAATAATGACAATCTCTCAAAGGCTGTCATAGATCTCACAGAAATGGATCACAAGGTCAATAAACCCTTTCCATGAAGCAAATATGTCCTCGCCTTATGGACTAATTAGATCTTAAAGAAAGCTAAAAACTCCATCTTATTGCTAAGAGAAAAAAATAAAAAAATAGTTTATGCAGTCAGATTTTTTAAAGAATCAAATCACTGAAATACAGTTGAAAAATAATCTTTGTGACCTAAAGGACTTTCACATTGAATAACACCTCTGCCCAGTTTTCACAGGGGATGGAAATAATACAGTTTGTAATGTACCTCCAACTTCCCCAAGACCTTAAACATTTACACAGTCACAAAATAGTGCAGTGAAAAGGCTTTTCTTTGCAGTCAAACAAAAGTGGTTGTAACATTCACTATCTGAGTTACTTCACCCTTCTAAGTTCCAGTTTTTTCATCCGTAAAATAAATAGTGCCTACTTCAGGGACGGCTGTATAGACAACATAAAACACTTCATAGAGGCCCAGAAATAAACCCACAATTTTAGGGTCAATTAATCGTCAAGAAAGAAGGCAAGAATATGCACCGAGAGAAAGGTAGTGTCTTCAAAGTGTTGGGAAAACTGGACAGCTACAGGCAAAAGAATGAAACCGGACCACTTTCTCACACCATACACAAAAATAAACTCAAAGTGGATTAAGAATCTAAATTGGAGACCTGAAAGTATAAGAAATCCTAGAAGAGAGCACAGGCAGTAATTTCTCTGACATTGGTCATAATAACATCTTTCTAAATACGTCTCCCGAGGCAAGGGAAAACAAACCATTGAGATTTCATCAAAACAAAATGCTTCTGAACAGCAAAGGAAATGACCAAAAAAGCTAAAGACAACCTACTGAATGGGATAAGATATTTGCAAATGATATCTGATAAAGGGTCAGTATCCAAAATATATAAAGCACTCATACAACACCCCAAACCCAAATTATCCAGTTAAAAAATGAGCAGAAGACATGAACAGACATTTCTCCAAAGAAGACACAGAGGGCCGACAGACACATGAAGTGACGCTCAACATCACTCATCATCAGGGAAATACAAATCAAAACCATGACATATCATCTCATACCTGTCAGAATGGCTAAAATCAAAAGCTCAAGAGACAAGTGTTGATGAGGATCTGGAGAAAAAAGAACGCTCCTGCACTGCTGGTAGGAACGCAAACTAGTGAAGTCACTGTGGAAGACTGTGTGGAGCCCCCTCAAAACATTAAGAATAGAACTACCCTGATATTCAGGAATCCCATTACTGGATGTTTCCTTAAAGAATACAAAAAAAAAAAAAAAAAAAAAAAAGAATACCAAAATATTAATTCAAAAGGATACATTTACCCCAATGTTTATTGCAGCATCATTTACAATAGCTAAATTATGGAAGTAGCCCAAATGGCCATATAGATGAGTGGATAAAGAAAATGTGGTGTGTGTGTGTGTGTGTGAATATATTTCTATACAGTCACATATATAAAAAATGGACTATATATATATATATATATATATATATATATATAAATGGAATATTATACAGCCAAAGAATAATGAAATCTTGCCATTTGCAACAACATGGATGGAGCTAGAAAATATAATATTAAGTCAATAAGCCCATCAAGGGAGACAAATACCATATGATTTCACTCATGTGTGGAATTTAAGAGACCAAACAAGTGAACAAAAGAAAAAAAAAAAAAAAGAGAGAGAGAGACAAACCAATAAAACAGACACTTAACTATAGAAAACAAAGAGATAGTTCCCAGAGGGGTGAGTAGGGGATGGGCAAAATAGGTGAAGGGGATTAAGAGCACACATATCTTGATAAGCACTGAGTAATACATGGAATTCTCAAATTGCTAAATTATACAACTGAAACTCATATAACACTGTATATTAACTACACTGGAATTAAAAACAAAAACAACAACAAAAAACTTCATGAAAAGTGTTTACCTTAGTGTTTGGCACTGAGTTAGCAGCCAATAAAAACATTAGCTACCATTAAACAGGTATTACTACCAGTGGATAGGAGATGAGAGCTATGCTCCCTTTAAGAACATGAGATCATGATAAGATATGGATCGAAAGGGAACTAATTTTTCAGAAATTCATTGTCTTGTAAGCAAGTGACTGATTAATGTAATTAAAAGCTATATCAGTATAACTTTTACTCTCCCAGAAATCCATCCATACCCTGCTTTTTAATTGCAGTTAACCAAAAAGGACATTTGTGGTAGATCTCATCTTAATTTCTCAACGATCAACAAGAGGCTTAGGTTCGATAATGTGCTAAAACATCAAATGAGTTCCTTCTAGAAAAATATGCAATTGTGGACATACATTATGTGTTAGGGCATATAAAAGATCAATGTATCGATTCAGTTAAGCTTATGATGAGATCATTTTGTCTTTCATATGAAAGACAATGAAAAGTGGAATTTCACATTAAATTCGCATGAATTTCACACGAAATTGACTTCAGTGGTTTCATTAAAGGCTCGATATCCATCCTAGTTGACTAAACTGTGATCTCTGACTCCCTTGCATTTGCACAGGTGCATAAAAAGCAAAGTATTTTGTAAACAAAATTCCAGAGCTAAGACATACAGCTACAGATGAAGTCTGATCTTAGGGGCACTGGTGAAGGCGCTTGCACTGGCCCCCTAGACAGGCAAAGAACAATCTGTGCATTGTTTAAAAGTACAAAATAAGGGATTCTTTTCCTAAAGTCATGGCTTAATGCTATTAGAGTATTTCACGCTTTCAAGGAGGTTAACTATATTTAAGGTTGCATTAGTCATTTATATGGTGGTGTGAATGCTCTGATATTGTGTTGATTGTGAGCACACATATGCAAGAGGCCTTGAAGGATGGATGGTTGGGTGGCCTGTGACTCATGAAGAAGTAGATAAAAGAACAATAAGGCGAGAAAGGGTTGTCTAATGAGGAGTCTGTTGGTGCTTCGGCATAACTCATTCATAGCGTGCTTTGGGCAAGGGTCAGCAGCACTGAAATCACAGCCTGCAGTAGCTGTCCCCTTATAGTCAGCAATGCTCACTTCAGTGATGCATCCACTGTAAAATATGTCTGAGATTTATTGGGCCACCAGCTGTATCAATAGGAATTAAATGGTTCACTGTTTTCCTAGCTGTTCACCAAACTTTCTTTCTTTAGACTTTATTCATGATTTGATCTCTTCTCTGTTGTCAGTCATGCTGAAATTATAGCTGAATGTGATTGATTTGGATACAGTGGACCAGTTTGCGAGAATTTTGAAGCTGGGACTCTCCGAAGGCATCTCTATTCTCAGCACGTGTGATCTTGCAACACAAGTTGTCCATCAGCACAAACTTTCGGAGTCCCTAAATGTGCACATGCATTCTTTTCATGTTGAAGCTATTATGAACTTCCTGATATAAAGATCATGTCTTACTGAATCCTTCCAAAATAAAGATTAGAAGCATTCGGATGCTGTCTTTAGATTACTTATAAAACATGAAAATATTCCTGGGAATTTTTCTCATGGGGAAAACCTTCTTGTTCGATGAATCAGTCAAGATACGTTACTTAAGCTTCTATTGTGTTTATTGGTATGTCTTAAGTCATGGTACATTTTCAAAGATCAGAATCAATCTGTCAGAATAGAAATAAACTAGACATATATAAATTTATGGTTTTTGCAGCCAATCAATGTAAAAAATGACACCAAAGGCTGTACTTGGTAATCGGTGGGGAAAACACGGGTGGAGGGTTTCCTCAGGCTAATTCTCAACAGATCAAGTCTCCTTCTGATTTCAGGGCCAGCTTCCTCCAAAAACCTACTAGTGAACCTGAAGGCACCAGGGAGTCTTGGGCTGGTATGACTTCTGCCCTCTGCAGAATAATCACTGGATTCTATTTCTTAGTTGACTAAATGGTTTATTATTTCTTCTTGTTTCTGTAGCCTTCAATAATCTTAAAATAGCACATTAAAAAAGTTGATTAGAATTCAGTTATTAAAATTATTTAGTTCTGAAAAATGAATAATTCATATTGCTAATGTATTCCAAAGGATTACTTTCCAAACACACTGTCTTGGAGGAAGAGAAAAGAAAGGCTCTGAGTAGCTAGAAAAAAAAGGAAAAAAGGGAAATTAAGAGACAAACGTTGTATTAGAGAAATCTAGTTGTAAACTACCCATTTCTTCTTGCCTGATGCCCTCAAATGCATGAGGGTGAATGTTGGAAGTCTAGCAAGACTACGGGGAGTGTGTTAAGCGAATGACATTTTCAAAACTATATGCGTAGATTCCCTAGTAAGGAAATGAACACGAAAGTGAACCACTTCCACTTCTCCATCTATTTTGAAGTGGTAATCAGCTGTGTGCTCAGGCCCGCATCCTGGAGTTTGTACCGTTCTAGAATTTCGGTATGGTTCAACGAGTAAAGCAACGGGGGTCATGACTGTGAAGCAGATGTGCTTTACCCATCGACTTGCTCTGAACTGACGAACAAGGAGAAAAACGACAGAGCAGGAAGTGATCCTCGTTGTAGAATTGAGAGGTAATTTTTCTTCCCATCTGAAAAACACAGTCTCAGCCACTTCTACTTACGGAGAAAGGAGGCTAGATCAGAACAAACACGGTAAGGAGTACCTAAGAGCAGAAGAATAAGAAGACATAAAGCGGGAGAGACATTTACCTACAAATAATACATCTTAGAGAAATAAGAAGATATGGGAGGAGGATGGCAGGAAAAACTGTAATTTTCAGGAACAACAGTATGGATGTTTTTGAAACTGAGAATGTTTAACAAGGGGAAAAAAAATGTCATCCTTCCTAAAATGATTAAATAAAACGTGGTATGAGAAAACTCTGCCTAACAGCAAAAGTAATTTGACAACTGAAGGGTGTGTCAGGAAAGGGAAAGTCTGACTGACAAATAAGAACTTCCATGTCAGCCAGAGTAGCACATAAATAAATTATTAGAGAAAATGTTTAGGCTCTTTCCTCTTCTCAGAAATATATATATGCCTAAAATGCAGCTGATACCCTCCTTATAATCTCAATCTTATTTACTGCCTCTTATGTCAAAATCGCTGGATTTCTCACTATTTATTGCTCTCATCCTGCGAAGCTTATCTGTGCATTTGATGAACAGTTGCTATTGCCGTTTCATCAATGTCATTACGAAACATTTCCAAGTCTCGAGAGACTGAAATCTTGTAAATTCTGCCTTTAAAATGCATCTTATCACTCCTCACCACCCCATAGCTGTCCTGCAGGTGCGAGCCAACACTCCCCCTGGCTGGAGACACCGGAGGCTTCTCCAGTGGCCCCCGCTTGTGCCCTTGCCCCCCACGCTGGCCATTCTCCGTGGGGCAGCCGGCGTGTTTCTGCTACCACCCGCCAAGTCCTCATTCCCACTCCCACACACAACCGTGCCCCGGCGTCCACGTCCATCCAGAATACAAGTCAAGTTCAGGACAGTGGTCCCCAAAACCCTACATGATCTGATCCTCCTGCCTTCTCTCTGACCACATTTCTGTGCGCTCCCTGTCTTGCCTGGTCTTCTCGGGCCACGCTGAACCCCCTGATGGTCATGAACATTTACCAATGTCTCTGCTTTAGGTTCTTATTACTTGGTACTCCTCGGTCTGAAATCCTCACCCTTCAGACAATCTCCATTTTGTGCTTGCATCCTCCTCGCCTCCAATTCCCCCACATTGAAGAGGGCCTCCCATCCCTCTGTATAAAGTAGCTCTACCATCCCCTCACCCTCCAACCCCTTCCTTCTTAACCACCCTCACTGGGCTCTGTACCGACAATGTCCCTCTGACATAGTGTATATGGACTTCTCCACTTGCTGAGCGTCTCTTTTTCCCCCCTGGAGGGTACAGTCCATGAGGAAACAGTCTTGTTTCGTTCAACGATGTATCCTAGACTAGTGGCTGGCACATGGTAGGCACTCGATAAAAAAAAAAAAAAGTTGTATTATCACTATGGGATGAGTAAAAACTACAACGACTGTTCAATTCTCTGTTACAAAAATATGGTCTATCTTGATGTAAGCCAAGGCAGGTGTCCTACTGTCATTTCTCTTTGCTGAGTAGAAAGTTTCTGTACCGTTATCATTTCTATGTTTAAAATCTCTAATTTGGGGCATACCTGGGTGGCTCAGTTGGTTGAGGGTCTGCCTTCGGCTCAGGTCACGATCCTGGGGTCTTGGGATCGAGCCCCACATCGGGCTCCCTACTCAGCAGGGAGCCTGCTTCTCTCTCTCTCCCCACTGCTCATGTTCTCTCTTACTCTCTCTCAAATAAATAAATAGGATCTTTTAAAAATACTTCTAATATTGTGTGCCTGTAAAATGAACAGTGCAATGTGTCCAAATATATCACCTTAGTGTTTTTGGTAAGTTTTACTATATAATAATACCTTGTGGTTTTTCATCCTTTCATACTGAATTAGGTTAATATATAACTATGTGTGTGTATATATATATATTTAATATTTAATAAATGTTTTATATGCTTATATAGAAATGTGCTATATTTATATATTATATATGTAAATTTAATGTATTCCTTAGAGTACTTCAATATGATTTATAATAAATTGTCTGAAATTAAGTGGTTAATTTTAGTGCTTCATTTTTACATGTTATGCAGTATCGCATGCAACATTATACAACTCAGCACTTAAATACAATACAGCTGGGCAGCTGAGTTGTAGAAAAAAATTCAACTAAGCAGTGTTTCTATCACATCCCCCCAAATACTGTGATTCAGAAACCATCACAGATAAACTTTACGCTTATGCCCTGTTCTACTCAGCCATTGCCACAGTAATACGGTGTAACAACCACTATGACTTAGTGACAAGCATCAACACCGATCTCTCCCTCATGTGTCTTACTCTCTTTTGTATCTGTAACGCCCATTAGTCAAAGCAGTCATATAGTCAAGGCTGTCATCAATGGGGCTGGGAAATGCTCCACCTACGTTTAGGGGAGGATGGGAGATAATACTGCCAAGGAATCATCCAGACCATTACTTGTAGGTAGAATTTTCCAAAGCCATTCAGGCTCCAAGTCTCTTTCATACCAAAGCTAAAGAGAGCTCCATGGGTCTGCCTGGAGAAAGGAAGTCTGTTACATCTTCTGCTAAGGAAAGAGAGTGGTCTGAAATGAATTGTGGATTCCAGGGTGATTTAACGTGAGGGATATCGGACTGAAGGTCTACGGCAGAGAGCAGAGCTGCTGTGGAAACCACAAGGATAGCCAAGTACTACACAAACCAAGTGCCGTGGCAAGGCAGCATGTCAGGAAGGCGTTATTAGATCTCCCGGAAAGGTGGATATGGAGGATCCACCAGAGAAGGACTCCTGACTTCTTCAGCTGCTGAAAATGAGGCACATTTGAGAATTGGGAGAGATTTTTCCATGGTCATATGTCATCCACTGACTCAATATTTTTTTAATACATTTATTTTTTATTGGTGTTCAATTTGTCAACATATATAATAACACCCAGTGCTCATCCCGTCAGGTGCCCACCTCAGTGACCGTCACCCAGTCACCCCCACCCCCCCGCCCACCTCCCCTTCCACCACCCCTAGTTCGTTTCCCAGAGTTAGGAGTCAAAGATACAGATGCAATGAAACGCCGGGACACCTGCACCCTGATTCAATATTTATTCTGAGTTTTTGTCTGTTCTGTTATTCATTAACACACTCATTGCGATTGGTCAAGGAATATATTAAAATGGTTCCTAGACGAGCTCAGGGCTCTAGTGAAATTAGGAACTGGCTAATAAAGTGTCATAAACTTTTGTGTTTCTCCAAGGCCTAGCCTAATAGGAGGAAAATGAGACACTTCAAAAATGTTCATTGAATAAATGAATGTGATGAATGAATGAACTCTATGGAATACTGTGATTCTATGATATTACTAAAATTTACACTCTAGGCTTTTTCAGTGTAATATAGTTAAATTTTAATGAGTTACATTCGGTGTTAATGGGCTTATTATGTTCACGTAGTATGTAAGTGATGCTTAAACGCATACATACTACATGGCCAAATATTGGTATCAATGGCATTTCCTAAAATGTACATTTCTTAAAGAATTTCTTTAATAAATTAATGTTTAGTGAGTAGGGATATGGAAATAGAAAAAATTCTGGGCATATTTCACCTAAAATTTAATCTGACACTAAAAATTTCTCTGAAGAAGTTGTACATTCTAGACATAAAGGGGTCTATTTTGATCAAATAAATGGATATACTTGCTAAGGAAATGAGTATTTATTTTGACCTCAAGTCTTTGTTATTAGTTGAATGTGAAACACATATATGAGTCCAGACAATTTATTCACTTGTATAAGTTGTAAGATCTGAGTACCATCCCTCCTTATCCATGGGTCATACATGTCACAACCTCCAGTGGATGCCTGAAATCTTGGACGGGATGGAACCCCAAGTAGGCTATGTTTTTCCCCATTTCTACATACCTGTGATAAAGTTTAAGAATAAAGACAGTAAAACATTAATGATAATAAATAATAATAGAACTGTAATGACAATACTGTAATAAAGGTTACATGAATATGGTCTTTCTCAAAATAACTTATCATACCGTACCCACCATTATTCTTCCTATTAATGATAAATGCCTCTGTGATGAGATGAAGTGAGGTGAATAATGTCAGTAATGTGATCTAGTGTAAGGTACTAAGACCTTCTGATCACAGGTCAGAAGAAGGATCATGTACTTCCAGACTATGGGTGACCATGGGTTACTGAAACCCTCGAAAGTGAAACTGCAGATGAATGGGGACTATAATTTAGACTAGAAAGTTGATCTGTGTATACTGGGCATACTGGACACTGTTTATAAGAGACACGGGGCAGATGGATTTCAGAACGATATTAGAAGTTGTAGTATATGCTGCTTCTTTGTCATCTTGGCTAAGTGCTCAGTTTAGCATTTCTGCCTGAATTTGAGTTCACTATTTTTTAAAATGGAAATTCACAGTGGGAGATGAGTATGATTGTAGTGTAAAAAGTGTAAAGACTGGTCAAGATAATGCTCCCCATTGAGTCTATTATCTCAAGCTCCTTCCAATGCATCCCACTATGTATCCCATAAAATAATGGCCCATCACAGTTATTATGTTTTTCTTGCTCAAGTAATCCTATGAGGTGGCTTAGTAATGGCATTAAATAAAACTATTTCAATGTGATTTTGTGGGGTGTGTGCGTGCATGTGTGGTTTGGGTGTTAGCTCCGTCCAAAATGGAAATAAGTCTGCGTTTGGTAACTGAACCAAATGTTTCCAGGGCATTTTAAATGCATAATTCATAAAAACCAAAAATGGTAAAACAATGCACAGACTCTACTAGCATTCATTTAGCTATAGAAAATATGCAAAAACACTAGGTAGAGCAGGTTTTGTCTTTTAACATTTTAATGAGCTTTGGGACTTTCATGCATATTAGTTATGTTGCCCTAATTACTCATTATAATTCTAATGAGCATTTTATATTTAATTACAATGCTTATAAAGATTTGGTATGGACAGTAAATTATTATAACTAGCATGTGCATAATGATTATGAACTGAATTTATTAACTTTTATACCAGCATTTAGTGTTGGTAACTTTCATTTTCACCTTGGTGATTAACCACATTGTCTGATTAAACAAATATTTGTGTGGAATTAATTGTAAATGACAAAGAACGGTGCCCATGTTTTTGCTTTTTTGCCAATTCTCATCAAATTTTATTTTTCTTAACTTATTTCATAGCTAGACAAGCTCATTTAAAAATGTTAAAGTATTATTATTTTTCTTAATTATTTAAAAGATTTTAGGCCTGTTAAGACATTTCAACAAGGGAGCCCAAGGTCAGATGATCAGATGCTTTCTGCTAGGGTACAAATAGCTAGGGAATGTTACCTTATGCATATCCTAAATGTAAAGATATGCATTTAAAAAAATAATGATTCTCATATTTTGTAAACATTAAGAACAACTGTCTACCATCAACAAGAATTTTTTTTCCATTTGGCAAAATGTATTTCCACAAGTCTTAGACGTTAATTCTTTGCCAAATTGTTCATATTGAAAAAAAAAAATCAAAACACAGCAGCTCCAGATTTATTTTCCATCCTTAAAATTTAGTACAGGGCTCTGTTTCAAGTGGGCCATCAATACATGTTAATTGATAATTAGGATGGTAATAAGGTTTTCTTGTAAAAATTCATATTCACTTAGAGGGAAATAAAGATAACAAAAACTTGAATGTGAATGAAATTACCACTTTGTCAGATGAAGTCTATATTTTTGGATTCTAGATGGTCTTATTCCTAACCCAGGTAATATTTACTTTCAAAGAACAAAGGGGGATCGGAAAGACAAAGATCAGACAAGAATGAGTGAGGAGGTTTTTATCTGAAAAATTCCTTTATATAGTGCAGCAGTTAAGAGCTTTGTGTTAAGAATTCATTTAGGATCTTAGATTTTGACCAGTTACTAGTTGAGGGATGCTGGGTAAATATAACATTTTAAAGCTTTAATTCCTTCCTCTGTATACAGGGATGACACATCCTACCTCAAAGACTTGTTGCAATCCAAGGAGGACGTTGTATATAAAGAAAGACTACAAGGAAAGCTGGCATATAAAGAGCATTTGAAAATTTAAAAATGTGAGACACTCTCACACAAATGTTACTGCCACCCTGATTCAAAGTGATTTTTTTTTTTTTAGTTTTTGAAGATTTTATTTATTTATTCATGAGAGACACGGAGAGAGAGGCAAGACACAGGCAGAGGGAGAAGCAGGTTCCCTGCTGGGAGCCCAATGTGGGACTCGATCCCAGGACCCTGGGATCACGACCTGAGCCCAAGGCAGACGCTCAACCACTGAGCCACCCAGGGACCCCAAAAGTGATTATTTATTTCGCAGAGCAATGTCTGTAGCTAATATTTATCTTCTTGAAAGTCCTCCAGTATAATTTATCCACTGATAAATGTGGTTTGTGTGCATGTACATATATAATTATGTAGGCATATATGTATTAGATTTTCATTTATTTAATGAAAATTAAATTTACTTATACATTTACTTATACATATATAAGTATATATGTATACATGTGCATAGATTTTGAAAATAATAAAATAAAAAAATAGAAAATTATTTTTAAATTAAAAACCATTAATTTGCTATTAGTTGACCACTTATGATATAGATATAATGATCTCATATACTATCTTATTGTTTACCATGCACTGGAATCAATAGTTCACTCTTTGAATTACTTTTATGAAAACAATCATCTATAGACTTGTATGACACTTATTTACACATATTAATTGATTTTGTTGAATTTCTGTATTATTAATAAAAAGTCATTGTATTATTTTATGCAAGTTATATGATTATATACAGAAAAATATACGTACTATGTAGTAATATAGGGTGTCATTATTTCAAAAGTAATGCTACTATCTCCTTTAGTACATTATAGTCTCTAAGGCAGAATTTATTCCTTAGTTATCTTTTTTTTTCTGTAAATAGCAAATATTTATTGAGTATTTATTGCACATCGCTTACTATGTTATGGCCTTAGTAGCTAGAACTATGCCTTACACATAATAAATCTTTGTAATCTGAGAGAATAGATGAGTGAATTATAGCTTGCCTACTGTATAGCCTATTGACTTATGGGAAAGCTCTTTCAAGATTATTTTTCGTTTAGTAGGCTGTGCCTGCGGGGGAAGGGAACATAATGAACTGACAGGTGAAACTTCCTATCAACCCAGTAAGTGTTTTCATGACAAGATTCTCTGACTATTTAATTTCATGAATTAATTAATAAGATATTTAGTTAAGAAATAAGCATAACTACAAACCTCTTTTAAAATATTTCTAACAAGATTTAATTCTGAAATCTTAAATAACTGACATTGAGCTTGTGCCAAACTGTATAGTGTCTGCTCTCTTACTCATTAATGTACTCGGTGCTTCTTGATATCTGGGGTTCCCTGTCACTGGTGGATGCCATCGAAATGCTTTGTCATCTCTTCAATAAATATATATTAAAGTCCCTGGGCAGTCAATGATCTGATGGTTGTGCTTCAAACTTCTACTGAGTGATTTCAAAGGCCCATTACGTGTACTGCTGGCACTTTTTCTTTGGTGCTAGTTGAATCTTGAGTAATTATATTGCAGGTAAGGTGGACTGGAGGAGTTTGAGTCTAAAATTGTAGGAACTGGCTCGGTTCAGTTTAGCAGTCAAGGGCTGAACTATGGAAGTTTCAAGAAAAATGGAAAGTAGTCAAGGGTTGAACTATGGAAGTTTCCAGAGGAATGGGAAGTGCTAAGAGAAAGGATTAACTCAACTGGGAATTGGGAAGAAATATTCATTCTCATACAAAGGATTTCGATTTAGTATATTTGTTTTTTTCCTACCCACATGCTCACTCCTACACAAAGAAGAAAGAGTAGCTGAAATTTTCAAGTGTAGAAGAGGAATGATTATTACAGGTTGACGCTTCTCTCCCTTTACCCTTGGGTAGCTGTTTCTCAGCAGGACATAAATATTCTGCTCAGTAACTCCATGAAGGAGTTTTCCAAAAGCAGGCAGCCCATGTGGAGAGGTCTATGATTTTCCAGTTGTGTCTTTAAGTGGGAGATAAGTTCACTTTTTGTGAGTGTTACAATCCAGGGCATTGGGCTAGAATCCTTGAGGAACAGACATCCTAGATGGATTTAAGGAGCAATATAAGCATTCAGATAAAGAGGTTTTTGGAAGGGCCAAGTTATTTTGCACCTGGAATTACAGGTAACTCTGTGGGTAATTTTTAATAGTTATGTGATTGTCTTTGAACTGCTCTGACCAAAAAATGCAGACTTAGATCTTAGGTGTGGGTCATATGGGACATTCATAATCAGCTTGTGGGCCTTTGTCCTAGATACTTGTCCTAGGAGAAGGACTTTTATGATACGGGAAAGCAGAAATATCATATAGTGGAGCCATTTTTAACATGAGTAGCCCGAGTAAGCAGGCAGACCGTGATTGGATTTAAGCAAAGAACAGGTGGGCCCAGTGGGTGGCCTTAGCCAAGTGCTAGAGCAATATGCCAGGCCAACTATGGCAAACACAGGCAGCACTAGGGGGCCTTGGCAGGCGCCAGCCAAGCTGGCTACGACGTGTAGCCTGCTGAGGCTTAACTTTGAACTCTACTGGCAAAGATGGCCAGGTCATGGGCCACCTGGGTGGCTCAGTGGTTGAGCAACTGCCTTTGGCTCAGGTCATGATCCTGGGGTCCTGGGATCGAGTCCCGCATCGGGTTCCCTCTGGGTTGTCTGCTTCTCCCTCTGCTTGTGTCTCTGCCTCTCTGTGTGTCTCTCATGAATCAATACATAAAATCTTTAAAAAACAAAAACAAACAAACAAACCCAAGTAGTCTGGTCACATTCATAAGGTGGCATCTTTCATACTTCTAATGTGATTTTCAGCCAAGTATGCAAGGTGAAAGGCCAGATCCTCTTGACTGCAGAGATCCTAAATTCCCAAATAGGTAGAAACTGCTAGTTCAGCTGCCACAAATTTTGTTTCTCTTTTACATTTTGAATTTATGTCAGAACTAAAAGAGGAAACTCTGAAGGGGCTAACCTCTGAAACACGAGGCTTGTCCATAGGTCCTTATGGGTTATTTCCCACTACTGTCTCGAGTCTGGACTTATTAATTAAATATTAATCATTAAAATAGGCTTAGGAAATGCCTTCGGATTGCTGAGATCCAAATCATTGCTTCATCCAGAGAAGAGTCTTAGATTTCATTGATACATAAGAATAAAAAGAAATCAGAAACCTTATTATGAAGAGAATATTCTATCTTCTTAGATGGAGGTAGAGAAAGAATTCAATAACAATACTGCCTTTTAAAAAGTCAGTTTTAAAAAGGCCTGGGCAGAAATAAGGGATTGATTGAGTTTGCTCGTGAAGTTAAGGAAAAAAAATGGAAGGATACAAAATACTTGTTTCAATCATAATGGAGGAGCAATGGGTGAATAGAAGAAGGGAAAAAAAAAAAAAAAAAAAAAAAGGAATCCAGGCTAATTAAATGGTAGGGCCAGTACAAATAAATCTTAAGGAGGAACATGGCGTACTGAAAGCCTAAAGACAGTGATTTAGGGGAGAAAAGGATACCTGGTTTCAACTGCTCTCAGTCAGGACTTCACAAAAGGGAGACGTGCATTAGTTATTCTAGCTCAAAAACAAAACAAGCACCTCTCCTGTTACCCCTTTAAAAAAATAAAACAAGTTATCATTTTGGCTGTGGAGTAAATCTAATATTGGAGGAGAGACAGAGAAGATGGGAGAGAAGAGTAGGGAACGGATTATAGTAATCAAGGTCAAGGTCAAGGTATAGAAGTAGACTACCTACCAGTGGTAGAGATGTAAGATGAGAAAGGATTTGAGAACACTATTTGAGAGGGTAAAACGGACGGGGTTAGTAATAGATTGGGTACGAGGAGAGAGAAAGATGGGGATGTTGAAAATTACTCCTGGATCTTTGGCCAGCACAATTGGATGGATGATCGTGACAGAAGAAAACAATGCAAATGGGTGATGATAGAAGGCGCATGGGAACCTAAGTTCAGTTTGGGAACACACCAAGTTTGAGACGCTTTTGAAATGTCACTAACGGATGAAGCATCACTAACAGATGAAGAGATGGGCAGAAAGGTCTAGGGCCCAGAGAAGGCTGGCGTGGGAGATGAATGTTGGAGTCAAAGGTGCAAATTAATGCCATGGAAAGGCCTAAGACTGCAGGATTGAGAGGCAACTTTTAAAAAAACTGGTGTCTCCTACTTCGTTACACTGCACTTTATGAATCTTTCGTATTGAGTAAGTTCTATGACTCAAATAGTATATTGGTTGCTAACAAATATTTTACATTCTTGCCCCAGGAAAAATAACATTGTATAAAAGTGGAAAATGTGTTTTGTTTTTTTTTTATAAAGATTTTATTTTTTTTAATTTTTATTTGTTTATGATAGTCACAGAGAGAGAGAGAGAGGCAGAGACACAGGCAGAGGGAGAAGCAGGCTCCATGCAGGGAGCCCGACATGGGACTCGATCCCGGGTCTCCAGGATCGCGCCCTGGGCCAAAGGCAGGCGCCAAACCACTGCGCCACCCAGGGATCCCTTAAAAAAAGAAAAAGAAAAAGCCAACAAACACTTGGGGACAAATCAAGTCACAGATAAAAGTAATTAGTGGGGCATCTGGGTGGCTCGGTTGGTTAAGCATCTGACTTTGGCTCAGGTCATGACCCCAGGGTCGTGGGATGGAGCCCCACATCAGGCTCCCTGCTCAGCAGGGTGTCTGCTTGTCCCTCTGCCCTCCCCCTGCTTGTGTTCTCTTTCTCTCTCTCAAGTAAATAAATACAATTTAAAAAAAGAAGTAACTGGTATCTTAAAAGTGCTCTTCCTCTTTCTCATGTACATATAATGATCTGTATTACACAAATATAGATGAATTATTCATACCCTTTAAATATTTTCTGAATAGAAATTCGTGGAGTGGTAGCGTTGTGGTAGACCTGGAAACAACTAAATATTTTGTTTAATGTGTATTATAGTCAGTTCTGAGAATGGTTATTTTTGGTTTTGTCTAAAGAGAAACTAAATAATAGAAGAAATAAAAAATTCAAGAGACATAAAATCATTTCGATTTCTAATTGGTTTCAGGGAAATTAATTATCTGGAAGTTCTTTTATGTATATTTCATACCTTTCTAGTCTTTATTAAACCATTTTCTCTTTATATCTTTTATTTTTTATTATCAAAATGGTAGAAATTTTTTTGTTTGTTTGTTTGAAAGGCAAAGGTAAATTGACTTCCATGCGAGGAGTGAATCTATGGGAGATTGGAATTACTGTTAAGACTAGGCTTATCCTGGGATGATGGATTGACAGGAAATAGCACTAAATCATTGTCATCAAAAGCCAAGCTTCTCTATTTTGAGAGAAGATTCCCTAAGATTCTATCAGATTTCAATGTTTTCTGAGAGACATCATCAAAAAATACCTTCCAGACATTCACAATATATTTGTATCTGATTTTATAGAATGCCTACACTATTTTGAATTGGCCACCATATTGTTTGTCATTTTAAAAAAATTACAAAAATAATTATTTTTTAACTGAATGTTATGGAGATTTGGGCCACAAATGTAAAATACGTGTTCTACTCATCAGTAGGTTGGACAGTATTCATGTGCTTAGAGCTCTTTAGTGATCTTTTATCATATACCCAAGGTCCTGTTTCTATAACAGTAGCCCAATTCTTTGAGGTCAGGGACATGAATACAGGTCCTTACAAGCATTTATATGGGGAACAGGAGTAGGGGAACAGGAGTAGGTAATTTATCTCACGGAATGAGGAGTACCAATCGAGATTTGTTCTAGGTCTCCCTTTTTATGACAGAGGAGAAAAAAACAAAGGTTTTTCAACATTCCCCGAAGTCATGGGATGCTAGTAACAGACTGGATAAATCTCACACATCCCACTGATGTGACCTGCTTTGATATGGCCTCCCCCTCGTGAGCATATCTAAACTGACCAATACGCCGGCACAGTACTACATAGTGTCAAGCTCCAAGTTTTTTGGAAACAAATATTTGTTAAGTAATTTATATGTCACAGAACTTTAGGGTATTTACAGATTTAATAGAACAAATTCTGCTCATTTCAAAGAGTTAAGCCTTTCCCATACGACTGTTTGATTATATGTTCAACAATCCGTGATCATCCAAAAATAAAATATCCTAACATAAAATTAAAGGAGTGCTTGTTTTAAATGAGATGGACTTCAGGGTGAGGACTATCTCTAAGTATGTAATTTGGTTTTATGCATTCTGATTTCTATCGATAGCATGGTAGTAAGAAGAGAAGAAAAATCTAAATGTTCACTGTCCATAGAAATCGTATAAAAAAACTCTCAATAAAACTTCACATACTCTATGTAATGCTAATTGTGATGAAATTAAAACAAGGGAAGCACTCCCATTGGTGTCAATATAGTCAGTCAACATTATATATATATATATATATTTTTTTTTTTTTTCCGCTAGGAGAAAGAGAAGAAATAAAGAAGAGGACGAGGATGAAGGGAAGAGAAAAAAAAAAAAAAAAGAGGAATCGCCGAATAATAAGGTTGGTAGAGACTTGCAGAAGTCACTGTCTCCAAGCCTCATAAATCCAATCTCTCCTCACTCATACAGACCCCAGACAAATACTAATAATGGTAATTAATCTAAATTAAGCATAAACTATGTGTCGGAGACAACAAAGTTCTTAAATGCTTTATCTTACTTAAGAACCACACTGTCTGATGCCTTTTTATTTTTATCATACAGATGAAAAAGCTGCAGTTAGAGAGGTTAAGTAACCTTCCTAAGTTCACTTAGCTGACAAATTAGATTCAAATGCAGATCTGTGGGACTCAGACATTTTCATTACATAGATAAACATAGATCATTCTACAAGCAGTCTGGACATGGCTATCTCCGCTCAATTAATTTCATCATGAGAGAATATTCTTTTCATCTCAACGAAGATACCACTTCTTCTTTGAAGCCCAGCTAAATCCTTCCAGAAAGACATCCTCCCTCCTTCCCTCCCGCGTGTTCTCATCTTGTGGATCACTTGGGACCTTTGTGAGCACTTGGGGCCACATCATGCAGCTTTGGAATGGATTTAAATTCTTTATGAGTCTTTGAGCAATTTCCCTAACCTCCATAATCCTGTTTACTCATTGGTAAAATGGGAATAACACCTTCACTGTAGAGCTGCTGTGAAGATTAGATCATGAAAATAAAGCATTTAGCAAGCGTCTGGCTCAAGAAAGGAACTCAGAAACAAGAATTTCTGTTTGATGTTTGATTCTCTGAGTAGGATGTACGTTACACGGTGATAAGAACAGAGTCATTCTTCATCTTCTCACAATTACCCAGGCGAGCCAGCCCATAGGAGGACAGAAAATTAAAAATTAGTCAATTATATCCTACCCCAATGAAAGACAAGGTCCATGACCAGAACTAGCATAGACTGAGCACTTACTCCAAGCCGGGAACTATTCTAAGCCCTCTTCATATGCCAACTCATTTAACTTTCACAATTCCATAACCATTTATCATGATTTCTATTTTGCACCTGAGACAGAGAGAGCTAAGGTGTCTGAGGTCACACCCTTAATGGCTACCATCTTACAGGTGCTAAACCTTTGCATTTTATAACCCTTCATGTTCTCAGAGAAAGCCATTATTAACATACTGTGGCATTCCCCAAGAGGTTTCCAGGCATAGCGGTTAGTATTTTCTGGAACCTTTACGAATCCCTTTGTTCCCCATATTCAGAATCTTTTCCTAGATAATACCACAGTGCCTAAATACTGAGGGGGAAAAGATGACTTCTAGTTTTTAACAGCGGTCCTCATCTTCATTGCACCTGTTACAGGTGGAAGGAGTAAAATACACTAGGAGTTAAAATGAGCTCTACTCCACATTCGCATCTTCACAGGAGAGCTGGAGCCTCTCGTGTGCGGGGAGCATGGTGTCAAAGGGAATGCACGTTCATTTTCTTTGCCATATATGCCTGTGCTCAGAGTACTGTGTGAGTAAACAGAAAAAGAGACCATCTTTGCATGGAATGCTAATGCATATTTGAAGATGAATATATGTGCGCTTTGGCGGGGGGGCGGGGGGAGGACGGGGCATAGAGCAGCTCTCCATGCCCAATCACGGGCTTCACCAACTAGGTGAGTTTATGCTTTACGATTTTCATCAGCAGAA
Organism: Canis aureus; assembly: GCF_053574225.1. NCBI lineage: Eukaryota > Metazoa > Chordata > Mammalia > Carnivora > Canidae > Canis > Canis aureus. The sequence goes on from NC_135618.1 coordinate 3,163,545, forward strand.
AGAAAGAGTTGCAATTACTGAGGATTTTCACAATTCTTCAACACGCAGCCACAAAGGACTGGCTCAACAAAGCCCCCTTTCATCACAAAGGTTCGTATTCCTATTTCTTTTCTTGCTGCTCTTGCTGAAAACATTTTGTCAATATTTTCTCAGCCTCTGCTGCAGGTCGTGTGTGGGTTGGTGTGTACGGTGGTCTGTGCTTCGGTAGAAGAATGTGCGTGAGTGTGTGTAGGAAGTTGAAAGGTGAGGCATAGTCCTTGGACACTCTTATTTTAAATCCTTAAAAAAATAAATAAATATAAACTCTACTCAGAGCAATTACTGCACTGCTGGTGAAGGGGAAAATCAGAGTCACCAACCATTACTCACTTGTGTGTGGGCTCCAGGCATCCGTGACCTGCCAACTAATACAGGGTGGGCCCGACGAGCACGTGTCACTCACGCACCTGTGTACCAGAGGCAGCATGAATGCAAAGGCACATTTCATCGGTGGTGTCTTCATAATGTATCCGTAGAGGGATGGAGCAAGGGGACAGGAGAATGTGCAGCCAACTAAGCCTATCCCGGGAGAGAAATCAGGTCACTTGTCTTCAGCACACATCTATCCTCACTGCAGTCCTAAGGATGACGGCTCATCTTTTTGCAAACAGACATCCATGGGTCAAGGCGGAACAGCTCTGCTTTTTTTCTGGAATGGTCCATGGCAGCTTTCTTTACATATTACCTGCCCTCACAGGTCATAGTTTCGTTACCACAATTACGGGCCTACTATGTAGCATCTATTATTACGCTCTGAGAGCAAGTGACATTTGTAACATGAACAAACTGTGGTCTGGTCAACAGTTTACAGTATGGGTTACCTTGTGCAGGAAGAGATTGCAATGCGACTTGGGATTCTCTCTCGGATGATTTGTGGCCACGCTGCTATCACAATGAAAGCAGAAACCTTGGCTGTAGAGAAAGCTGTGTGGTATGCAAAATTTGGCTCTGCAGAGACTTGTGGAGTCAGACCACTAATCTGCCTGGAACATTGAGCCCCCTTGAAACTAAAACGATGCTCTTGGCTTCAAAAGGTACATTGCAGAGGGGGAAAAAAATGTCTCAGGGTGTCAAACTGAATTATTCCCCTTCACCTTCTTCTCTAGTCTCCCCTAGTGATTCAAGCCAGGAAAACAACAGGAGCGAAATACCCTGGCTCCTATTAATGATAGTAAGCTCCTTCTCTTAGCAAAAGTGATAGAACATAATGAGCAGTTGGTAGATTTTAAGTCTTTGGAACTAAATATTCCCACCAATCCACATCGCTCCCAAGGAGACAATCACTTGAAAAATAAAGTTCTTCATTAATAATTCAGTATCAACTGAAGAGAAAAGGATGTCAAGAGCTGACTCTCTAAGAGCTCACGTATTCAATCTCAGATTGAAAAGTTAAGAAGCCATTTAGTATTTACCCAGAATTGGGAACTTCTGCAACACAGTGTCCAACTAGTCTGACCCGGAGTGACCAGATACCCGCTTTATTAATAGATTGAAAAGCATGGGTGATGACAGCCATTATTCTCACTTCTTTTTGTATTTCTGACACTGACGCATGCCAGACACGGTACAAACTCAACAGATACTTATATGGGATGCATCCCGGGCGACTCCTCCCCATTGGACAATTCACCAAAACTTCTGAGACAAAAAAAGCTCCTCCAAAGTCTTTGTGGAAAACCAGCTGCTAATTCTTCTGGTGTTGATTTTGCAGAACCCACACAACAAAGTATGTAAATCCACTAATTCAGATTGTGTTTCCGAGGACACTGCTCATTACGACTGTATAATAAATGAGAGTGCACAAGTCACCATTAGCACAGAACAGATTGTTTGGGTAGCAAAGACAGCAGCTGTCACAGCTTGACAGCTTTCTTGTTAGTGAATCAGCTTTACTGACAGCCTGTTTGATTGAAAACCACTGTTCACTGACAGTGTGTTAGAGTTGATATACATATGTATCTCGTGAAAAATGAGACAGTTGCTGAATACCCATGAAAGGTGGAGAAGCTACAGCTTCATGAACTACATTAAAAAAGAATGAAGTTCTTACAAAGCAGGGCTATTAGCGTATAAACCACCGTTTGCTTATGGGAAAACACACACACACACACACACACACACACACACAAACCTTCACCTCCCCATCAAAGTGCATGTGAAAGCGTGACGGGTGACCCCATAGGTGGGTTTTCTGTGCATTGTTTTAAATTAGTCTTCCCGTTGTAGGACTTTTATTTGCAACCGGAGGAGGCCAATGGGAAGACAGAACTTTTGGGGAGAAGCACGTTCTCGTGGCTTCTTAACTCTCGGGGCTGTCACAGCATGAATGTGGGGGAGGCGGGTGGGGACTCCCTTCCCACATTTGAACTTGGGGTGGAAGTACCAGGAGCAGAGTGGGGATGACATTAGTAGGCAGAAGCAGTCATGCATAATCAGGCAAGTGCGACAGATGCCACCGAGCACAGACCTGACGCCGTCCTTCGATGCTGAAAAGCTTCTGTTTCAGCAGCTCAGGGCCTCTGCCTGAGTGGAAATGTGGGGATAAGAATAGTTCAGATGTTCTGGGGTTACTTGAAAAGTGACAAGAATGACATTTCACTGGAACAGGAAGCGCCAGATTCACTCATTTGGACTTCTCTGCAAGGTTCACTAATTTATGTTCCCTAAGCTCTTCCTTGGAATGATCCATATGCTTGGAGCCTCAGGGAGTAGGGCGAGTTAATGCATTTACCTGATAGCTTTGTCCAAGCTCCCATTTGTCACCCTCACATCATTTGGCAGAGCTTCTAGCCTCTCTACAAGTGAGAGACAGGATCAGAACGACCAACCCCCTGCAGGCCGGGCGGGGAGCACCGGGCTGGCCGGGATCTGCCCAAACCACCGAGGAAAGACAAGTCATAACGTGGACCACTTCTTTTTTAAGAGAAAGAGGAGTAAAGCGTAATTGAGTGAATATGGAGAAGGAAAGAGAGAGGGGGAGAAAGGAAGGAAGGGAGGGAAGGAGGGGAAAAAAGGGAGAAAGAAAGAATAAGAAGGAAGGAGGTCATTCGTGTATAAATATTTTTAGAATACGAGTAAGATCACAAATCAATTAGGGCAGCGTAGTTTTGTTTCGTTTAATTTGTTCATTCATTTATTCACTAGGACTAATAAAATACAGTGTTCTCGCTTCATTATTTAGTATGCAGTGGGAAATCTATAAATGTTTATTAGAGCTTACAGTAGGCAATTTATTAAATATCTGTCCCATAAAAGTCAAATGTGTTTCCCCCTCTTCCCTTCCAGGATTTCTTTTTCTGAGAGTCTGTAGCTGCAGGAGTCCCAGGCAGGTGCATAGTCGCTGTTCAACCTCAGATTAGGCTGATAAGTATCATTGGGACTTATTTTATATTTTATTTAATTATTTTTATTTAATTATTTAATTATTTATTTATTTTATTTTATATTTTATTTTATGTATTTAATTTAATTTAATTTATTTAATTTATTTAATTTATTATTTTATTTTATTTTATTTTTATTTTATTTTATTATTTTCATTATTTTCTCCCACTGGGACTTTTGGGCAAGGCTAAATACACTCAGGAGTGAATAAGAAGGGTTAGAAATAAAGAAGGGAAGTGAACAAGGCCAGATAAAGAGTAAAACCATGAATTTGGTGCTGCCAGTCTCTTCAAATGGAGACAACTGCTGTTCTGTTTCAGGGGAACAGGACGCCTGATGAAGGCAGCCTCTTCTTCAGTGTCATATGAGACGATACAAAAGGACACCTACCCCCAGATATCTGTCCTTGCCTTCTCCTTGAGTTGACCTGAAGTCTCCTCCATTCTTCCCATGATGAGCCCTGTCAACAAGTCTATCGAATACAATGGCCGCAGGACATTAATGCAACCCTTTCAGCAGAAGAGCCTTTATGTGTCGGACAACATGCCTTCTGAGTGATGATGGTGGTATTGGTGATACAGTGACTGTAGGATCGCCCCCCGCTGAATGGGCCACTGGAAACTGGTGGTTAGACCTGGGAATACACTGCAAGGTCACGTAGCAAGGGTTGCACTGGATGCCTATTTTATTTGCTTTTCAACTGTACTGGGCTCACCTTACCCTGAAGGAAATACACCAGCCTCTTGTATCGCCTCTTAAGTTTCCAAGACTCAACTCTTAGGAAGCAGGATCCATAGAGAAGAGAGTGAGTACGTTGGAGAGAAGAGGATATCCTCATCCTTAAAACTGCCGCTCCTCCAATCAGGATCCAAATACAAACGCTTATGCGTGTGCGTGGTTGCTACAATTTGTAAACTCCAAGCTTCTTCAAATTCTGGCTCAGACATATTGTAATTTCCCTAAATCCAATAAGACCCCAGAAACAACCCAGACTCATTCAGGGGTAAATAAAAGGCCTTTAGGACTGGTATTTGATAGGATTTGGCACTGGAAGCGGTGGATAGAAATCATTAATTAGCTTTTCTTGTGGATTTTGCAAAAAGTAGATCAAATTTAGATGAACAATAAACAACTGATGACAGTTTTCATTACTTACAGGAAATACGTTATGTTGACTGCAGAAAACCCTCAAACCATCACAAGGAAGGGAACACAAAGTGATGGAGTATTCTTTCTTGCCCAGTTTAGAGCTTCTTCTATCCAGTGGAAAATGGCAGGGATCCAAGCAGTCCAAGGGAGCTCCTCTTTCCACTGGGAGCGCAAGTCAAAACGAAGACCGTGGCCCTTACCCTGGCCCGCCAGCCTGACCCGCGGGACTCTGCCTCCAATGAGCTTCCTCTGATGTCCCTCCTCTCAGGATACACTGGTCCCACCTGTAGGCCTCAGCAGTTTTTCCCTGAGGCTGGAACGCTCTTCCCCAAATAACCACCTGGCCAATTTCTTCACTTCCCTCAAGTCCTTGCTTCAAGGTCACCTTCTCAAAGAGGACTCCACCTAGAACTCTGTCAAAATTACAATCCCCGACCCCCACCCAATCTCTCGCTACCTTCTCTACTTCTTTTTCTTTTTCTTTTTTCCATTGCGCTATCGCAGCCTAATACATAATTTCGTTTTTCATGCCAATTATTACCTGTCTTCTTCTGCCAATGTGGAAGCGCCACGAAGCCAGCTCCTGTTTCATTTACTCATGTAGCTCAAGACTCCAAGGCAGCGACTGCCACGTGACAAGCAGTCCGTACATAGTTGTTAAATTAAGGTAATCGGTGTTGAGATCTTGGGAAGGAACTTAAAACACATGCCTCCATTTTTAAGTGGAAATAGTGTCCTTCGTGGCGAGGATTAAGCAGGAGGGTATTAATGTGTTTGCCACCGAGCCTGGCGAAGTAGAAGCAGGCTCCCTATGGGGAGCCCCATGGGGGACTCGATCCCAGGACCCCGGGTCATGACCTGAGCAGAAGGCAGATGCTCAGCCGCTGAGCCGCCCAGGCGTCCCAATCTTAGTTTTCCAGACAAGCAGCACCATGCTTAACCACATCCAGAAGAGGTAACATCCTCACTGTTGGCATTAAAAGACCTTCTCCATCTTCCCGTGTTACTTTCTGTAGCACAGTTGTCTTGACCCGGGGGCTTGTTCTGATAACTCTCCCAGACTAGTGTCTGCTCATATATTGTTAATGAAGGTCTCTGAAGTCTGCCAGAAAGAATTATTTTGTCCCCCTCGCATGATTTCCATCTTTAGTCACTTTCCTGCTGGTTTTTCTTACCGGCTGTTCTCAGGCCATTTATACATTTATACAACTCTTCATCACATGCAATGCTGCTACCTTGACAAGCTATACTAACACATGCTCTAATCACCTCACCCCTCCAACCCAAATTAGGAACCAACCCATGTAATAAGTCACCTTTGGATCATGCCATTTCAGTTTTTTTTTTTTTTTTTCCAATTCTAGCAGGAATCTTAGATTATGTTCCAGTTCAGAGTTATTTTTAGAGCAACCAGGCATTTTTCTGACCTTTGAAAAAGGCAGGCACTTTTAGAGTGCTCTGCACACAGTATGCATTGAATGCGTATTTGTTGAATATTAGGTAAATAAAACCGTGATATATTTTGAGCACAACACTCAATATACTGAATATTCGGGACAGCAGCATACCCTCAAACAGCTAATCCTTGTATGCAGAAAAAACGCGAGCACTAAGTAATGGCACTATTTATCACACGTTAAGTATTGTTTAGATAACACAGTTTTAGGAAGACAGCCTCTTCTTGATGTAGGTGGTTTTTCTCATTCCCACAGCAGCAAACAATAGCAGTCTCTCAATAATTATTTTTATAATGAAGTAACAGATGAGCGAAATAAATCATTACCTGAGGACTTTTCATGCTTTGTAAAATATTCAGTAGAACCATTTTTGAAGCCCACGGTACGGTTTAATTTCTTTCAGAGGAAATGACTACGCCTGAAGTTTCTGGACACTTGAAGGATCTACCGGAAGTAAGAGGCTAATATCTATCTCCACCCTGTCCGAGTTCTTTGACAAGTTAGGTAGAATAGGAAACATGGGTATTAAATTTCAATCAGGGTTAATCAGCAGACACGTATTGGGCTGGTGAGAGGTTGAGTGATGATTGGGAAGTTCCATATTTAATCACTGGTTGGCTGCCTTGCCTTGCATAGGTCATGAACTCCAGGCAGGTATTTTTGGATTGTAGCACCCTTAGGAAAGAAAAATTGCATCTCAGGATGTTATTCTGCTCCTCTACGGCTCCCACTACCTTACAGAAACGGAAATAGTATTGGCGCTTTGCCACCAGATGTGAAAATTAACCATCAGAATATTTTGGTCTTCGTAGAGGATGGATTCTTTGCCATTTCCATCTGTGTGTATTTACATACACATACATATATAATCCATTTATATATATATATCTATATATGAGTCCATTTATGTATATTTATATATGTGTATATATATATACACACATATATATACTACATATATATATATATATAGTAGTTCATTCATATATATATGAATGCTGTAAATTAATCTTTTCAGCAGCATTTCATTTTCTTCCCTGTGGTCTCCTAAGGTAAAAACTGGTAGGTGGCCCCGAACTAGCTTAGTATTTCTTCTGGAAGAGGATCAGATACTAGAAATTTAACAGTAATATAATTGACCTTAACCCTCATTACTTAGGAAAATCTGCCAGCAGTATCAAGAAATTAACTGATTTTTTTTTTTTCCCTGAGAACTATAGAACGATGATGATTAAGAGAAAGATTGATTTTAGGTCAGACCTAACACATTGTTTCATCCTGGCTCTGTGAAGCTAGAATGTGTCCCAGAGAGCAAGGCAATCTGTTCACAGGATGATAGTATAATTAATGGGCACTATGCATTTGAAAAATGGCTTCTCTCTTTATGTTTAAAAATACATATATTATTTCAAAGTGAGGCTTAACTGAGTCTGTTTGTCCTTGACCAGAGGTAATATCTGAATCTCAGAGAAAAGCTGATCTGTTGTGCTGGTGCATTGCTGAGAAAAATCTTTGGGGACGTCCCGACAGAAATATCGAAAGGTTGTAAGTGAGGCCAAAACAGAACAACTTATCTACTCTTGAATTGATGCTTATAACTGAAAATACTGCCCTTCCATATATTAATATTTCTACTCATTATTATTAAAGCTACAGAATATGAGTGATTATGTGAAGAAACTAGTTAGCTATGGTCATGGTATTTCACTTTAAGGAAAATAATCTTAATATCTAGAATGTGTTGGTTCTAGCCACATTAAGTTAGCTTTACTTGAAAAGATATGCAGAGGGGGTGCCTGGGTGGCTCAGGGGTTGAGAGTCTACCTTCAGCTCAGGCCTTGACCCCGGGGTCCTGGGATTGAGTTCTGCATCGGGCTCCCTTCTCAGCAGGGAGTCTGCTTCTCCTTCTCCCTCTGCCCTCCCCCCACCCCACTGCTAGTGCTTGCTCTCTCTCTCTGTCTCTCAAATAAAATCTTAAATAAATAAGTAAATAAAATAAATAAATAAATAAAAAATAAATAAATAAATAAAAAGATGTGCAGAGGAATAAGCTTCTTTATCCAATAAAAGTAAAACGAACAGAATGCTCTATATTATACCAAACACTCTCAGGACTCTTAATTCACCCACATTCTTCCTATGCTCTATGCAGTCCCAAGTCTAAGCCATAGGACAGTTTCTTTGCCCAACATTTTCTGTCTTTGGGAACCAACGGGGTTTGAAACTTGATCCCTTTTGTAGGGTTTCTAAGTGCTTGTATGCAGTGGTTCTTCTGTAACCCAGGTGTCCATTAGCCTAGACTTACAAACGACTTTCAAAAATTTGACCAGGGATGCCTGGGTGGCTCAGTGGCTGAGCACCTGCCTTTGGCTCAGAGTGTGATCCCGGATTCCTGGGTTTAAGTCCCACTTCGTGCTCCCTGCAGGGAGCCTGCTTCTCCCTCTCCCTGTGTCTCTGCTTCTCTCTCTGTATCTCTCATGAATAAATAAATAAAATCTTAAAAAAAAATTCAGCCAAAATGCCACTAAACCCACAGAATTTGCAATGGCCTCATCACTTCCCTGGTATGGAAAGAGAGCTATGCATCTTTCTCATAATCTTATTTATAACACAATTGGTGAAGAAATAGTCACTAGTTCCCAGTAAACATCTGAGGTCACACAGTTAAGTACTTTGATTCTGTGCTAATAGATGAACTACCTATGATCTATTTTCCTTTTTCCTTCCTCCTTCCCCCGACAAGCTCCGATGACCATTCAACGACCCATGTGTGAGCTTCTGTTCATTTGTTAGTTTTCCTGTGGTAGAGATAGATTTATATTGAGTCTTCCACACTTTTTCCTTTATTCATCTTTACGACTAATATTACTACTTGCAGCCAGGGGTGAAAGAGAACCAAAGAACAGGAATTGAATGTATGACCTCAGCCTTATTAAAACCACACAAGTGATCTATGGCAGTCATGTCATACCTACAAACATCAAACAACCTGGCTTGTGACAGTATCTACACTTAGTACTCTGTGCATGTGGCCATGCCACTGATACATTTCCATGAAAACCAAATTGTTGTGTCATGGCTGTTTCAAATATTATCCATAAAAGCATATGCAGGAAGGAAAGAAGGAAAAAAATATATATATGAGGGAAAGCAATGGAGAACTCTTTCAATTCCAATGAAAAATAATATTCAATATATCCTACTGGTTTTTCTTGAGCCAGAAAAATATGTAGTCAACTGGCACTGTCTCCATTCACGGTTGTTTATAACTTCCTTAAAATAATGCTTTGGGGGCTAAAATACCTTATAAATCATCTTGGCCAAGAAACAATTTTGTTCAGAAAATTCAATTTAAAACAAAAACCAGAAGAGTTTCTGAATTACCTGACCACAGGGAAGAAGAAAAAGAATCCAGCTATCTAAAAATATATATGCAAGGAATCCAAGAGGAAAAAAAAAAAAAAAAAAAAAGATTAGTACGGCCTAGAAAATAAAGAACTTGAGTGTCAAGGAGCCAAAATCCAATAATTATGATAAAAGCAAACAATGTTCATGCTAAGAGGACCCTGCCTTCCCACTTTAACGATGAGGAAAGTGAGTTTCTGAGATTCAATGACTCGTTTAAGGAACACACGTGACATGGTGACTCAGTTTGAAGATGGTTTAGTCCTGGAAAATTGTCCAGACAGCATTAAACTTGGAATTAGGAGGCCTGAGTGCTGGGTCTTACTTTTTTAACAAGATGAGACCCCAGACGAAACATGTAACTGCTCAGTTTCTTCATGGGGAAACTATACCGTTGAGCTGGAACATCTCCAGAGGTCCTTTCCAACTCTGAAGAGCCATGACTCAATCACCGAAATTGTTTCTCTTGCCTTTGGTTTGTTTTCTGTGAGCCTGTAATGGTGCCCTGGCCACAACCCTTCCCAGTCGATTACTCACAGGGCTGCATTCCCAAAACTCGAACTTGGGTTTCTCTGGCTTGTTCAGTATGGACCGCCATCATGTTCAGTTTTCACCATTACCTTCTCTTGATGGCACCACACTCTTCTTTCACTTCAGTTTATTTTTTCCATTCAGTTCCACACTTCAAATGATTTTCCAAATGATGCTTTCTAGACTCAACCTAAATGCTTTCTCTGATCCTCTCGGCTGAAATTGATTATTCCTTTCCTTGTCCAGGGTTTTTTAAGTTTTATCATTCTCTGTAGTTATTTTTATATGTGTAGAAATATCTAAGAAGCACGTGGAAAGTGTCCAATTTCGCTTTTCATCCATGTAAATTAAAATTGGATGTTATATTTCTAAACAAATCTTAAATTATTAGGAAATGATAACATACACTGTTAGTTGCATGTGCAGAGAAACAGAACTTTCACTTTCTGAGTGTGTAACTGTAAACTGGTACAACGTTTTCAGAAGGCTAATTCGACAACACATATCGGAAGGCTTAAAATGCATATCTTATAACCCAAGAATTCCAATGCAAAGAATTTAACCCAAGGACAAAAGCAAAGATGTACCGAAGAGCAACGTGCAGGGATTATCATCACAGTATTATTATATTACCAAATTGCAAACAACCTGTCAACAAAACTTAATTTTAAATTGTGGTATATCTATATAAGATACCATTTCGCCATTAAAAAGCATGTTCATGAAGAATGATTAATTATCTGGGGAACAGGATAAGATATATCAAAATGGGAAGGGCGCAAAACTGTATGCACAAAGTATAGGGAAATACAAAATTCAAAATGTGGAGAGTGATTGATTTTGGATGAGTTTTCTTATTCTCTTTATACTTTGATTTGTAAAACCCACGATGAACACGTATTACTCAATGAGAAGAAGCCAGGCTATAAATGTGGAGACATGTTATGTTTTTCCTGGAAGGGTTTCCTACTCTAGTCAGTTTGAGTACTGAGATGGATGCGACTCGGGAACTCCGAAGTCCGTGGCTTCACTCCTGTGTCCCCCGTGTGTGAAGAGAAGACAAGTCAGACAAATTATTTGATCTTCAGTCTCCACATTTCTAAAATTATGTGTTTGGGAAAAGACGATTTCTTTTACCATCTTAACAATTGTTTAATCTAGAAGCCCATTAAAATCCTTAAAATATGAGAAACAAGAGGGAAAATATAGGGACAGTTTTGTTCTTATGCACAAAACAGGGAACAAAAATGAATGCCTATGAAAGTATGCAACATGCCATGGGTGATAACAGAGAATATTTTAATACTAAGTCTGATGCTTCAGATTTTTAAGGACCTCCAAATTAAAATAAATTGAAGAGGTGTATGGCAGAAAAAGAAAACTTATTTCTCCCTTATTCATTTATTGGTAGAAAAGTTCTAAGTGATTAAGTCAGCCCATATGGAAATGCCGTGATGTTAAACAGAAATTTCAGTGACCCCTGCATAACAGGGGCTGTGATTGCCAGTTCCTTTCTGGTTTGAACTGGAAGTTTTAGCTGGCACTATTTATGGTGTAATGACTCCATACAGATGGGGAAATCAGATCAAGTGGAATCAGAACTTTGGTTTCTAATTAGATCCAGCTGTTCCATGGAAGCTGCATCTTTAACTGTAGGCCTTAAAACTAGTTTGCACAAGTTTCACATTTTAAAGAGCATTGTGAACCTGTGAAGAATACACGCAGAAATGACAAATTTTGAAATGTAAACTTGTGTCTGTCTTACCATAAATGAAGCCTGTATTTTTATTGCAGTTATTGAGAAAAGATCATGCAGGCTTTCTCCCTGCTGCTCGCTTACGAGAGTACTTTCTTTCTGTCTTTTGATATTTTTCTAGAAAGAAAACTTTCTACTGAAAAAGCTTTATTCTTTCAGTTGTATTTTTCTAAATTTTGGTTAAAATAAATATAATAAATATCATGATGTTCTTTAAAAGAGTTGTGATTTTTAGTGTTAAACAACAAATTTAAAAACTGCTCATATCAACCATATAGGGATCTTATTTTGCTTTCTAAGGACTTTGAGACATCAGTTTTTTTAATACCTCTAGGAGAATAGGATGATAATTTGGTAACAAATGGATTTGTGCTTTTCTCTGAGGGAAATATTAACAGTGCTTTAGTAATAAATTCTTATGTCAATCTTAAAAATAATTTTCCAAAAATAAAAACAAACAAAACCCCATAACTATGTAATAAATTTCTTTATCTGTTTTCTCTACTGATTTATGCTTTCCTCTAGAATAGTGCCTGGCACATGATAGGGATTCAAAAGGGATTTTTTGAATGCAGAAGGAAATGAAATGTAAGAATATAAATATTTATGATTAATGAATGAAATGTGAAATATAAAAACATTTACAGCATCAAGAATAATAATTGACCTACATAAAAGGGAAGAAGCTGCCACTTAGCTCTACTTGCTTTTAGAGGGTTTGTAAGGCACAGCCGGTAATAGCACTGCCTGGCTACGGGGGAGGAATGACAGGAGTTCTAGGATGAGCATATTACTTGTGTGACCTTAGGAAAGTCATTAAATCTTTTGAATCCAGATTGTTTTCCACAAATTATGTATAATAATGTCCAGCACATGGGGTTGCTTTGAGGGCTGAACAAGAAATGCGTAGATTCTATAAAGAGTATCATATTAAGTTATTGCTTACTGTACATGCCTATCAAATTCCTGCTTTTCTTCCTTGCTCTCATCCTTTGTTTTATCTTGAATATCTTTCAGCTCCTCTAATTGAAAAACACAATCCATTTGACCCAGAAAACTCAAATGAATCTTTTTCTGATGGGCTCAGTCAGATAAAACTTCTAGATCTCCATGACAGCATTTATCACATTCTATCCTGCACATTTTGAATCCACTTAGGAATGTACATGTCTCATACACAATCTGTCAGTTTTTTGGGGAAAAAAAAAAGTTGATTAGTCCTTTTAGTTTGTAATCTGAATAAAATGTTTTGAGGTTAATTTCACTCTTTTTTCTTATTTCTAACCCAGACGTCAGGAAACTAGGGTAAAATCCATAAATCTGATGATATTTACAAATAAAGTTTTATTGAAATATACCATATTCATCTGTATATGCAAGCATGTATAGTACATATATTTTTGTGGCTACTTACACATTACAATATCATTTTGAGTAGTTGCAATAGAGACCTACATAGGGCCTATGAAGCCTAAGATATTTACTATTTGGCCATTTGCAGAAAAAATTTGTCAGCTTCTATTCTAAATCATCATGGGTTCTATCTTACGGTCCTATCTTTGGTAAATTATCTCCTTCTCTCTAAACTCGGCATTTTAAATCATCTTGGCAGATGTAGAAATTCACTGACTCATTGACACCCACTCCCCCCGCCCCCCCAGCAAAGTAAATTCACTGATGCCAGGTCTTGGAGTTCAAGGCTCTGTCTCAGGTACTTCAAATACAAAGTATAATCAAAGTTAATGATAAGAATAATTTGCTTTCTTCAATTTTTCTATTTTCAGGCTCATAATTTATCATAATCTTAATAAAAGGCTGAAAGAATAAAGAGGGATTATGGTGACTGTAAATATAATCTGTGACTCTGTAACTGTTGATTCTCCTTTTAATCTACAGTCTTTGATTTAACTAAGACAGTCTTTGGAGTGTTTTTGAAGCCATATTATATACATATATACTTTGTAAATAGGAAGTAACTTAAAAATAGTTCAGAAGCCTAATATTCATGTGCAGCAACTTTTTTCTTGAAACTGAAAATTACACTGACAACTTAAAAAAAACAAAACAAAACAAAAAAAACTTTCCATTTCAGAAATCCCTCTCCTACTGGATGCAGTAAATAGAAATTCTTTTTTTCCCATCTTATTTTCCCTTTATTTTGCTGCCCATTTCTTTGTATTATAACGAAGCCCTTTTGGTTTTTATTTATTGTATTTTTTGTCACCTGACTAGACATCTTGTCTGATTGCTAATCATTATTGTACTAGTCTATCTGTATTTAGGAAACAAGTGATATCTATCAAAGTAGACGTTTATCACTGGAAAGACTTGTATGTTGGTTGCTACTACTTCGGTGACCACCATAGCTGCAGCCGCCATTGCCACCAGCATAACCAGGAATTGTGCGAAAGCTGTACATGTTACGTTCTTATCAATGCCATTTCATGGGAAATAATACTTTAAGAGATGACAAAAGTGCATTCTAAGATCTTTATTAAACTACCCAAGCTCATACCTAAAACATGGCAAAGCCACTTTTAAGACCCCTGGCTATAAAGCTCCAAAGTCCCATTCTACTACATGACACCTCAGATAACTCCTTTTGTTAGTAGAAAACAATCATTATATAAATAGTCTGTCTATTATTTAGCACTTGAGAAAGGTGAGCTATCAAGACAGGAGAAGACATGAGGGGACATTATACACGCATTGCTAAGAAGTCAGTCTGAAAAGACTACCTATGGCATGATTTCAATGATAAGACATGATTGAAAAGGCAAAACTATGGAGATAGTAAAAAAAATCAGTAGTTGCCAAGGGTTTGGAGGACGGGATGAATGGATGGAGCATGGGGCATCTTTAGGGCAATGAGACTATTCTGTATTACACTGTAATGGTAGAAACATGACATTATGCATTTGCCCAAATCCATAACACATATAATATCAAGAGCAAACCCCATTGTAAACTATAGACTTTGCTAATACGAATGTATTGATATTGGTTCCTCAGTTGTCAACAATTATTTGTTACACTAATGTAAGATGTTGATAATAGAGGAAACTGGTGCTAGGAGAGGTGGAGGAGATACTTAGGGACTCTCAGTAATTTCTGCACAGGTTTGCTCTGAACCTAATGCTGGCCCTAAGAACAAAAGTCTAGGACTTCTGGTATCCTGTTCTGCATGTAAGGAGCTTGGAAGTCACCATTCAATCCTGCAAGTGAGTGAAAAAATGAGCAGACTGACAAATGACTCTTTTTGTATCCTAAAATGGGGGAGGACACAGGGAAAACTGCTTTGCTCAAGATTGGCGAGAAAGACAAGGAAGAATAAGCAATTCCAATTAACAGGAGCACAGACTCATGAGCAGAAACCACCCAGAGAAGCAGGAACACAGGTAGGAAAACCTAAACTATAATTAACCAATTGCTGGAGGTTCAGAGGTTACAACTGTGAGGGTTAAAAACCTCAGAGGGAGACATAGTCATTTGGGGGGGGGGGGCACCCACGATAGTGTGAGACTTACCTCCAGGAGCTCAATTGGATTCCCACAGGAAGTACTTGAGAAAAATCTCTCTGGGCTTCCAGTAGGGGGAAGGAAAAAGGAACCATCTTGAAATATGCCAGAGCACTCAGTCTTATCAAGGCCTGCCCTTAGGGGAGACTAGTTAATCAGAGCTTAACTAGCTGGGGTATTATCAGGGCCTAATTTACCTGGAGGAAGGGAAATACCTAATTCTAGCCCACTCTATCTATCCTGTCCCAGCAAAGGGTGGATTTAAAAATGTTGTAAAGTTCACAGTCCAGCAGTGTAGACTCACTAGAAACTGGGATCTAATCATAAAACTATGGAGCACTTCGGCTTTGCCCCCTACCTCACCACCATATTACTAAAGGCCTATTTATAGCAGTTCCTTTTATCCATCATGCAGAGCTAACAAAACTGTACCACAAAGTAACAACATAATTTAAAGACAAAGAGCAGGATATCTGGGTGGCTCAGCAGTTGAGCATTTGCCTAGGCTCAGGGCCTCAGGGCATGTGATCCAGGTCCCAGGATCAAGTCCTGCATCAGGCTCCCTGCAAGAAGCCTGCTTCTCCTTCTGCCTGTATCTCTCCCTCTGTCTCAATATAAATAAATAAAATATTTAAAAAATAAATAAAAATAAAATAAAGAGACAGCAAGCAACAGAACTAGACATTGCAAGGAGGGTGGAATTATTGATTGGGTTAAAAAAAACTATGATTAATATGCTAAGACCTCTACGGGAAAAAGTAGAAAGCATGGGCAATAAAAGCAGAGAAATGGAAATCCTAAATTTTTTTTTAAATTTTTATTTATTTATGATAGTCACAGAGAGAGAGAGGCAGAGACATAGGCAGAGGGAGAAGCAGGCTCCATGCACCAGGAGCCCAACGTGGGATTCGATCCCGGGTCTCCAGGATCGCGCCCTGGGCCAAAGGCAGGTACCAAACCGCTGCACCACCCAGGGATCCCGAGAAATGGAAATCCTAAGAAAGAACCACATAGTAGAGAAAAGAATCTTTGAGGTAGAAGATATTAACAGAATTCTGGAAAATAAAGAGAACAAAGACAGAAAAAAAAAAAAAAAAACACAGCAGAATATCCAAAGATGGGGGACAACCACAAAAGGTGTAATATATGAACAATAGGAATATCAGAAGAAGAGAGAAAGGACAGAGGATGTTTTTGGAAACAATAATTGAAAATTCCCCAAATTAGTGTCAGACACCATGTCACAGATCTAGGAAGCTTGAAAAATAATAAACCTGATAATACAAAATAAAATAAAATATAAAAAAAACTACATTTGGTCATATCATTTTCAAATTACAGAAAATCAAATGTAAAAAAAAAAAAATCCTGCAAGAAGCTAAAGGGAAAAAAAAATCTTACTTACAGAAAAACAAAGATAAAGATTATGTCTGGGATCCCTGGGTGGCGCAGCGGTTTGGAGCCTGCCTTTGGCCCAGGGCGCGATCCTGGAGACCCAGGATTGAATCCCACATCAGGCTCCCGGTGCATGGAGCCTGCCTCTCCCTCTGCCTATGTCTCTGCCTCTCTCCCTTTCTCTCTCTGTGACTATCATAAATAAATAAAAAATTAAAAATAAAAAATTAAAAAAAATTAAAAAAAAAAAAGATTATGTCTGACTTCTCCTAAGAAAAGCATTGCTAGTAAGGAGAGAACAGAGTAAAATACCTGAAGCATTAAAAAAAAAAAAAAAATAGACAAAAAAACTCCAAGAAGACCACAATACCTAGGATTCTATACTTTACAAAATTATCTTTCAAAACTGAAGAAGACATGAACAGATAAAGCACAGAGGATTTTCAGAACAGTGAAAATAGTTTGTATGATATTATAATGATGGATACATATTCTTATATTTTTGTGCAAATCAATAGAATGTACAACACCAAGAATGAACTCTGAGATATAGTTTGGGTGATCATGATGTGTTAATCTCAATTAATATAATGCGCCTTAATTAACGTAAGGTTCATCTTTGGTAACAAACATACTATTCTGGTGAGTGCTGATGAAAAAAAAAGAAAAGCAAAAAAAAAAAAAAAAACAGAAAAGAAAAGAAACTGGGGGATGATATGCATGCATTGAGGCAGGGGTATATAAGAAATCTCTCTACCTTCCTCTTTATGTTATAAATCTAAAACTTCTCCAAAAAGCAGTCTTTTTTTTTTTTTAATAAGGTCTACTAAATAAAATAAACTACAAATACGGTTGTGACTTCACTCATAATTAACTCCATTCCTTTGTCCAGTATCTGTTTTTGAAAGTGCCTATTCCGTACCCTGAACATTTTCAGCGGGGTGTGGAAAGGCCGGGCCAGCTAGGAGATAGGATGCGAGATTTACTGTAGGTTAATATCAAATAGGTCAAGTGATAGATAATTTCTGAACCCATTCTGACAGAGATGACAAGTGATACTTTTAACACAAGTGGATACATTCTGAGCATAAATAAAGTTTTGACATTATGGGGTGCTGGTTTTCAATGAATACATAAATTTGGGAGGGGATTTTCTAACATTTAAGTTCAACGATAGAATACTAAATATTTTCCCACTGTCAAAAAAAAAAATCCCTTAGATAAATGGTGATGGAGAAATGAACACATTTTATATCATGAGGGTCAGTGCTCAAAGTTCTACTAAAACGGCCCGACACAGCTAGTCTACATACATTTGAATTTGCATATTTGCCAGTCGAATTTTCAGTTCTGTTTTGGCTGTATCCAACTGAAACTCCTCCTCTGGAGTCAAAAACACACACTTTTAATTCCATTCAGAGAAGAATGTATTATGTGTGCTTATATTCATTTATTCAAGAAGCATTTATTAAGTGTCTTCATTTTGGCAGAGTCCAGAACTAATTGCTGAAGTGGGAGGTTTAAAAGAAATTATCGTGATGTTCTGAACCATTAAGAAGCTTTCAAAAAGTTGAAGAAATATCTTAAGCAAGGGAAATTACAGCAGACACAGGGAAGGCCCTGCGTACTGACGTATTTGAAGCACAGTGGTGATCAGACCAAATGTACTCAACAGGGAGGAATATGGAAATGGCACCATCCGTAGTCTGCAGCCTTATAATAAACTTTAAAATAATAGATTCCTAGAATGAAAATTGCATAAAAACATTTAAACAAATATATATGCATCTAAATTTAAGGAATCTGGGGACTCCCATTCTTCCTAAAGTGAATGATTCTTCAGTAATAGGAATCTCCTAGCAAATGTATACAAACAGAATATATGTTTTGCAGGGGTGAAAAGCTGAGTAGCTGTATCATAAAGTGGTCTTGCAGCCCTACGGTATTCGGGGTCTCTGGGGAAACACTAATTCTTGCTTTTTGGGGGGGCTGGGAAGGTCTCACAAAAACTCACTCGAATTCCTCTCCACTACTTGCCTTGGGTGTAGCTTTGCAGTTGTGACCCAGAGCTTGGCCTTCCAAAGACCCTCTTCCTCCCATCCACTCTTCCTCTGCCATCTCAGAGCTTGAAAACCAGGATAATAATGCCCGTAGGTATTGTCGGTTTGCCAGGCCCTGTGCCAGTTACAACGGTAAACAGGACAGAGAAATCCTTGTCCTTCTGCACGTGTAGAAGACACCGAAGAAATTATTGCACAAGTGACTGTTTAAGTTGTGAGAGGTACCACGAAGGAAAAGGAAAAGCCGCCAGCATGGTCCACTAGGAAGCACGATTTAATTCTTACCCCATGGTCTCCTGAATGTCTACTCTACCAAACTCCAGTTTAATAACATCTAGTGCCACTATTGTTACACCAATTACATTATCACCTTTTTGAAGTGCCTACTCTACCCAGAACCCTAAGCCTGGAGCACCATACATAACATCTCAGTTAAACTACATACGACCCCAGGGATTTCCCCTTATTTATTTATTTATTCATTTATTATTTATTTATTTATTTATTTATTTATTTATTTATTTATTTCCCCCAATTTAAAAGTGAAGGAAATAAAGGAAGCTTGCCCAACTTCAGAGTATTTAAGAACCACACCAGAGTTCTCACTCTGGCCCCGCCCTCCCAATTAGGTGCATTGCTGGTTTCAAACATCTAGTGCATTAACATAAAAATGGAATTATTAGCCTTAAGCCCTCATGGTGTCCAGAAAAGGAAGAATTTCCCATTAGAAGGCAAAACAATGCTCCTGGCCCCTCCACCCCTTCTAGCATTGGAAAGCATCTCTTAAACTCCTCTGAGCCTGGGTTTATCTATAAAATGAGAGGTTGGACTAAAGCTTCGTCTATCACTGTTAATTATGAACGTTTTTTTTTTTATTATTCTTATTATTAATTAGCTTCTGTAGCCCTGACATAAGGGGAATTTTCCTCATAAAGGAGACAATTTGGTGGTTTAAATCTATTGATGATTTAAGGAAAACCTTCTGAGTCTTAATTATCTAGACATATCTGGTTAGGTTCTTGGGGAAGATTTTGACCTGGATTTTCCAAGCAATTGCAACATGTCTCTAATTCATTTATTAACACACGAAATGGGTGTCCCCAAATTGGCCCCAAGGTCATAATATTGCTAGGTAGATATCTAATAATACTGTTCACTTCAAAAATAATAGCTAGGATTTGTCACACAGAATATAGAAAGATGCAAGAGTATTGAGCAAGGAACCCCATGGGCCACTGTAGTTTGATAAAGGAGATCTGAAACAGCAGTCCACAAAGAATGTCTTGAAATAGCTTTACACTCAGACAGTGAATCACAATAGTATAAAGAACTAGTGAATTCTTTAAAAGGCAAACAAAACCTCATGTTTCTTCACAGGAACCATCTCCGGGAATGGGCTCTAACAATGGTTCAAAGGGATTCCATCTCGACTTTTACAAAAACCGTAATAAGTGTTGGAAAAAGTCTGGAGATCAAGAATAAAATGAAATTCTCTGCCAAACATCTGCTCTTTGGTGAATCAAATGCTCATATTATCTCTAAACATTGCACACGATAAACAACATTAATATGTACGTTGACTTACGTTACCATAAAACCAAATCTCAAGCCACATGGGATGCCTGCTTTTGCTACTACATTCAGAAAGAAACAGTCGGTTTTGTTCTCATGAGAAATGTCCAACATGAAGAAGCTAATTTAGAAGCAAGGAGATCTTTCAGGAAAGAGGATTCTAATAATGGCAAAGATAAGAACGAAAGGCAACACTAGGGTTCTGGCAGGAGAAGGGAGCAGATGCCAACAAGTACGAAAACAAGCTTACAAAAAGCAGGCTGGGGAGCCTGGGCCTGAACTTTACATATGCCAGCTTTGATGGTCTGACGTCCCTGGGGGTGCGCCTCCTTTGGTCACAGATAATGAGGAGGAAGTTTGTTACAACAAACTGTGTGGAATGCATCGCAAGTGCTTTCACAATAGAGAAAAGAAATGTCTTCAAACGTTGAGACTAGATTGAGAACTAAGGTGATAGCTGCGGGCGTAGGGCCTACAACCACCTACTCCCGTCCTCTGGTGTAGTAACCTTACCCGGAACAGGCTCAGGGACTCGTCCAAAGTCCCCGGGCTAGACATTCTTCCTTTCTCCACCAAATGTCTAATCTTTTCAGTCACAATTCAAATGTCATTTTCTTCCATGGTCTCTGCACAGCCCCATCCAAAGCCTAATTGCTTCTTAGTCTGTGCATACGCAAAACAGCATAAGCGCCCTCTGACTGTACTGGAAGGACTTTGTGTGTGCTTTACCTTTATATTAGAGAGTGAGCTCCTTGGGGGCAGGAATCGATTCAGATTCACAGGACTCAGCAGGGTGCTTGGTGCCCCAAGATTGGCACATGTTAAGGTTTTTCTTGAGAGAAAAATGAATATATGGCTAAATACTTACATGAACGTTGTGATGCCTACTTGCTTTATGATTTATTCATTAATTTGGCAATAATTATCATTTTATGTGGGTAGGAACAAGCGAACAAGCTACATTTCTTTTTTCTTTTTTTTTTTTCACCAAAGAATTCAGGAACCTGCATTTTCAATACTGTGACAAATGCCTCTTAATGTGCCAGACTTCTCAACTGCTTAATATGGGCCATGTGTTAAAGAGCTGCTGAATGGCTTATTATGGCAAATGATGGCTATTGCACCTCTGTCTCATACATGTACTCACTTTTTCTTCTGGGTAGAACATTTTTAAGACAAGGACTCTAATTAGATGCAGGCCTATTTAATAATTAAATAATAATAATAAATGATTAGAAAACATAAAATTAACTAGGGTATCCACAAAGATGCACATTTGAGTGAGCAATTTTAAAAGGCCTTTGAAAGCTGAAAATCCTTAGAGAATGCTAGGCTTTTGGATATATTCTATTTTGATTAGTTTTATGCTTGGCAGTTAGTGTGAAAATATTATTGTAGGCTGCAAAATTATACTCAAACTAGCTGTTCGACAAAACCAAAATGTGAGGTAAGAAGTCTCATCTAATAAGGAGAGACATAAAGGTTTTGATGATTATTTTTGTATCACAACTATGTGGGCTAGGACCTCTTTGATTTGGTGTCACAGGTTTGGCCCGACCATAAGGTGGGGAAGTAAAATCCTGGAAAGCTCGCTGCACCTGATATTGGAGGGTCTTTACTGTCCTTCAACTTTCTTACTTAGTGGCCACTGGACCCTACTTAAGTGCTTAGCCTCTCTGAGTTCAGTTTATAATCACCCAGAGAAGATGTTTAAATTTCTCAGTGTTATTTGAACAGGGCAACCACAGTCAGTTGGGGAGTGTGAGTGCTACACTAAAGCACCCATACAAGAGAACAGGTGGTTTAGGGTCCATTCTGTTCTTCAACAACCACACTGCAAGTCCTGGCGTGGGGTCTGTCCTTGAGGAGAAGTAACACTGTTTGTATCGGAGTATCCTGCTTACCGCCCATTAGATCTTCAGGGCTGCACTTGCCCGGAACAGGAGCTTTCTTCTAGTTCAAAGTTACCACACAGGCAAGCTGAGGCCTTGCTTGTGAAAAACAAACCAAAATCCATAGCTATAAAATTCCACATATATAGAAAATATTAATTGTAAACATCTTTGACTTTTTGATGTGCTTTTTTTTTTTTTTATAGTGCATGCTATAGGAGATGGATTACCAAACTGTGGACCAACTAATTATGCTTTAAATTTATATCATATAATGTAAGTGATAAATATTCTATGGGTCATGCAAACATTTTTTTCCATTATGTAAATCTCTAAAAGAATTCTAGTAGCAATGTTTATCCAAAGGTTGGATAAATGAAAATATAATAGATATTGCTACCATTTATGGGCCATCTACCAAATGTCCCATATATCACATAAATACTCTCTTTAATCCTCATGATAATTTTGCCATATAATTATTATTACTACCATTTCAGAAGAGAATGAAATTCAGAGAAAAGAAGTAAATGTTCAAAGGCAAGACAGCTGGTATGTGAAAAAATGAAAATCAGAACATAAATCTACCTGATGTTAAGCTCTACGTTTTTACTTTTCATCCTACCACCTTGACTTTAATATAAATAGGGTTAAAAATATTTCTCCCTCTTCTGCTCTTCGATGGCTTCTGGCTAATTGCTTAGAAGAAATTTATCATTGGAGATTAAGATTTTAGGCTCAGGGACCAAAGACCTGGGTTTAAAATATGCTCTGCCACTGAACAACTGTGTGACATTGTGAAAATTGTTTATGCTTTCTTTGTAGAACAAGGATGATGGCAATACCTTTGCCTTAAGAGTTGTTGGAAAGACTATATGAGATAATATATGTAGAGTTGTTAGTGTGCCATGCCTGGCGCATAATAAATGGACAATAACCTTTTTTTTTAGGAAGCAATATAGTCTAATGCTTAAGTGTGGAGATTTTGGAGTCTGAAAGAATTTGTAGTTTGAATGTCAAGTTGGTCACTGAGTTGGTGCAAGACCCCAAATAAGTTATTCAACCACTTTAAGCTTCCATTTTCCTCATCAGCAAATGAGACTAATATCAGTTCCTTCTCAAAGTAATTGGGAAAGAATTAAATAATCAAATTTAATTAACACAGTGCCAGTATCATTCTAAGTTATCAATAAAGCATAGATGTTTCTGCTCTTACCATTCTGAAATCCAATAGTATCTAAGGGAAGCTAGAGGTGATTCTGTGTGAATCATGGGACGGAAAAGCAGCTTTTAGTATAGCTCACTCCTTTTATTGGAAAGTAGCGTATAATGAGAGATATTCAGCGACTACCATGTCCCAGATTTATGGACTGAATTGGTTATACTACTCACTAACAAGACACTTAAGTTTTTTGAGTCTGTTTTTTCACCTAAAACATTAGATTATTAATAATGGATATATCACATAGTTACTACATACATCAGAACTTTGCATGTGGGGTATGTGATTATAACCTCAGAAAATATTCACTAAAACTATATAGCTATTATATTAAAAAGTAGAAATGGAAAACACATTTAAAACATTTCTATAAAAATTATATTCATCTGAAATTCAAGATCCCATAGCTTACTCTTTAAAAAAATTAAAACTGGTTCTACTCTATTAATGTAATATCTGAACATGACAGAATTTTCATTTATATAGAAACACCTCAAAAAATATCCAAGTATCACTATCTAGTACTATCTACCTTCTCTCTGGAATTAATTACTTTTAGTGGCTCTGATTTTCAGTTTTTGTAGTGGCTACTCTTATAACTTAAAATAGTACATTATTTTTGCTGATCACACTTAAATTATACATATTGAATCCTGAACATGAAAGATGAATAGATTATAAATTAATCCTCATTTCTTCTCCTCACTTTCCTACATCTTAATTTTTGTCATGTTATCATTTTATATTGTCAATGTTTGTAACTTGCTTATTATTTTATTATCTGTAATTAAGTCTTCTTTGCCTATATGCTGAGTCTAGTAATTTCAACTCAACAAAATCAATCCTTGTAATTTTAGGAATAGATAAATATTCTTAATTACAAAAGGAAATTGTGTTTTGCTGTCATTAAACCCCTACTCCTAGAAGAAATTCCAAAACGTCAAAGCCAACTAGGATTCCATTTAATGACTTTCTGAATTTTCTTTGCTTCCAGTTTATTCAGTTTACTCACTTTTTAATTTATCTCCTACCATCTTCTTTGTGGTAGTCTTTCACAATTTTACTGGAGGACCTCATTGAAAAATTGAGCTAAACTCTGTGTCTTTGCCTACTTGAAAATCTCTATTTTGCCTTCACATACAAATGCTACTTTGGCTTGTATGGACTTCTAGGTTCCAAAGTATTACTTTCCTAGTTGTAAATGCAGGTTACTAAAGGACTAGGTTTATTCACCTGGGTAGCAATCATAGGTTTCCTCTGAAGGTTTGTAAGTTGTCTATTTCTCTATCAGACTGCTGTGTTGAAAAGGAACTATGTTTCTTGAGATAATTGTGGGGGTCTGTACCAGTGGGTACACTGAATATCTACCAATTGGCCACTTCCGTTTTAGGATGTATGTTACCCATGCTGAGACCCTTACTTGTCAAAATAAAATTCCATTTTAGCTCAGTGATGGAGAACTCTAGTGCATTTCCCACGTAAGTACAGTTGACCATTTTCCCGCTTATGTTCTCCATGTCCTCTGTCAACACCTAGCATTTTCAAAAACTACTCCTTATCTTTCTTAGATTCCCCATATCCACATCATAAGTTCACTGGTTGCAAAAAAATTCTCTTCTTGGAATAGAATAGTCGGGTTTCTTTCATCCATATGCTGAATGAAAGCCAGTGAGATGAAAGAATGGAGTCTCCCAGTTCCTGTTCTAGAAGTAATTTTTTTCATAATTACCTTGATGATTGCCAGAAGACTCACTTCCAAAACTGGCACATGATGATTGGAAAAGATGACTCCTTTTCTTGTATTTGCTGTTTGATTCTTTTCCATTGTATTCTCAGTCTGACTAATATTTCATCTTCTAAGATTTCCTCATAATTTACAGTTTGCCAGTGCCTTCCCTTTCTAAGACCACTATGATTTTCTCAAGTTCTTTCTGATATGTCTATAATTTTTTTTTTGTAATTTCAGTGGGAATTTAGAAAAGAAGGGAGGTAGTTGTGTGTCAAGTCTGTTATTTTTACTAAAGTAAATAATATTAAATCAATTACACTGCTTTTGAACATAATTTAAAATGAGACCTTGTGAAAATTCAATGGTCTTTTTCTCACTATCAATCAAAACCTTGCCTTGTGTTATTTGGCCTCTTACAGAGAAAGAAAAAAAAGATCATATCTCCCCGACAAGTTTAGGGTATATTGTACAAAATATCTCTTTGTGTTTCTGACACTCTTTCCCCTTCATCTGTTTAAGTTGATCCTATTATTGTGGTAGAAGAGTAGCCTGCCATTTGGACTTACTTTATCTAGAAAAATGTAAGTTTCTGGGGTAGATAACCTTTAATAAGAAGGTATAAACATACATTTTCTATCAAATCTTTCTTTGGAATGACTATCCAAATGTGGAAATGACTTAAATCCAACAAGATCAGGCCAAAGTAAAATAACTGTCAAAAGGTTAGGTCAGCAAAAGAAAATTTAATAACAGCATATCAAATATTTACGAAAGCTATTTGCAAAAAGTTAAATCATTCATGAAAATATATGAAACACTTTAAAATAAGCTAACTTTCATGTGTCAAATGAGGGATACTTAGGAAGCAGAAAGTACAATAGTCTGTATTAATAAACTAACTTTCCTAAAACAATAGTTTCCTTTATACCCAATTTTCATCCATCTCGGCAGTCTGGGGACAAAAATACATATGACTTTATTTCAGTTCTTAAGTTCAATGTCCTTCCTACTGACCTCAAATTATAGGGGCTTCTGCAAACTAAATGAATGTATAGGTTAAACAGAGGGAAAATGAGCAGGACTTTGCTTTTTCCTGCGAGATTTCAAGTGAGGCTCTGCTATGTTCATTCTCTACCAAAGCACTGAATCTTCTTTTTTTTTTTTTTTTTTCAAAGCACTGAATCTTACCATGGGACTGATATGTGCAGAGCAAAGGATACAGCATGAGCCTTGCCTTTTAGGAATGAACATTCAACATTGCTAGAACACTCACAGCAATGTGCACCCACTCACAGTGGGTAGGCTGTCCCGTGTTAGACAATAATAATTTAAAAATATTTCCCCCCTAAAATGGAGCTCCACTGTTCTTCATTAAACTGTCATCCATTGATTCTAATTCTTTCCTTTGGAACTACATAGCTGTCTATCCCCCTTTTCATGGAGTAGGACTTCATATATTTGAAGACTGATTATACCGTCCCGATCTTTGTTTTTCTGGGCAAAATAGTTCCAATTATTGCAACTGTCTCTTATAGAATGTGTGTTCCAGACCTCTTAACACTCTAGTTATCCTCCTCTAAGGTATGCATTTATCTTGTTTTGTGTTGTATTTGAAACTCTGTGGGGTAACTTGGTGCCTACAAGATAAGAGCTCAGATTCTAATGTCAGGTTCATCTATTCCTTAAAATATTAAATAGGTTTATTTTACAGATTATGACTGGGTATTTGGGACAAACCAGAGATAGCCTCTGCCTTCAAGAGGTTAACAGTTCGTCAGCCATCAATCTAATTTCATCTTACTCTGTGTTTCCATTAAACACTAACACTGCTCCTCAATGCAAATGCACAAATAAAACTAAATGCTTGAGAGAACCTGATCATCTACACCTCTCAGTCGCTCAAGTACATTATTTACAATCTACTCCCAAGCAATGATCTTATCTTTTATGCCATTTTCCTGTTCTGAAAATAGTTAAAATACTTCCTTAGGGTTTTCATGACCACTCCTGACAATGCCCATTTGCATTAAAAGCATGGATCTCAAGCCATAAATAATTCTTTCATGGACGCCACATGCTAAGAAAGCCTTGAGGGGGTTTTATTTGTCTACCTTTGATTGCAAAGTGTGGGGAAAAACAAAAAGCCCCACCATGGAAATAGAACAGTCAGTTCTTTTAGAAGCCAAAGCTTAGGCACTCAATCAGCGTTGGAAATGAAACATCCTAACATCCACTCTGGATCTGTTACTGCAGACCTTTTATTTTGATTGGGGCACGGAATAAGCAGTGTTTATCTTTGGAAATGCCATTCAAGACTTTCGCAGACATAAGCACCGCATCCATGGTGAAATATTTCAAGCCCGGATCGCAATTATGTTGGGATTTACTACAAATCCTCTGTCTAGCAATATACCTACTCGGTAGTAAAAGCTCGCTCTCCTTTTGTTCTGTAAATTTATGCCAAAGTATAGTTCTTGTTATTACTTGAAAGGTTTAACATACCAGAGAAAGTTCTGCAGACAGGGCTGAGTAAGTTCTGCATTTCATCATCCTTTAAAGTATGATTTCGAACACTTTTTTTTTCTTAAGTTGCATTGTAAACCACATTCCCACCCAAGATTTATTTTTGCTGCTGAAGTCATTCTATTATTTCCCAACTCCAGGAGCCTATAGAAGAATGTCTCACGACCTCATATTTAACAAACTAATATCCAGTATTCCGAAGGCATCTGTCTGGGGGCATTAACAAATATTTGGCTGGGTATTAACGTTTCTAATATGATTATAGTGTACTTTTCTATAGGAAAATATTATATTGTTTGGTCATAAATTGAAGTCCATAAGGCAAAAGAAACCAGAGTACGCAGGTACACAGAAGGCCGCACACTTCACCAATGTTAAGTGTCCCCTAACAGAAAAGGTGAGAGCTGGGTATTGAGTAAATAGAATTTGACCCAATGCAAAAATCTAATTTATTCCTTGCTAGGTTTAAGGCTAGAATCACAAAAGTTTAGTTTTCAACTGTGACTGTTGTAAGTCAGTTGAAAAATCAATTTAGAATGTTTTGAGTAATTCAAAGCAAACCACCACAGCGAGGGCAAAAAACTGGTTTGTTAGACGGTAATGCATGAAGCTCTTCTATGTAACTGTGCAATAAAATCAAAGTCTGTGAATACACACATCTGAGAATGTGAATAAGAATTCCCAGAAATACGGTGCCAGATAGAAAAATCAGCATTATGGTCTGGTGTCATGGTGGCCTGGTTGTGTTCAGGATGTCTGGGTTCTCTAGCTCCACCTGTGTGCTTTGATATCTGGTGGAGAGAGCTGTCTACATGGGGAGAAGTATA
Source organism: Canis aureus (assembly GCF_053574225.1). NCBI lineage: Eukaryota > Metazoa > Chordata > Mammalia > Carnivora > Canidae > Canis > Canis aureus. Next base: position 3,192,004 of record NC_135618.1, read on the forward strand.
GTGCGGAAGGATTACTGAGGAAGGCTTAAAGAGAATTTTCTTTTGCGGAGGACAAAAAGGAAGCCAGAATAAGGTGTATCAACAATGCATTGTTTAATGAGGGTTTTACTAAAACTCATCCTTTACCTTTGAATTTATTGTAGCAAATGATTAAGCCACAGCCTCCCAAACCAGAGTTTCCGGGTTCGAATTCCTTCATATACCCACTAGATTTGTGACTCTGGGCAAACTATTTAACCTCTCCTGCTGTCATTTTTCAGACCTTTAAAATAAGTGTCACAGTAGGTTGCAAAGGATTAATAATTGTTCAGTGCTTAGAACGATGCTTTTATAGGGTTTAGCCACTATGTAAATTTTAGGTGTTAGTATTATTATCATAGATACCAACTTTTGTGATAAATCCCAAGGGATTATATCTAATCCATCAGTTTACCCTTTTCCCCTTTTGCTGAAGTACAGAATTTCTTTATACTATTTTCCCTCCTTTCATCAGTTTTTTTTTTAATATACTAGGCACTAATTGTTAAAATCATTATTTTAGTTGGATTGAGAAAAATATTTCTTCTTGATAAGAAAATCTTTTTTAGGTGTCATCTGGACATGTTTGAACAGCTCTCAGAGTATCACACAGAGGTTCATTCAGCTGGTAAATTGCCCATTACCCTTGCTCCTTTCTCATGGGAGAAGAATGCATCCTTATTTGACCACAGGAAACTGAAACTCTTTTAACTCTCCTTTTATTAGAGGAAGACTTTGGTAATTAAAGCCTGTGCCATTCCCAGGGTGGCAGAGGAAGCTGCCATTGAGAGCTAGTGTGTCATTTTTCTGTGACTGCTGGGCTTGACAGAGAAGGAAAGAGCCCAGTGTTCCTTAACACAATGAGGAGAATACAGGATGATTAAAAGTTAGGGTTGAGGCTTATTCTTGGATAACAACTCTTTTCTCAACCGATAGAGGATTTGTCTTTGAGGGCTACATATCATTAAAGATGTCATTAGTCCTGAAAAGAGCAGTTTCACAGTTCTCACTAGTCGGAAAAGAGAACCAAACTGAGAGGACCTACCCCATAGTTCCTCTTATCTGCAGAGGATTTGCTCCGAGACCCCTAAGGAATGCCTGAAACTGCAGATCGTACTGAGCCCTATACGGACTATGGTTTTTTTATAAAACATACCTATAATGAAGTATTGTAACAATAGACTGTGATAGACGATTATAACAAAAGACTGTAATGAAAGTCACGTGAATATGGTCTCTCAAAATAACTTATGGTCCTGTACTCTTCTTGGGATGACGGGAGACGATATGATGCCTGTGTGATGAGATGAACTACGTAAGTTGAATGGCACAGGTGTCGTGATGGCCTTTCAGGCTACCATTGACCTCCCGATGGTATGTCAGAAGGATCATCTGCTTCCAGGTTACCTTTGACCATGGGGGGAGTGATAAGGGGGCCTAGCATATCACTTTTGCTTGGGGCCTACATCCATCCTTTACCTAGAGCCTGAAAACATCAGTCATCTGGGTGACGCTTGATCTTTCTTGGAAACTTAACAAAGGACTAAACATGAGAATACCTTGTATAGAAAAGTTGGTATTTTCTCAAGGAAGGAGCGAAGTCTTGCAGAGAGGCATCCCTGTGGTTATAGCTGAGGATATAAAGATGAAAAGCCAGGCCAGGAATGGAAGGAATGTTCCAGTCAGCAGCCCGTTTTGTGTGAGACAAGTTTTAGGTCACATATGTGACAACATATATGTTTTTCTCACCTACTGTATTGTTACTTTGGGGTTTGCTTGTTCTATCAGCTATTTATTGAGAGAAGTTTGTTAAAGTTTCTCATATAATTTGTTGATCTGCCTATATCTCTTTTTAATTACATCAATCCTTTCTTTATATATTTTGATTCTGTTACTGAATACATGCCGATTTATAATTTTTATATGTTCTCAGCAGTAAATCTCTATCATTGTGATATGTTCCTCTTTATCTCTAATATAGCCTCTTATCTTATTATCTAATTTGTCTGATATCAGTAAAACTACACTGACTTTCTTTTGGTTCATGTTTCACAGTATATCTCTTTCCATCTTGTATCCAATGACGTAGCCTTATATTTAAAGTATGTCTGAACAACCTTAGTCTTTTAAGTCTTTTTTAAGTTTTTTTTATTTACTTAAGTAATCTACACCCAGTGTGGGCCTTGAATTCACGACCTAGCGATGAAGAGTCACAGACTTGTCCAACTGAGCCAGCCAGGCACAACTGAACAACCTTAGTCTTCTATCCAGAGTATATATTCCATTTACTTTTAATGTAATTAATAATATATTTGGGTATATATCTACCATCTTACTATTTGTTTTAACTTATTATTTTATGTTCCATTTTATCTTTCTTCTCTTAGAATAATTAAATATTTTATTATTTTATTTTTCCTCTATCACTTTTGTAGTTTACAATATTTTTCTATCTCCTCAGTGTGTTTCCTAGATTTTAAAACATGCACCCTTGAGTTAGCTGCAGTCTACTTTATTTTTTAAAATTTTAAAAAAGATTTTATTTATTTATTCATGAGAGACACAGAGAGAGAGGCAGAGACACAGGCAGAGGAAGAAGTAGGCTCCATGCAAGGAGTCCAATGTGGGACTTGGTCCCTGGTCTCTAGGATTGTGCCCTGGGCCGAAGGCGGTGCTAAACCACTGAGCCACCCAGGCTGCCCCTGCAGTCTACTTTAAATGATTACTTTTGCCATTTTACCTATAATTCTAAGACCTTAAAACACGATATCTTTATTATTCCCCTCCTATATTTTGTGTTGTGGCCATGATATATTTTAATTCCAAATATGATTTTAGTACTCTAAGACATTTTATGCAGTCAATATGCATTTAAATATACTGCATATTTATCCTTTTTGTTGCTCTCCATTCCTTCCTTCATTTTTGTATCACCCTTTGTAATCATTTTTCTTCTGCCTGAAGAACATTTTTTAGGTTTTCTTTTAGTGCTCATTTGCCAGTGATGAATTATCTCCACTTTGGTCTATATGAAAGTCTTCTTTTGCTTAATTTTTTAAGAATATCTTCTTGAGTATACATTTTAGTTTGGAGTTATTTTCTTTCAGCATCCAAAGTTATCCATCCATGACCTTTTACCTTTTATTATATTTTATTGAAAAGTTGGCTGTCTTAAAATTAGCTGTTGATGCTCTATGAAGATACTGCTTTTTTTATTGGCTGCTTTTATGATTTTTCTCATTGTCTTTCATTTTCAGAAGTTTGCCTATGATGTATTTAGCATAAAGTTCTTTGTATTATCCTTCTTGTGGTTCATACATTTATTGAATGATAACTTCATGTGTTTCATCAGTTTTGGAAAAATCTTAGCCATTATTTCTTCAAATTCTTCTTCTGGTCCAATTTCTCTCTGTTCTCTTAGAACTCCAATTATCCACATATAATTGGTATTGTGTCTACTGTGACTTGTATTTGTTTTTCTACTCTTTGTCTTGTTCATTAATTTGCTTATTTGTATTGTTTATTTATTTATTTGAGAGAGAGAAAGAGGAGGAAAGGGAGGAAGAGGGGCAGAGAGAACGGGGATATCAAGCAGACTCCATGCTGAGTATGGATCCTAGTATGGGGCTCTATCCCAGGATCCTGAGATCATGATTGGAGCCAAAGGCAGATGCCCAACCAAATGAGCCACCCAGGTGCCCCTGTCTTGTTTTTTTCTTTGGGTTGACTTTGAGTATTTGCTATTGGCCTATCCAATTCACTTACCCTTGCTTCTGCTATGTTTGGCATGCTATCAAACCTACTGATTTCTTAATTTTAGATATCTTATTTTTCAGTTTTAGAATTTCTACTTGATTACTTTTTCTACTGATTCTGATAAGCTGATGAGATTATCATTCATCTATTTCCTTGAAATTATTCATTATAAATAGCTTTTAGTATTGTCTTTAACTCCAGTTATATGTATGTGGGTCTGTACCTATTATCTATTTTTAATCTCTTGGGTTTTGCTGTTTCTGTCTTTGGTATGCTGTCTGTGTATATGTGTGTGCATATGTGTGTGGTATGGTATTTTTTAAACTGAATGCCCTACACAGTGCATTGAAAATTATGGAGGCTCTAGATTATGCTAAATTCTTGAAGAAAATACTTTTCTCCTAGAAAAAGAGTGGAGAACTGATTGTTTTAATCAAATGTAACTGATCTCAATTAGGTTTCCATTGAGAATTTTCAAAGCCTACATATATCTGGTTGGCCCCATTCAAGGCCATAGCCTTCTTTGAGTTCCAAATGAAAGCCTGGGTGTTTACCAGGGCCCTTACGCCTTGTAAGTCTGACATACCAGATCTTTTCTCCTCAGTAAAGAAAGACTGATAGAAACTCTACTGTGTTTTCTATTTTTTTTGTTTTGTTTTTGAGGCTTTCCATTTAGTTTTTTAAATTCCTGTTGTGTATATCTTAAGAACTGTCATATATTTTGAGGGAAATTGACTATTTTCCAGCTTCATAATTTACTTATTTTTTCTCACCTGGATCTTGAGCCCTTAAATCCTCATTTTGCCTCCTAATCTGATATTTACAAAAATAATTCCTCTTCCTCTCTCCCCCTCCTCCTCCTCCTCCTCCTTTTCTTCTCCTTCTCCTTCTTCTTCTTCTCCACACTATCCCTCTGCTCAAGCAAAAACTAGGTTCTCAGACTCCTGCCCTGAACTTTAAATCAGCAGGTGCCTGAAATAAAGGAGCTGCAGAATGTTAACTCACAAATTTCCCCCCTCACAAATATTTGCCTCAGGAACACTTTGATGCAACTCTTTAAATAATTCTTTGGTAGTTTTCTATTTTTCTCTTGTGTTTCATCTGAGCACAAGTCAATCTCAAAGTATTCTATCCTAGTTGGAGAATTATAATAAACTGAAATTTTAATGTGCTAATATCAATCCTTATTGTTTATATTTTGTTACCTTAACTCTGCAGTAAAATAAATTTATATATTCATCATTATGTTTATTGGATAACTGAGGTCAATTGGTCAATATGATAGAGCAAGGTGAGGACAACTTCACATCATTTTTGGGTTGTTCCGAGCATAAAAGACTCTATCTTGTAATGTAGTTTATATGTTTGTTTCTGGTAATAGCAGAGAGGTCTATACACCTGGAGACACCGAGGAAGAATTATGAGGAAATACCATAAACTGCAACCTTCAAATTGCCCCATTGTTATGAAAGGTCATCTTTGGAAGGAAAAAAAAAATGGAGGATTGGCAAAACCTGGGTTACATTTACAATAGTGCTTTGAAAGAAGGAAAAAGTTTTTGATTTTTCTTCCACTATGCTTCAAAGGTTTTGTGGCTTAGTGATGAAAATAAGGAAAGTCATTGTCTTCTAAGTTTTATCTCTTGACTAAGACCATTAGCATCTAGTAAGAAAAAAAAATCTATTGGCCCCATATCATATTTTCTCTAGGTCCCAAGCTCCAATGAGCTATAATAAATGCAAATGCAGTGGCCATACAATGAAATGATTGCTGTTAGACAGGGAAAACAGCAACAATGAACTCTGAGTGAACTTGCATGAAATACGATATTTCTTCTCTATCAGCACCTTCTTCAATCCTTAGGTGCATTGCTTGGTATGAATCTCGCAGCCAGTGATCTCCACTGCCCTGCTAACCACTATCTCTTTTCAGTGTAACCCAAAGAGTGTATCACAGGACCTTTCTGATCATTCTTTTCTTATAAGAAATAGCTGTCTGATAAAAAAAGATCAAAAAGTAAGATGATTTTACTATTTTCCCCTTGTAAATCATGAAGGAAAAAAAAAGGGAGGAGAGACCTGAAAGAATTCTGAGGGAATGAGGACATTCCCAGCAAACATCTGTTAGAATGTAAATTATAAATGTCATGACTAGCAAGCACCAAGCACTTTAAGACTGCAGGTAGCACATTTTGCAGAGTTTCACTGGAGAGGGTGTAAATAGCAGTTCAAAGCTTGGGCTTGCCAGTCAGAGCAGTATCACGTTGCCCAGGAGTGTTTGACCATGTGTGGGTGACTTAAAACTCTTAGGACTTTGTTTCCTTCTTCTGTAAAATGGAGATAATGGTATTTACCCCCTTGGATTGTTGTAAAGATTAAATGAGCTAATGTACATAAAGCATTTAGCTACAGGCTGGTATGTTGTTAGCCGTCTATCATGGTGGTCATCACCCTGCCCTGCGTGCTTCCACGGCAGACCTCTGTTTCAATTTCCATCCTCCATGATTCATTGATGGTGATAGGAGCCATTTGTTCCCACAATCTGGTCCCTGGATTGGATAAAATCGTAACTCACTACCACCCAGGCAGCATTATCTTTATTGCATGCTTTTTAACGATTAACAATCAATTACAATATCATCCTTTAAATCCAATCCGAAGCACTGTCAAATGATTATGTACTATAATTAAATTAATGATATTGAACTTTAATTTTAGTTGCATGGCTGCTTTTATTTGATATCAGCGGTATTCTCATTGCATGAACATGGGGTTCTGGTGCAAAGTGTATTTATTTTACAGACACACAAAAAAAGCAAATCCTTAATATAATGTTTAAAAATAACCACAAATAGAAATATTTCCACATGAGCCCATTTGGAAACTCACATTTGCTATTCATTAATTTAGGACTTGACAATTTAACATAAATTAAAATAAAAGCCTGTTTCACGGAGCATGTGTCTCATTCTTCACTGTCTCAGCATGACCAAACTGATTCTGGTGCTTAGTAATGTCCTTAAACATAATTTACAAATGAGAAAGTTAGTGGGGCTGGAGTAATGTATATCTAACTTGCAGTCTAGCTTCCTCTGACATTAAAATCTTGTTAATCTGAGACTCAAGTTGTGAAGGAAAAAAATCAAGATTATCAAGCATAAATCAGCATTTGCCTTATAAAATGTAATGGAAAAATGCTAATAAGATTTACTGGTAACAGGAAATTGGATTATAACTTATCTATTTTAAGTCCATTTGAAAATTGGCCTCAAAATTTGTGTCCTGATATGGACCGAGCCTCAGATCCTATTATTATTTTTTTTCCACAGAGCACATGCGGATGCTTACTGATAGATTTGTAAAGTATAGTAATAAAAGGAAAAGAATGCACACGCCTCTAAAACAATTTATGTAAACAAGTGATGGAAAGTGTACACATTATTATATTTATACTATGAGGAAAGATAGAGAATTGGCTGTTTATGTCTAGTTGAAAGTAATCAAAAGGGGATAAAAGTAATTTAAACAGGATACTTTCCTTATGTGTATGTGGAACGCTGAGCAGCTATGATATATGATAAAATGAATATTCATATTAAAAGCTTTGCTTCCTCCTGTGTTGTATTGAAACCCAGCGACTATTTCATCAGTCAATTACATGGCATGGTAAGAATGTGATTTGTTCTATAACAAAATTGGTATAATGCAGGGACTAATGAAGTTTTTATTCAAGATTTACCTTCAGTGCTTACCTCTGAATGCATTCTGAGTGACTGACCATCGATTTCATCATGTTTTCTTACCAACTGCCTGTCAGGTCCACCCAGAGCAAGGGTCTCCTGTAATGCCCTTAACAAGAATTCAGTTCATATAACACTCATGTGTGGGAATTTCCTTCCCAGGTGAACAGGCTGCCAGGAATGTGCCATTTTTGTCTTATTGGTTGAACATTTTATTCAACAGTTAGCCGTCGGATCCAAGGCACAGTATTGAGGGCAGAGTGGACATCAGTGCAACAGTAGGAGGGCAGAAAAGAGAATCTTCAAGATGATGGGTTCAGACATGGTTAATTCAGGAAATTGTTGAGTACCTCTGAATCGCTGAGACATCATATTAAGAAGAATAGGGAATGGGGTTCTGGAAGAATTGTGAGCAATCAGGTACAGGTCAGATAAGGAAGAGGCTAGTTGGCCATGTCAGGGACCGCCACAGACCTAAAGGCATGCTAAGCCACGGAAGAATTTGAAGCAGGACAGTGAAAATATGAGATTTGTATTTTGTAAAAATTACTGCGGAAGCCACATGGAGGAGCCTAGAAATCCAATAGATCTGTCCGCTGCAATTTTTGCCCATTAGGTTGTTTCTGGCCTCTCTAATTAGTGCTCTATTTTTCTTTCCTTCCATCAACACCAAATTGCCTAAATTATAAAAGTGGTATACTTTCAATTTGTTTTCTTCTTTAGGACTGTCTTGAGTTTTGGCTTCTTGATCCTCCAGGGTCAATTTTTAAAATCAGCTTATCAAGTTTGACAGATATCTGTTGGAATCTCAATTGGAATTGTATTTAATGGGGACAATTAATTTGTTTACGACATTTACAATATGGAGTTTTCAGGTGAAAAATATGCCATACCTGTCTATTCATTTTATTTTTTATTTTTTATTTTTTTTTGTCTATTCATTTTAAAGTCTCTTAAATGTCTTTCAATAAACTTGGTAATTTTTCTCCATGAAAGCTTTACACATTCTTCCCTAAGATATAATTATATATATATATATATATATATATATATATATATATATATATTTGCAATTATAAATGGATTTTTAAAAATAATTCGTTTCTGATGTTAACAGATCATTCTTATCATATTGATAAAATCTCTTACTTGAATAATTTTCCCATAGGTTCTTTTGGCTTTATGATATAGGATATATTAACATCTACAAATAAAAGTAATTTGGTGAGTTGTTTTTCCTTTTAAGTTTGTACATCTTTCTTTCCTTTGTATTTTGCAATGGTAAGAACCTCTGCTGAAATGTTGAATATGGGTGCTGACAGTCAAGTCTTTTCCTGATCTGAAAGAGAAAGCATATCATTTTTCAGTATTAAGATGCTTGATGTAAAACCTTTCTACTTGCCTCTCGTCAGATTAACTAAGTCCCCTTCTCTTTATAGTTGACTGAGTTTAGGTGATAAATATGTTGAATTTTACTGATTTTTTTTCCTTAAACCTATTACCATGATCTTATGGTTTTTTAATATTTCTCAATAATTCTGAAAAAATTCTAAGCCATTTTTAAAATATTGCCTATTACCCACTTCCCTGTTTTCTGTAGTATGTCCTTATGAATTATATTTTATATCTTTTAGACATTTATACTGTACTCTTCATATCTTTTTCTTAAAATCTATCACTTGGTATCACTGAAATGTAAAATTTCTTTTTTATGTAATTTCTTCAGACCTGTATTCCAATTCACTAATTTTCTCTTTAGCTATATATAACCCATTTATCTGATTGTGGTGTTTTTAATTGTTGTTATTCTAATTTTCATATCTGGATTTTAATTCAAAATTGTTTACTCCTTACTCATATTCAAGCTTCACCACTGCTTATTTTGACTTCTATTTCTGAAATTCAGTATCTGAAACTTTTGCAAATTTATTTTCTTTTTTTTTTTTTACTCTTCTAGTAGTCCTCATTTAAATTAATTTTAGGGCTCAGCATTTCTTTTTGCTTCATTCAATAAAATACAATTATGTATTTTGAAACACACTTTTCAAATTTTATCCAGCATTCTAGTTGTTTCAGTCTAGAGGGTTGCTCTTGGCTATCTAACCCACTTACTTTTAACAGAGAAAAATCTCCTTCAGGTTTTATTTTTTAACTTCTCATGCTGATAACTTGCTTAATTTGCTAGCATTCTTTCTTTTCTTTTTTTTTCATAGCTGAAAGCTATTAAGCTTATAGAGTTGCTTCTGAGTATGGTTTTTCTTGAATCTGGCCTGTTTTGCTATATAATGTACTTGTTCTTGCTATTTTTTTATATAGGCACCCCGCAAAAAAAAGTTTAAGATTTTTTTCCTAGAAGTTTGGAATCTTGTCAGTGTGGTTTGAAGATTTAAACATTTGCTATTGAAATTGGATCAGAAAATATGACCTATACAATTTCGGCTTTTGGAGATTTATTGAGAATTTTTGTGGCCTGGTAGGTAAAGACTATAAAAATTCTGTGGCTGCCCTGAAACATAGCTTGTTCTTTCAGGGTGCACAATCCAATATGTATATTAATTCAATATTGCTAATATTATCGTTAAAATTTTTTATTTTCTTATTCATTTCTACATGTCCTCGTAACTTTTAAATCAAAGTTTCTCTAGCATTTTTAAATTTCTAAATATTTCCTCTGTTTTTTCCCCCTAAGAAGATGATAGATATGTATATACATATGTAATATGTAGATGTATAGATGTAGATGTATAGATGTGTAAATCTATATCTATGTGTACATATTTTTATACATCTTTATTCTATGTTATTTGATTGTTCTTTACTGGCATGGATTGTTAGGAAACTTCCATTTCCCTGGCATCATTGGTCCTTGAGATAGGTCTTTTGCTACAGTAATTCTCCTGGATGGCCTCATCATGCCCAGGGGAGGAAGAGTGAGCTAATGGAATGTTGAATTGAAAGGTGGACTTAGTCATGTTCTATTAGTTACCTTCTTTGTTTAAAGCCATCCTTTCCCAAAGGATTCATCGATTCTAGCCCATACTGTAAATAAAGGGGGTAGGTTTTCCATTTGTCAAGCTCCTGAATGTTTCTCTCAGTTCCAAATACATGAAGGAAACTTCTTAGACTATGTACTGCACTCTCTCAAAATCAGTATTTTAAAATTTTATTCCTTTTTTTGTTTCCCTTCAATCACTTTAATAAATCTTTATCCATTCTTTAATATTTTTGTTATTTTTCTTTAGATTTGCCTTATGTAAGGAATATATTATTGCTTATTGTATTAGTATATAATAAACATGAGTTTTTAAAAAAGTTTTATTAACTTATTTTAGAGAGAGAGTGAGAGCACATGAGTGGGAGGGAAGAGGCAGAGGGAGAGGGAGAGAGAGAATCTCAAGCAGACTCCCCGCTGAGTATGGAGTCCAACTTGGGGGTGGATCCCATGACCCTGGGATCATGACCTGAGCCAAAATCAAGAGTCTGGTGCTTAACTGACTGAGCCACCAGGTTCCTTAAACACGAATGTTTTTAAATATGAACCTAATATTATTTTCCTTTTGATAGGAGAGTTAATCACATTAATTATTATTATAACCGATGCTTTCATTTGCTCTTTTCTTTCTTGTCTGCGAGTTTAAATCTTTATGCTTCAGTGATGTCCCTTTCTATATTTCTATGTAGAAGAGATTTTCATTCACATTTCCAGCATGTATTTTTTATCGGGGTTTGCTTTTAGTCTTTAAAAAAACTTACTTATGTTTCTTAGATTAAATAGTTAAATGTCACTCTCTCTGACAAATGACAGATAACATTTAACATGCATTCTTGCCTCTCTATGGGTCCTCTTGCCTCCCTAACCATTCTGCTCTCCATTCTTCCATTCCCCTCAACATCCCTGTCCATTCCTGGTGTTTACAGAATACGACCACAGTTTTCATATCAGTTCTTTTGTATTTAAATCCTAGATTTATATTATATAGACTTTAATGCCAAACTTTTTTGAAGTAATTTATGAAATATCGTGTATGGCATTGTGTGGAATTATCACACCTGTACTTAGCTGGTTTCAAAGACAATTGTCAGGAATTTGATTCTATTGCTACTAATGTTAACCTATCAACTGCAAGCTACACAAATCTGTGGAGGGTATACTCACCTATGTAAATAATCACCCCTAAACAATACATTATTTTGTGTAGCTTATTTCTGAACTTTATATCAATAATCTCATGTTCTATATATTTTTCTATTTTTTTCTTTAGTACTATATTTTTGTGATTCATCCACACTGATTCATGTAGATATATTTATGTGCATTTTTAGTGTATGGTGAACAATTTAGTGTTGATGAGCATTTCCTTGTTTTTAGTTTTGTTGCTACTAGAAAGAATGCCTCTACACATTCTTGCACCTAGCCCCTGACTCACATGTATGCACATGCAGGGAGTACACCTCACACAGAACTGCCAGGTCGTAGAGCATGTACATCATCAACTTTAGTTAGTGATATAAAATTGCTTTCCTAGGTTATTGTTTCTTTTTTTAAAATTTTATTTATTTATTCATGAGACACACAGAGAGAGAGAGAGAGAGAGGCAGAGACATAGGCAGAGGGAGAAGCAGGTTCCATGCAGGGAGCCTGACGTGGGACTCGATCCCAGGTCTCCAGGATCATGCCCTGGGCTGAAGGTGGCGCTAAACCGCTGAGCCACCAGGGCTGCCCAAGTTATTGTTTCAATCTATATTTTCCCCAATAATATGTGAGAGTTCTTCTTTACACATTCTCACAAAAGCATATTTTAAAATTTATATTGTTGCTGATCCATTCATGTGAAATGACATTAGGGTTTTTAATTTGTATTTGCATCATAACAAAAGTGACATTGAACATTTTATTATATGTTTATGATCCACTAGACTTTCCTCTTTTGTACAGTGCCTGTCATGCATCTTTTTAAATGATACAGGATTTCTTCATTTTTTAATAGATGTTCCTCATCTTTTCTATACATTTAATCTTTGTTGACTTTATGTGATTTCAATACCTTTCTCAGTTTGTGGCTTTTCATTTGCTCTCTTTTGTTAAAAAATTGTTAATTTTAATGTGATATGAAATATGTCATTGTTTTTATGGTTTTCATTTTCCTGTTTAGGTTAATGAAAATTTCTCTACCACGGGTCAGATAGACAGTCTCCTACATTGTATTTTAGAGGTTTTTAATGATTTGCCTTTCATAATTACATCCTCAATTTATCTGGAATTGATTTTGCTTATGTTGTGAGGTAGAGTTTCATTTCCTTTTGTTTTTTATTCATGAAAACTAATTGCTCCCAAACCATCTCTTTAAAGGTTTATTTTTCTCCCTACTGATCTGCAGTATCTTCTCTTTCATATACCACAACTCCATATGCTGTGGGTTTTCCTTTAATTGTATATTTGTCCATTGCTGCACTGTTTCATGATACCATGCATATATAGCTATATACAGTATCAGGTATATATAATTTTATATATATAATATTTATGTAGTTGTATTGTGGTATCTGATGGTGTATATTGCCCACCTCATTTCATGTTTTTCTTTAGAAAATTATTATATTGTCACTGTAAGTTTTACAGCTAACTTATGAAGTTTCAGGAAAAACTGAGCTGGATTTTTATTCAAATTCTAATAAATCTGTCTTTTCATGTTGAGGGTAATGACATTTTTAAAACATCTCTGAGTATGTCACGCCTCTCCATTTAAATAGGTCTTCTACCTGCCACACTGCCGAATTGCTGTATGAGTTCTAGCAATCTTGGGGAAAAAAAATAAATAAATAAATAGGTCTTCTTAAATGCATTTAAATAATTTGTATGTATATTTTGTTAGGTTTATCCTAAATACTTTTATATTTTGTTGATATTCTAAATATCATTGTTTTTCCTAATTGGATTTGCTCTTTTTGCTGAGTTACAGCAATACAATTTAATTTGGTATATTGATTTTATATCTATGAATCATGATAAACTCTTATTTATTCTATTAATTTATCTATACACTCTTCTGGATTTGGTATATAGGTGATGACATCATCTTGGAATAATGCCATTTTTCATTCTTCTTGTCAAATAATTTTACTGCTAATTTTTTATTGGTTTGATTGTCCTAGCCTTGCCAGGAAAAGTAATGAAAGGGGTCATCCTTGTCTCAGCTGATTTTAAAGGAAATGTATTTACATTTCATCCACGTGTATGATACTTGCTGTAGCTTCTCATAGGTGCTCTTTGTCAGCTAAATACATTTCTGGTTTGCTAAGATATTTTGTAGGAAAAATGATCAATTTGGATAGCATCATATTGTTTCAGAATACTTTGGTTCTCTTTTTATTTAAGTATGTTAACATCTTGTTACTGTTCTACTTGGGATATTTCCAGTATTTGTGTACCTGATATTGTAGTTTGTTGTTTTTCTGTTAGATGCTTGCTTTCTCTTTTGTGCACTGGACTTTTGATTGAGATTTTGTGTTTCTTGAACACCACTTATAGAAAATTTTGAGGCCTGCATTCAAACTGTTTTCTACACAGAATATTGCTTGTTCTTCTCAGAAATAATTTTCTTTCCTACAACTTTCTTCCTTTGCCTCACTGCTCTGTGCCAAGAGGGGGATAGGACGAGCAGGATGAGCTTTTTGTCTGTTTGTGTCCTGCTTCATCCCTCAGGGGGTCACCCTTTCCTTGCCCCACCTTTATAACTTACTAATGTGAGTTCCCATACCAAATGGGACCTAGCTTTTGAGTCCAGACTTCTAGGATTGGCAAGGTGAAACCAGATTCCACACCTTCAGAGAGTAGCTGGTCAGGGCACCTTGTCCCACAGAATAGCATTTTTTGGCAGTCAGACTTCCAATTTGTGTTTCTTATATTGCTACAAGCTTAGCCATGCTGTCAACAACATATTTTTCCAGTCTATCTAGCTTCTAGCAATTTTAGGTGTTTAATACCAGGAGGGGTTTTTCTACACATCTGGCATGGTTGATGGTAGGAAATAACATGTCACCAGCTTTCTTTGCATGACAATTGGTCATCTTTATAATGCACCTTATTGTTTTTCCTCTTGTCTCTTCATCTCAGCCTCTTCTCTCTTTGTAATTTTGTGATACCATTTTTTGTGAAGGAAATGTCTTCTTGTTTCATATTAAATATGCTAAAACATTTTCTAACATTTTCTCTGTTTTGCTGTCGCCAATCATTTAAATAATATATTCTTCGTCAAGTTTTATTTTTAAATGTGCTTTTTTCCCCCTTGTTCTAGCGTGTATCTGAGAATTTGCTTAGCTCCCAACCCTGACCCCAACTGCTGATCTCTTACTGTGCAAAGTTCCTCTCTGAAATGAACTGATGCTGCCCAACACACAGGTACATAGTTTGCAAATACTCTACTCACTATCTCCCTGATTTCTGACTGGATCTATTTCCCGGGCCAAAGTGCAGAGCATGTCTCTGGTCACAACCTTTCTCCTCCTTCCTGTGTCTAGCAGGATGAACCAAGTATAATTTGCAAGATCTACTTTAGTTCTTCCTCTACTTCTAGTCCCTGATACTATATACTTGGAGCCAGTGGAAAGCTGTCCCTAACATGGTCTAGTTCTAGTATTCCTCTCATTTTTACCCCCTACATATAAAGTTTTAAATTGTAAAAACATACACCTTGAACTGCAACAGACCAGTGGCTAAAGGAGGCTAGGATGAAAGCAAGGGACTAATACTCTAACTGCTTCCAAAAGTTGCAAACGAATACAGAGGGGAGATTGTCCAGTTTTGCCTTTGTAGATTCTGGAAGTTTCTGAGCCAAGAAGCAGACATGAGGGAGACAAAGTTCTCTGTTTTCTTTCAGGAAGGCAGGGCTGTTTCTTCCTTGAAACTAAGCTAGGTACATCATCGTGATTTTGTTTTTTGTGTGTGTGTGTGTGTTTTCTTGCTTCTTTGCATGCTTTTTCCTGACTCTCTGAGCTTTTTATTGTGGAAATTCCTTCGGAATATTGGCTTTGGGTCTATTTTAGGTTTTGGAGGTTTTGCAGCAATTGTTCTTTTTCTTTGTCTTCAAGTCGTGTTTTTTTTTTAGGAAAGTTCATGTCAAAGGTTGATGGCCATGTGCTATTTTTGAATCTAACTGTATTTCTGAGCAAAATGATATGAAGCCTCAAAGGCATGATATTCATAGATTATTTTTCTCACCATGACTGACAAAATTTGCAAATATAAATTCAGTTGGCTATGCTTCACCTTGGAAGAAAGAGAGATCCATTATCTCCCTACTCTTCTCAGGGAGCTTTTAATCATTGCTTCCGGGCTAGATTTGTTTTAAAGAAAGATATGATTCAAAACTTCCTACTCTATACAGAGCTTATAGACTTGAATGTATTAGGAAAGGCTAAAGTACAGTAACAAATAGACCCAAACTTGTAGTGCGTCAACAAAACAAGTTCAATTCTCACTCATCTAATAGTCTGTAATGGTTCAGACTGGTGAAAGGCCAGGAGTGAAATGAGGTAAAAGAGTAGGGTGGCCTTAGCATACAATCAGTCAGGGGCTCAAGATCATGGTAGCTTTGTTCTCTTCAATGGAAACTTTCAAGGTCACCCTGAGGGTTACTCACCTTGTTAGCCAGAAAGTGGACTAAGCAAGGATGTATGCACGAGCAAGTTCATATAAGCCAAGCGTGTAAGTGGCCCAGGTCCTATGTGCTCATATTTCATTCCCTGGCACACAGCCACATGCCAAAAGGAACCCCTAAGTGGGCTACACACTGCAGTCCAAGCCGTGGATGAAGGAAGGCTATAAACACTGATTTTGATAAATAACTGGACATTTCTATCACATGGGCAAACTAGAAATTTTTTTCAGGACACTGGACTCTTGAAGTTATGTAACTTGACTCCAAAAAAATTCATAAATCATCAGATTCATCTATTTCCTGTTGGGCTGTGCGAACACCTCAGGAGAGGCTTTGGCAGAGGTCGCATCTGCACGTGAATTGCCCTGAGCTTCAGAGTCCTTTTGACATCCTCAAAGAACAATAGCAACAGTAGGGTTTGCACAACCAGCCTGTTGACAAGTGTAAAACAGCATCAACAAATGGAGCCTTTGTGAAGCTCAACCTAAGGGCTGATACAACCCCCTCACCCCCATCCTATCATGTAAATGTATGCTAGCTGGTTGCACTAAATGTGGAAACATTCTCAATATCTGCTCTAGGCCACAGAGGGCCTATTTGTGTAGACTAGGAAAAAAGTATGATTTATTACAGAAACAAATTAATATGCACTAAGCTAATATGTTTCATTATATTATATAGAAATTTAAAAAGTTTATCCAAATTTTTAACTCTACCTCGGAAACAACTGGGAACCGGGTCTAAGATATGAATTGCCATCAAACCACTTTTCACTTTTTGTTGGACTGGAATGAACTATGGATCTCATGGCTGTAAGAGCCGAGTAGTGAAACAGAGTGATTCGTGTTTAAATGAAGTTTTATCATCATTCATTTTATCTATGAAAACCACACCGTTTAAATTCCCCAGCATGGTGGTGGGCTTTCTTCTCCCCCTTTTTTCTTTTTGGTTTTGTTTTTATTTGCTTGTTGTTTTGCACTGCTGTTAACTTTACCGTGTAGCAGCAAGCAGACAGGCTACATGACACTGAGACTTCATTACATTCACTATTAAACAAAAGCTCTTATTTCAGACAATATGCGAACAAACTTCTTTCGAGTGCAGCATCATTCCTCAGGATTATTTATTGTGATTGTTTTATCTCTGCACCGAGAATCCTAATTTTCTCGGTTCTTCACTTTATTTCAGTGTCAGCCATTCTGACAGCTAACACCTGTGCATATTCTGGTTTTTCAAATCTTCCCCTCATTGCACACAGTGATCCTGTCTCCTTACCCTTCAGACTACACTATCTTTCTGAAAGTCTCTGGAGTTTGCACAATTTATGGAAAATAATTAAATTCCACTTTGATTTACATGGAGTCAGGAGGATATAATAAAAGAGCCTCAGACCTAGAATCAGGATTTCAGGAATCCATTCGGAGTATTTCTGTAAACTGTGTGATCTAATTTCCAAAGCTGTCTGACCCACACGCGTATACCCGTAGGACCAGGGAGTCAGGGTGATATGACAGTCATGATCAGCTACAGAAGTCCATGTGTCCATTCATTCATTCACTCACTCATTCATTCATCCATTCAAACAGACATTTATTACCAGGCACTGTGCTGAGTATTGGGAGTAATAATAATGTATCCTAAGTCTTTTCATATATTAACTGGGTTAATCCTTGTACTGCTCCTCTTAATGGCTGAAGATACTGACATCCACAAAGCTTAATAATTTGCTCAAGCTCACACAGCAGTAGTTAGTGGCAGGGCGAGGATTCAAAGTCAGGGTGACCAGCTCCAGGGCTTGTCCTCATAACCACCGCGCTGTACTACTTGAAGCACAAAGGTGAGTAAGAGGGGCCTCCCTCCTCAAATAGCTGGCAGGCCACAGAGAAAGGTAGATATGTAGACATATAGGGCAATGTGATAAATGCAGCCCACAAATCCTCACAGTATAGAAAGTTGTTTGTCTCGTGCTACCCACTTCATCGTTTTGCGCAGAGCACTTAATCCTCATAACAAAGCTTGAAGGTAGCTATAATTATCTCGTTTTTTTAATGTAAAGAAACTGCTCCAGAGAGGTTAACTAATTTTCCCAATACTCCAAAGTGACTTGAGCTGGGATTAGAAATCACGTTTAATTCCAAATCCTATTTTTGTTGGCCTCTATCACACTGCGTTGCTTACAGAGAATCCTTACTTTGAAATTCTCTGAAGTTTATTTCTCCATTGTTGTACTTATTCTCTCCACAAAATTAAAATTTAAAGTAAAAGAGAAAATGTTGGCTCAAATTTGACAAGAGTGCATGAGAGAACAAAATTATCATCCTTCGTAACTTCTCAAAGAATTCACAAAGCAAAATAATGAGATTATCTAGAATATTTGACCCGGAGGCCAGACAGTTGCTTTTAGCCTTTGCTCCCTGCCTGCTGGGAACTGAATCCATGCATTCCCTAAAATTTGGATACTTAGATTAGAGAAGCACATAGATTCTCATAACTAGGGGATGTCCTAGAGATATGATACCCTCATTCTACAAATAAGGGGATCAGTAGGTAGAAATTTAAATTCTCTGTCCAAAGTTATATGATTAGTTAAGTAACTGGGTTAAAAAAACAGAATTCAGATCCTCTACCTTTCTGTCTTCTACTCATCACCCTGTCATCTCCAAACATAAACACAATTTAAAAAAAAGTTTTACAAAAAAAAAAAAGTTTTACACACTTGTTTTTAGGTAAATATAATATAGACTGAAAAACTGAGTATGGGGAGTGGTTATTTAGGAATCTGTATATTTAAAATGTTTCCAAGTGACTGCATAAGACTCACTGCTGATTCCCTTTATATACATGAGAAACTCTTTCAAAAATTTGTTTATTACGATCATATACATAAGTAGAAATAAGGGGAAAGAGAGAGGAGGAAGCCAAAAGATAAAAATAAAGATAATGAGAAACAGTAGTAATGTGTGAATGATGGTGAGAAAGCAAGAGAGAATGAATATGAAAAAGAAGAATTGAGTGGGGACAGGTGGCAGGACTCGCTTCAGTGTACAAAGGAACTTTTCCCATGATTTGCTCGCCTTTGTTCCAAATTTGTCTCCCACGACTCTACTACATACTGCTTTTTTTTTTTTTAAGATTTATTTATTTACTTAGAGAGAGAGAGAAAGAGAGAGAGCACTTGTGTGTGGTGAGCATGTGGACGGGCAGAGGGAGAGAGAATCTCAAGCAGATTCCATGCTGACCACAGAGCCCAACGACCCTGAGATCATGACCTGAGCCGAAATCAAGAGTCAAAGCTTAACCAACTGAGCCACTGAGGTGCCTACCAACCCGTCTTTATTTATACTATTTCTGTAATATTAACCACTCTTCTTTTGGTCTTTTCACACACACCTACATCTGCACACAACATACGAATACGTTCAATAGCAGACTTAAAAACTCATGACAATTCCTGCAAGTTTAATCCTAATGACAGGGAAAATTGACCCCAAAACCCTAATTTACAATTGTTCCCATTCTATGAATGGCTCTCTGTGTTTGGTTAAAAATAATTGAATTACATATTATTTTGTTTGAGATGCATGCTCATGAGGAAGTACACTGATAATGTTGGATTTAAATAAATATAGGTCTATATACACTGTAGGTTTGTGCAAAGTTTGAACTTTCACGATCAGTTTGAAGAATATATTCTGAAAAGGCCACCCTGTAGTCCTCAGAGTTTTGCCTTAGGGGTCTTCCTAGGGCATGAATCTGGATGAGTGAGTCAGGGAAGTACACATAATTGTTCCTTTCCGGATCGCCACCACTTTCCATCAGTCTGGCATGGTATCATTTTCAACCTAAAGCATTTTCATCCTGTTAAGAAACTGCTTTCTTACTACTGGCTGATAGTCAATCTCTTATTATACCTATTGTTTTATGTATATACACATGAAACATTGCTTTTGCTTTATATATACACACACACACAGACACAAGTATATATTTTGAACTGATAAATGTCAACTTAGAAATAACAAAACAAAACAGACTCTCATCTAGCAGAAAGTTTCACTCATGTGTTTGCTCAATGCAAGGACATTGTTCCATTTTTCGCTTTCATGAAAAAGAGGAACAATAAAAATATGCACACTTGCTTACCGTAGATGCGTTTTGATTTTCCATGAACGAAAGGGTAAAAGATCACTCAGAGACCCTTAACACTAAAACTCTCAGCACTAAGATAAAAGTATGGGAGGACACATTTAAGTTAAATTGGGAAGCATACTCATTAAGTAAAAATAGCCTCATTAAGTAAAAATAGTCTTGGCACACTAGTCATTAATTGAAGTGTATGTCTAAGATTTAAAACAAAGGACCAATTATGTCTCCTTCAATAGAAGAAATTGTGTATTCCTTAACTGCATGTTTAATAACACAGTTTTACTTCAACTGAGGAATTATATAAACCATAAATTAAATCTGAACTTCTTATGCCATGGAAATCCCAAGGTGAAAAGAACAGGTTTAATTGTTAGGTTTCTATAGTCTATCGAGGAGAAATGTTTTATTTAAAAATATGTTTTCTGAAAAAATTTAAAAAATATATATATTTTCTGGGTGATTATCCATATGTTTCTGATATTCAATGTCCAATACATGTAGGGATTTTTCCTTTCAAATTTCTTAGCTCCTCAGACCTCCGTTAGCTAGAGTTGATATCATTTTAAGCCTTTATTTTGCCCTCTCCGTAACAAAATGGAAATCATTGAAGTGTACCCCATAGGTGTAGGAAATAAAAGTATTTCATTGCATCTCTTAGTATTTAGATGTATCTCTGAATAGTTCCATCATCTCATAGCTATTCTTTGATTGTGAAGCTGCATCTATAACTGCCTATGAAAATCCATGAACTCTTACTTAATGGTGCCCTGCCTTCTAGCCTCTTAGGTACCTGCCCCCCTTTATGGTCTCTTTTTTGGTCTCCTCCAGCTCACTGCAGCAACAGTCCAAGCAGTGCCTTGTCCCTGACTCCTACGGGGCTAAGCAAATGCTGCTGCTTTCATGTGAGACTCCCTTTTTCTTGATTTTCTTAAAAAAAAAAAATCTGCCAAACTCAATTTTATTCCGTCAGGGTCAAGGCCTCTTAGAAGCCTTCCATGATTCCCCAAGGCTGTATCTGGAGCTCTTCTGATATCCTTGTGTAGTACTTAGTGATGGTTTATCAAAGCACTTGCCACACTATTCTATGTATCTCTCTTGTCTTTCTCCTTTCCTTGGAGATCAGTATCATAGGCCCTAAAACCTCGATAGTGTCATGGTAAGTAATAAGTAAATAGGTAAATAAATACATATATAAATGCAGGTTTATTGCAGTGCTTCATTATTACTCTAGAAATGGCATATGAACTAGTACTTTATTGAACAGACAACAGTATGCATTTTTTATATCTGCCTTATTTCAGATAAATGTTAATCAGCTTGTAATAAAATATAAAGTATAGGCCAGTGGCCTAAATCATAAGCAAATGTGAAAGATGAGGCAAATGTAAAGTAAAGGTAGAAGCATAAAATGGACCAGAAATAAAAGCTAATGTGATAATTATGAATTCAAATAATACTCATTTTTCTTCTGGTCCTGCAATAGTATCTTACACATTCCAACTCTGAATTGGGATTTCTCTTTATTTGAGGTGATATGTTCTTGTCTGTCATCTACAATTTCTTATAATCCTAAATCTGAGATGTCTGTCCAACTTCCAAGGTTTTGGAGAAAACTTGTGAATAGACTAAAAAAAACTGGTCATTTCCCTAGAAAGCCTCCTCCTCTGTCTCCCCAGTGGCCCCTCATTTCAAGCTTTGATACAATTGTACTAAGTTACACTAATTGGTACATTCTTTCCCACATGTTTGGAGCTAGTTATATTGGAAGATAAAGTGCACATTTGCATAAATGAATATGTATAAGATGCAAAATAATGCACAAATATGTGCCTATGATTTATTGGATGAAAACTTAGTTCACAGTACACCCAAAAATATCTTTACTGTTTGACCATAGGAAGAATATTCAATTCTATTTTACTAGAAATTGTGTGTGCAAAGTAATTCCTGATACCAAATAAAATAATCAATATAAAATCTGACTGTCATCAGTGAAAATTGAAGTAATGTTGAGACCTCTTTTTACCTTAATCCAGTTGACCCTCTATTTTTTCTGGTTAATTAACCTTCTTTTGTTCATGTCTGTTTTGTTCTTGAAAAGAAGGGACGTTATTAAATGTTTTAATCTCCTTGAACCTCAGTTTTCTTAGGTATAAAAAAATGGAATTAGTGTTTCCTCTTTTTGGGTGAAAGCACTATATAAATGTCAAGTTATCACTGAAAAATTTGGTTAAAAATCTGTATTGAAAGTAAATTACTCAACATCTATTTACTTACTATCTTGGGAGAAAAAATGTAATCATGGAGCAAATATAGTATTTTTTTTTCTTATGTCTAGTAGAATGATTCACTAGGAGAACACTAATCTTTTTAGTAATTCATTCAATCAAAGACTACTTTTTTGGGTGTCTCCCATGGACCAGGTGCTAGTCTATATGATAAGAACACATCATTGTAAAAGGAAAGGAAAATCGCTTACTACATAGAGCTTGCATTCTAGAGTAAATATATACAAGGAGAGACAGAGAAAGAGAGAGAGAGAGATTTTTTTTTCAATTGCCTGCAGTGAGCCAGACACCATATATGTCCATCATTTCATGTAACCCTTACCCTTACCCAAACCGTGAAAATTACGTACTATTGCCCTAAGTTACAGAATTGAAAATTGAGACTCAGAGAGGTGATGTGGTTTCCCTGAAAATTCAGTAAATGAGACAACGGGTATTCAAGTAAGTAATCTCTGACCGTAAGGCCCACTATTTCCCAAACAGTTACCATTAACTGAAAGAATATACATAAATAGGGTGTAGAACAAACAGCTTGTCACAAGAGCAGAGGAGAACTCTACCCCCTTCCTCTGACAGCATCATCTCAAAGGGCTAGGTCTTACAGGCTTTCCTGATTTCTAATATCTGGGATTCCGCTTCCCTATAGAGATCTACAGTCCTTTATTAGTCTGTGATACTTTCTAAATTTTCCAGATTCTAGCTTTGGCTTCCAATGAGTTAGCATTGCTGATTTTCTAGACTCTGGTGTCTTCTTTCTGAACCAGATCTTCACCGGTTTGCGTCTTTCCCACCTCAGTTGAATATATGAGCTTTCTGAAACTCATCCACTCTTCTATTTTTAATTAACAATTAAAATTATGAGACTAGACTCTTCTAGGCTGCTTCTAGGAATAGAATATGGATGCAATTAAAAACAGAATCTGTTCAAATTTAATCCACTAGCTCCCTCTGGCTTAGCTAATCAACCAGTTTAAATTTGTTCTTTCTTGTTTGGTGTGTGTATGTGCTTTTTAAATCTCTCAGGGTCCGGCTATGATAAAGGTCACAACTTCTTTTTTATTATTTTCGTTTGTTTTTCAATTTGACAAGAAATATGTACACATACTTACCGTATGTATGTATGTAGATGTGAATATGTTTACACACAGAAATTTTTATATATACATATGTATATAACTTTACATGTATATATAAAAGAGTAAGAGAAAATACACATAAAGGTAAGGAGAATAATCACCCACAAAATCTCCCTACTCAGAAACAAGCTTTTGCATAGAATCCTCCTATCCTATAGATTTCTTCCTATCTATAGTAAGCCTTTCTGTAAATAACTCAAAATATGCTGATTTACTCAAGCAACCACCTCATTCAATCTGTATCAAATAAGTTTATCCTAGTGATTTCACTATATCGCTGATTAATTAAATTGGATAGAAATCCACATCAAAGTACTATAGGTACAAAGTATGTGGCAAATATGTTATTTATTGTATGTGTGTGGTTTTTAGACACATGCATGTATGTGTGTGTGTGTGTGTGTGTGTATTAAATAGGGCAGACATTTTAGATAAATAGTAAAATATTAAACATTTCTAACTTGAAGAGAACCTAAATCCCTTTCTCAAATTAACTTACCGCATAACTGAATCTACCAGAGCTTATGAAAATTTATTACATTTCATCTTGAACCCCACCTGGGAAAAGGGACAAAGTTTCTCTTCAAATTATAACTCACAAAGCTACTGCAATTCTATATGCACATCATATTGATTAATAACAGTGAAAAGAAGCTCTGCCTTCGGCTTGGCATGATTCTATCTTCAGGGAATCTTCAGGTTATCAGGAGATGTGCAGTTCTGTGCTGGTAACATAGACCACTGTGCTCAATTTTGGGATTTGACAAACTAAAGTTTATTCAGTAGGCTTTGGCTAATTTCCTTTGGGAAATCAGCTCAGTGAAATCCATAGATAGTGCCCAATTTTTGACTTTTAAAGGGACAAATTCACAAAATTAACACTTTCCAAACCTCCTCATAACCAGGAACATATATAGGCATACACTTACACACCTACACGGCTTAGAAATCGCTGGTATATGTGTGACCTAACCATTCCAAACTAAGGCAAAATTTAGGTCTTGACCAGAAATCTGAACACAACTCATCTCTTACATAAAATATTGATTCCATAGGTATGAATCTAGTTAATCAATCAGTATTAAACCCAATTCTTTATAGCACATTTAGGGAAAGGTGAGCTATCAGAGGTATAATTTGGGAAGCAACAGAAGACAATACTGTTTAAAATCATTAAAAAGTTCTGGTGGGTTTATTTTTTTAAAAGATGTGAGCTATGTTAATGTTATGTGGGCACTGATATTTCCATTTATGACCATACTTTATCTAACTGAAAATTCTTTAAAAAGATAGCCTGGAGGTATAATTTATTTTTTTTAAAGATTATTTATTTATTTATTTATTTATTTATTTATTTATTTATTTAAGAGCAAGAGAATGAGAGAGAGAGAGAGAGAGAGAGCATGGAGGGGCAGAGGAAGAGGAAGAAAGAATCCCAAGCCGGTTCCCTGCTGCACCTGGAGCCTGCCCTGAGATCATAACCTGAGCTGAAGTCAAGAGTTCTAGGCTCAACTGACTAAGCCACCCAGGTGCCCCTGTAGTTATCATTTAAAAAGCACCTTCTTAACTTTTTTTTTTTTTAAACTTTTCATCTTTTCCTTCCTGTTTTCCTTCTTAAATGAAAGTCAATTAACAAAGTCTTCTTTCCTACCTATTCTTAGGTGTCTGGAACCCTACAAAAGCCACTGAAGCACCCTTTCCAGCTGATGGAATATCTCTAGGCTCTCCTTCAAACTTTTTTGCTCCTGTCCTGTATCAAAAGACAATTTCTCCATAACTTTCTCCTATTTATGCACGTCTTGGAAGCTGAAACACTGAATGCTTGCTTTTGTTCTTGACTATCTTTTTGAGAATGTTTGCATAGGAAACAGTCTTGAAATACAGAAGTTCTATCTCTGGAGCAAAGAGCACGTTACAGTCCAGTATAATAATAAAGATAAATTCTCCCTCTGCAGCAAAGGGCAGGTTTGCTTGGTGCCATTGTTAAAAAAAAATAGGTTTCCTAAATTCAAGGAGCTTAGGACACAGACCCATGGTGTGTATAGGTGTCAGCTGGCCCTCATCATGTCACCCTGTAGTAAGTGGAGTTTGGGGAACTGATGCAAAAGATGATGATACTCTGGCTACTGCTATTACTATGAGTAATAAACTACCCTTTGTCTCTGCTTTCTGCCAGCATCCATGAAATAGTGGCAGATCTTTCACATTTCTTGCCATTTTCTTCCCCGGTTTCTGGTTTGTAAGTAGATTCTCTTCTCCACTCTTATCCTTTAGATGATGACTCATTGGGTTGGTCTATTTTCTTTTAATTTAGTTCCTCTCCCCATGTCTGCCTCCTGAGTTGACTTTTTTTGTCTAAGGTTCCCACTTCTCCAGGAAAAAAGAGGATCTGATTAAATGATAAGTGACAATGAATTAAAGACAGAAGGATAAAAGGATGAAAGAGAAAGTGTGAATACAAGGGAAAGTGTAGGTTATACACGGAGTATGGGTCCAGGAGAATCCATACAACAGCTGGGTCTTCAAGTCTATCCCCTTTAGAGACATCCTTTTAAAGACGTATTGAGTCTGGGGGCTGGAGGGACTCCATTACTGGGTGAGGGGCCTTGCTGATCTGACAGTTTGACTCTCCTTTTCATTTCTTAGTGTTCCCTACTAAAAATATTACTTCTTTATATCTTTTTCCAACCTTTTTTTTTAAAATTATTTATTCATTCATGAGAGACACAGAGAGAGAGAGCGGCAGAGACACAGGCAGAGGGAGAAGCAGGCTCCATGCAGGGAGCCCGACGTGGGACTCGATCCCTGGACTCCAGGATCATGCCCTGGGCTGAAGGCAGCACTAAACTGCTGAGCCACCCGGGCTGCCCTTTTTCCAACCTTCTAACAATAAAACCAGTAGGCTCATATTCAGATAAATACAGTTCTGGATTAAAAAATCAGGAATTTTTACTTGCTTATTATCTCTTATTTCAGAGTGTTCCAGAGGAATGAGCGGTGGCCCTCTGCAACATGCATCCTGCGAATCAGTAGAAACTTACTATAAATGCAAATTTCCAGGTCATATACCCCATAGATTCTGATTTAGTAGAGTTGATTTTTCCATTTCTGTTGAGCTTTTTGGGTCAATTTGCTAACTTTGTCTACAGAATATGAGAAACTGGAAACTGCCCCTTGAGTCTCAAAGAGATAGTTCAACCCCAAATACATAGATAAGTCACTGACAAATGTTAGTTGATGGCAGTGATTTGCCCTGGCAGACATTCAACTGCCAGGTGTGTTTTGATAGTTAATTTTTGGCCCATGAAATTGAAAGATTCATATTAGTACGAAAAAAAAAACTACTTGGTTTAAACATTTTGGGATATATTTGGAATGATTCCTTCTTCTAATGATATGTATATTATTAGCAATGGCCATATACAGAAAGATATCTAAGTGAATGAAGAAATAGGAATCTTTAGTTTATAAACAGTTTTGGTAAAATACTGTTATCCTAAAAGTATCTTATTTGAATACATTAATATGAAAACTTATGAAAGACTAATAAGGAGGCATTTTTGAAAAGTACAGACTATTTCATTCATTGCTAGTGGGATCATCAGATATAAAATAAGATGTTAGTGAAAAATATCTTTCATCAGTGTTTGAGGTACATTGAGAGAGGGTGTAACGTTGGTAGTTCTGCAGGTATCTCTTATTATTCTAACTTCCTAATAATGATGCTCCTGGAAAAATTCTTTATTAATTTTCTCAATATTTTTCTGACTAAATAGAATTGAATAACCCAAGGAATAAAACTGTCACAGCAACAGCTTTTCTCTTTGAGTACAGACCAGCATACTTAATTTCCATCAGGTTTGACTGGGAGTTTCACACTTAAATTTAATCAGAATATACTCCACGTGAAACCCATGAGAACAAAGGAAATGCCATGTGCCTATAGTGCTCTAGAGATAAAGATACCACAGTTTAGAATGCCGCGGACTACAGTGATATTGGAAATGTTTCCATTTGCACATCAAACTGAATTATTCTGGGATTACTTGGGACAACTGATGTAACATAAAACAATGTGATCAAAATTCCAACATGTACACACTTTCACTGTCAATAGGGGGTCTTTGTCAATAAGAGCACCTCTCAAAACACAGCAACACAAATTCAGACAGTATATTTCAGATGTTCACCTTTCCTCTACAGTTATGTTGATAAAAGGTTCCAGGACTTACAGTTTACGACAACTTTTACTTTTTTCACGTCTGGGAATGACACATCATTTTCCGCACTGCATTCATATTCTCCGGCCTGGTCCCTTGTAATTCCATAGATGTCCAAATATTGTCCATTTTCAAATGGTTTTGCTACAAGAAAGAAAAGTATGTTTAATGGTAGCCGCCTGAGGCTTCATTCAAATAAAATAACAATCTCATGTCTTCCTATTAGGTACTGCTGACAAAACAATCTCAAATGAAACTGGGGAATTATTAAACCCTTTGTTCTCCTATGTTCAGAGGAAAAGTCAGAGAAAAAAGCAGAAACTGAACAAGGGATACTATAACAACCGTTTCCCCAGAACAGGATATACATGTGTTCTTTTTAATTGATTGTGGTCTCCTAACCTCGTCACACATCAAATAGAGCTCTGCACATTTCTGTAATTGAGTTCAACAACCTTCTCGCAGTATAGATGAAACTCACTAATATGGCTTGGTACATATTGACTTTTATACAGTGTAAGCTAGCAAGTTGACACTTAACCTAACTAAATGTTGCTTTTCTTTTGGGAAAATCTCATGCTCATTCTCAAGGTTTCAAGCCAGATGGCTTGATAAGAGGATAGAGCTACATGAAACCATTGCCGCATTTCAGCTCCCAAAGTCATTAATTTTTTAAGAGAGGCACACTGTATTTACTATATATAACTGATCCAGTAAGCTTCTGGAAAAAAATATCGTTCTCAGACTAAAAGTTAAGTGGTTATAAAAATGAAATTGTCCTTAGTTTTTAATATTCCAGGGAAAATATTCTTTTTTTGACCAAAAAAATAGCACTAGAGTAAAAACATAAAGACATAATCACAGATGAAAAAAAATAGTTGCAAATGAACAAAATTTTTAAATAAAGATTCTTTTCTGAATAGAATTTTTACTTATTTGGAAGCAGAGACTCCTCAGGCAGGAAGGATCCTGATCATCAGAGCTATGGAGAAAGAATGGGCCTATGTGACTTTCCAGGGGGAGTGGCTCTTCTCCCTCCTTAACCAAGTCTTGAAAAATCACATTTCAATGCATACCAAAGAGAACTGGAAAATGACACAATGATTCCATTAAATGGCATATTTTGAAAAGTCGACCTTATTTTTGTTTTCATCTTACTCTCTTGCCAAACCTACTGTAATGCTGTAGAAGTTAGAAAGCTTGTAAGAGGATTTCATTGTATATGAATAAAGCAAAATGAAATTTAGTTACAGTGCTCCAAATCTAAAATCTTTGTCAGCAACAAAAAAATATTTTTCCTGTGGGCTCTCTTGTCTGGGCCAATGCTAGTCACCACACTGTTTGTCCTCAGGTAGCTTTGACTTCATTAATTGATACCTGGAGTGTTTAGAATATAGATGACTACGCTATTTCTCCATTTGACTAGCTGCTCCTACATTGTGGACAAGGAGGTTATACTTCCAAGATGATAGGTGGCTGAGACACTATTTCAGGTACACAGAGGTGAGCTTACAAAAGCAGCAATTGTCCTTAAATTCAGATTCTTAAAATATGATTTTATAACTATTTCCTTTGCTCAACCTAATACCCTTATCTGACTCCTGATACTAATATAATATTGATTTTCTACTGTTTCCTTCTTTTTTATCTTATTTTCACCCTTATAATGAAGATTATCTAGGCTTACTAGTGTCTGTAAAAACTAGTGAAATATAGGGAGGACAAAATCCTTCTTCACATCCAAGAATTCTTAAAGTGTAACTTGAATTATAAAGTCAGGAGATATCAAATGAAAATTAAAGTATGGGTAAAATTGATATATCAGGATTAAATCACCTAGTTGAAAAAAATAGTTGAAAATGAAGTAAAAATGGAGTAAAAAATGTAGTTAAAAATGAAGAGTCATGTGTGAAAGGGTAAAAAAAATGGGAAACTTTGTAAAAATAAATTTATTAGGGTCTAATTTATTTTCAGTATTACAATGTCACATGAACATTCCTATTTCGTATCTATTGAATGTCCCTGGGGGATGGATATGGAGGTGTGTGTGTATATATATATTATTGCTCTAAAGCAGCATTGAAAGATAGCTTTTAACTTTGAGTTTCTGATAGGGATCACAGGCTGAGATAGATCCTCATAGGCTGCTTTCTCTTTATATATTCCTCTTTCTGCTGCCTGGATTCTTTATCCTTCAGTTCTCCCTGATAACTTCTTCTCATCTCACAGGTATGATTAAGCAATATCTGCACAGAGGAACCTTTCTTTATTTCATGACTATTCAGTCTCGTAGCTCCATGTTACATACTTTGAAAAATAAAACCAAAAAGCCTGCACTAATGTTATGTGGCACAGACACATTCACTATTATTATTACTGACTTAAAAAATACTCGTCTTTCTGTTATACTATAGATATTGTGATATAGGGATGCCTGGGTGGCTCAGTCAGTTAAGCTTTAGACTCTTGGTTTCAGCTCAGGCCATGATCTCAGAGTTCTGAGATCAAGCCTGGTGCTAGATTTCATGCTCAGCAGGGAGTCTGCTTGAGAGTCTCCCCCTCTTCTCCTGCCCCTCTCCCAGCTTATGTGTCCATGCTCTCTTTCCTAAATAAATAAATACATCTTTAAAAAAATTCTGTGATAATAAAGGCTACATCTTATTCCATGTTTAATATGGGCTCTATGCACATTTGTTGACTCTATCATTAAAGAAAAATTACATGATAGTCCAGAAAATATGACATTTCATTAGAGATTAGCTTTCTTCTTCAAACAATTATTACCCATGGCATCAATAAATAAAAATAATGTTTATTTTTATTGATTCCTTATTATGTGTAAGGTACCATGATAAATGCTTTTTTTTTTCTTTTTTTTTTTTTTTAATTTGTTCCTTTATTTTAGAGAGAGTGTAAGTAGGAGGAGAGGCAGAAGAAGAGAGAGACTCTCAAGCAGACTCCCCACTGAGTGCGGAGCCTGATGCTGGACTCAATCTCACATCTCTGGGATCATGACCAGAGCCAAAATCAAGAGTTGAACACTTAAGTGACTGAGTCACCCAGGTGCCCCAATAAGTGCTTTTCATTGCGAATTCATCAGTTAACCTTAGGTAAATGCATCAGGTATTCCATTATATAGAATAAGACTCTATATGGTTAAAGCAGTTAGATATTTTGTTAATGGACCCAGTGACAGATATGAAAGTCAGAATTCCAAAACTTACATGCCTGATTTATATGCCATTGAAATGCTGTATTAGTTTTCTCATTTGAATATGGCAATAATGAAAATGTTTATTCACTGTAAGAACTAAATTAGACCATATATATGTAATCCTTGCTTTTACAACTATAAATCACTATATGGATAGTAATTGAATATCGGAATTCTTAGTTTTCCAAGATGCCATAACAAATGACCATAAATTTGCTCGTTTAAAATCATATAAATTTACCAGCTTATATTTCTGTAAGTCAGAAGTCCAGAACAGGTCCATGGTAACTGGAATAAAGTGTCCTCCAAAGATATTAATGTCCAAATATTTGTAGTCTGTGACTTTCATGGAAAAAAGGACTTTGCAAATGTCTAAAGTACCTTGTGATAGACGATAATGGAGAGCTCAGTCTAATCATAAGTTTTTAAGTGTAGCGTGTGGAAGAGTGGGTCAGTAAGATGTGAGGAAGATGGAGAAAGTGGAACACAAGCCAAGGAAAGCTGTGTCCTCTGGAAAGTGGGAATGGCCCTCAGCTGACAGCAAAAAATTGATTCTCCTCCAGAGCTTAAAAAAAGAACACAGCCTGTCAATACTTTCCTTTTAATCCAGTGAGACCAGTATCAGATTTCTGAACTCTAAAGTATAAAGCAGAAGTGTTTTAAGCTACTAACTTTGTAGTGATTTGTTACAGAAACAATATAGAACTCAAACAGGGCCTCCTTGAAATAAAATCAAAGTGTCAGCAGCACAGGATTCCTTTCTGGAAGCTCATTTGCTCATTCAGGTCATTGGGAGAATTAAGTTTCTTGCTGCTATGATACTGAGAACCTCATTTCCTTGGTGGAAGGCCATGTCTAGCTTCTAGTGGTTCCCCTCATTCCTTGCCTCATAGCTCCTTCTTTCATCTTCCAAGCCAGTAAATGGTAGGTTAAGTCCTTTCCCACTTTGAATCTTCAGGGCTTCTTCTCCAGGTGTATCTCTCTGAAAGATCCTCTTCTACTTTTAAGAACTCATGTGATTCATTTGGGCCTAATGCAAGATAATCTTCTCATATTTAGTTCTTAATTTTAATCACATCTACAAAATCTCTTTATCATGTGAGGTAACATAGTCACAGCTTCCAGGGATTGGGATGTGGACATCTCTGGGGGCCATTATTCCACCCACTAGATTTGTTCATTAAACTTGCAGTTACTTCACACATACACATTGTGATTTGCCTATAATTTTCAAAGACAGCAGGAAAAGAAAATGTGTGGTTGAACTGATAAAGTTGCTGAGTTCATTAATACCTCTGAAAAATATGAGTGAAGCTCAGAAAAATAAATTTAATTAAGACGTTATTTTGGAAGCAAATGCTTTTCAGGAGAATGTACTACAAACCTAGCAGGTGATTTGAAGAAGTGTTGTTAGAGCACAGAAGTGAGAGCAATGAGAGGAAGGTGTATGGGCAAATAAAATTGTGGAAGCCACCTACTGAAATGATTGCAACAGAGGTTTCAGAAGCAAACAAAAGCAACCAGTAAATAAAAAGCTCAGCATTTTGATTGGTTTTGTTACCCATATATAATAGTCCACCAGACATTAATGAAGGAAAGTTCTTAAGTCAGCTCACAATCATTTCCTTCCTGCCTGCCTGGCTTCTTTCCTTCCATTCAAATGACATTAATTGAGCCAAGATCACTGACCAGGGAACAAAACTGTTTCCATTTCAAAGAGCCAATAGTTTACAATGGAAACAAAAGTATAAGCAGGCAATTTCAGTAAAGTGTTAAGTATATTTGAAGTAAATATAGATACTATTATGCTGTCATAATTGTGCTGGTATAACTTCAAGAAAAAAGAAAAAAGAAAAATTTGGTCAGGCCAGAGCATTCATGTCGTGGAAGACCTTGTATGCCTCTGAAGAACTATGTTTTCCCCTTAACTTAAAGAATAATTACAGTGCTAGAAGTAGAAGAGTCTAACATATTGAATATTTTAAATATTGAATATTTTAAAATATTATATTTTAAAGAGAACCCTGGAATTCTGCTCCCAGTTACATTTGGGAATAAAGATCAAACCTACCTCCTTGCCATAAGCCAAGAGAAACGGATAAACTATATAAAACAACTCGTTTCAGACATTGGACAACAGGCGGCACAAGACTGTGACCCCTGAAGCAAGCAAGGTGAGCCCTACAATTGATCTCTGTAACTTACTCTCCAGAGGCAATTTTCGCCTCCCTGAGCCCAATGATATTGTTGAGTTGAGCAAAGAAAGACTGGAATTCTGATATGTCACATACAATCATGCAGAGTTTGAAACAGAAGAAACGCCGTGACAAAAAAATACCACAGATATCTATAGGTGCTTCCTTATCTGCAGATTAGGCTGTATACGCATAGGGAGAAATCCCAAAGTGTTAGGAAAAGAATAATTGGAGAGTTTGTAAGGTGAACAGTCCCTAGAGTTTGAACAAGCTGAGATGACATTTGATCTCTGACCAGAATGGGCAGGCCTCTGTAATTATTCAGTGGGGACTCCAGAGGGCTTATGTCTTAGTAAGGACAAAAAACAACAACAACAAAAAACAAAACAAAACAAAACAAAAACTGGGGTAAAGACCCTTCTACATCTGCTCTTTAAAGCTTACAAACAAGGTTCAATGGGCCAAAATTATCTATAAGTTATACAGGTTCATGTAAGAAAAAGTCCAACACTTTTTAAAGGAATGAAACACACCCTAGACAACCACAGGCTAATTACACAATGTTCAGTATCCAGTTAAAAAAAATGACTATATATTCAAATAGGCAGGAAACTGTGAACAATAACTAGGAGAAAAATCAGTCAATAGAAAGAGATCTAGAAATGATAGAAATGATAGGTCTGACAAAAAAAATTAAATTGCCTTCATTATAACTATGTTCAAGTATTTAAGGTAAAATGTGGATATAATGAGGAAAAGAATGGAAAATAGAAAAAAAATCCAATGAAGGTTCTTGACATAGAAACACAAAATATCTCAGGTGAAATACTATTTGGCTGAAATTAACAGCAGAGTAGACACTGAAGAAAAAACTATTAAACTTGAAAGCAAGAGTATTTAGCATATATCCAAACTGAAGTAAAGAGCGAAAAAAATATTAATAATCAATTAAATAGAAATCTCAGTGTCATATGGAACAATATAAAAACTTCTTATATATGGATATTGGGGCCCTGTGAAGTGGGTAGAAAAAAATATTTGAAGAAACGAAGGCTGAATTTTTTCCAAATTTGATGTGTACAATAAAATGGCAAATCCAAAAAGTCAAAAATCTTCAAGCCGGATAAACATAAATAAAATTACTCAAAAGCACATAATAACCAAGTTTCTGAAAATCAGAGAAGGGAAGAAAATCCAAAAAGCAGCCAGAGACAAAATACACACTACGTGTGAAGAAAGAGAAATAAGTATTTTTCAGACTTTTTATCTGAAACTATATAATCCAGCTGACAACAGTACAACATCAGAATAAAAGTCTAAAATCAGTCCTGTAAGCTTCAACCTTAAGAAGCTAGAAAAATAACAAGACCTAAAGTGAATAGAGTTGTGAAAATAATAAAGAGTGAAAATCAGCAAAGTTAAAAATGGACAATCAATAGAGAGAATCAATGATACCAAAAGCCAGTCTTTCAAAAGATTACTGAAAGGGATAAAACTTAGCCATACTGATAAAGAATAAAAAGAAAGACCACACAAATTACCACTATCAGAGATAAAAAAGAGAACGTTACTATAGTCATAAGAGCAACTGAATGGCTACTAAGTAAATATTAAGAAGAAAAACTACCTACCATTTAACTCAAGGATTTCGATGAAATGGGCAAATTCCTTGAAATACATGAATTTTCAAACTGATTTAGAAGAAAAGGAAAATCTGAATAGTCAATATATATTCAACTAAAAGAAACTAATTTTATAATTTAAAGAATTATGAACAAGGAACTTCAGGATCATGTATATTAAGATTTTAAGAAAGAAATAATACCACACATACAAATTTTTTTCTGAAAATGAAGGAGGAGGAAATTTCCCCAATTTATTTTATGAGGCTATCATTATCCTTAATATCAAACTAAAGACAAAAGAAAAAAAAAGCCCTCATAAACAGACACTATTTTGACAAATATTTGGAAAAATGAATCCAGTGATATTTAAAATAATACACCATGACCAAGTGTGGTTCATCCCAGGATTGAAAGGCTAGTTGTATAACTAAGAAAAAAAATGTAATTCACTGTTTTACAAACAACAACAAAAATATATGAGAGTCTCTGGATGCAGATAGCACATTGAAAAAATTCTATCTTCATTCGAGAAAATAAAAAAAGTTTCAGAAAACTCAGAATTGAATGCTACTTTCTCAATCTGACAAAAACTTTTATGGGAACCCTACATCTGACTTCATATTTAATGACGTAAGGGTAAAAAGTTTCCCATCTAAGATGAAGGTCAAGGCAAGACTGTCCACTCTGACCCATATCACACATCTTATACATAAAGTAACTTAGCAATCACTACTGACCTAAACGAGAATCATGAAACCTTAAACATTCTAGAAGAAAACGGAATCTTTAAGACCTTGAATTGGCTTAAGAGTTCTCAGATATGACAACAAGAACACAAGTCATATGAGAAGATATTGATAAACTGGAATGCATCAAAAGTAAATAATGTTTGCTGTGCAAAAACCACCATTAATTAATGGCAAGCCAAATAATCAGTGAAAACTGTGTAAATAACAGAGGACTTGTATCCAAAATATATAGGAAGGTCTCAAAACTCAGTAAAAGCATAGAACTTAATAAAGAAATGGGCAAAAAAAATCTAAATACACTTTATTAAATAAAAATACTTAGTAAATAGGCATGTCAAAAGATAACATGAACATGATTAGTCATTAAGAATATGAGGGGAAAAAAATCAAAGTGAGATTCTGGTGTGTATATATTAGAATGGCTAAAACAAACAACACTGATTAGTGCTAGCAGGAATCAGAGCATCTACAGCTCTCCAACATCGCTGGTGGGAGTGAAAGATGGTACGGTCCTTTTGGAAAATAGTTTACCAGTTGTTCATAAAATTAAACATGCATTTACCATGTGACCTAGTAATCTCACTCCTAGAAAAATGCACACCAAAGCCTGTATATGTTTATATTATTATCTTAAGATTTTGTTTATTTATTTGAGAGAGAGAGAGAGAGAGAGCATGCATGAGGGGGGAGACAGAGAATCTCAAGCTGACTCCGAGCCGAGCGCTGGGCCTGACGCAGGGCTCGATCTTACAACCCATGAGATCATGACTTGAGCCGAAACCAAGAGTCTGACACTTAACCAGTGGAACTACCCAGGCATCCCTGTCTATATTAGTTTTATTGGCAATTATGAAAAAGTGGAAATAACCCAAATGTCACTTTAGTGAATCAGTAAACTATGGTGAATTCATATAATGCAATACCATTTGCCAATACAATTGTTCATATATACATACCTCGGCTGGATCTCAAATACATTTTACTGAGTGAAAGACGCTACACTCAGAAAGCTACATGCATGGTCTCATGTACGAGACATTCCGGAATCAGCAGAACTGCAGAGGTCAAGAATAGATCAGTTTTTTTTGTTTTTGTTTTTTGTTTTTTTTTTTAGAACAGATCAGTTTTTGCCAGGGCCTGGGGGATGAGAGGCTGGTTGACCACAGAAGGGCAGCCTGAGGGGCTTTCTTGGAGAGATGGAACTGTTCTGTATCTTGGCTATGGGTATGAATACATGAGGACGCATTTACCAAAACCCATAAAATTTTATACTACAAGAAGTGATTATTTATGTAAATTTAAAGACAAAAGCATATTGACATACTACTAGACATCCACTGAAATGGACAAATTAAAAAGATTTGTGATACCAAATATGGGTAACTGTTGGAGCATGTCACGCAGCTCTCTCTTAAGAAGGCACATCAAAATCCCTCTTTTCCAGTGCTTAGAGTCCTACAGGGAAGGAGAGAAATTTAGGAGTATTCTAATTTGGTTCTTGGTTAATCACATTTTAGAAGTTCCACAGAGGTGATGTGAATTACACCTCATTTTGCTATCTGTTGCCTTAGGATTTCAGCTGAAGGTTCCATTTTAGCATCGTATTATATTAGCTTTGTGACCTAGGGCTTTCTGTGAATAATATACTCTCTACTCTAAGGTCTGGCCAGAGAATAGAACTTTGACTTCTTTGGTGTTTAATTATTATTACAAGTTCACATGCAGAAATAGTATTCATAAAAGATTACCTGAAGGAAATTCATTCATTTCTGTAGCTATTTAAAATTTTTCTTTTCAGAGTAAGACCAGTATATTAAAAAAAAAAAAACTGTACATTATCACCACTTTATTTTGATTCCTATTGAATTTCCTTTACCAACCCTTGCTTTGGTGTTATCACACAAGTCTTCACTGAGGGACGATATAAGAAAGGCCATATGAAACTTCCTGTTACATTTTTATCAGAAAAGTTACTGAGGTCCTGCTGTTATAATCAATGTATTGACATTCTGAGGATCCATGGGAGAAATTCTTTGTGCATCTTAGTACTAGGAAAAGCTCTATTTCTGACATCCTAATTTGCTTTGATATTATGATCCATGATCTTATAAACTTTCTCTCTTTTTTTTCTAGGCTGCTAGGAAATTTAAAACCAAGATAAAGGAAAATATACTTTTGATGTCTCTATGCTTAATGGTGTTTTGAGGATCATTAAGTAATATGTGGACAGATCAGGACATCATAAATAAGAATAGCCACAGCTATTTGGAAAATAGCTATATTACATATAATGGAGCAGAATTGTGTTAAAATCAAATAGATTAGATGATTTCCTATCAGATATTACCACAGAGCCTTTGGATCTTACTTTGTGTACAAGCTGAAATATTTGCTCAGCATACAGAAAACAAAGAAGCCTGGTGTCTTAATAGGAAGGTTAGAGTAATTGGGACACCACCTCAAGAGCATCAAACAGCATTTAAATGAATAATCATAGTGATGCTTCTAAGTGATTTAGCATCCTGAGGAAGTAGACAAATACCCACCTTTAGCACAGAATGTATTCATAGGGGTGGTCTTGTCAAACACAAAGAAAAAAGAAAAAAAGATATTTTATGACAATAATAGAGAAGGAAGTAATTAAGAATGCAGGCTTCAAAGTAGATGCGCTAGGTTTCACGTGCTCTGGGTCAACATTTTTAACTTTTCTCTGGGTCAGTTTTGTCATATAAACAAAGAAAACAATACCAACTTCACAAGGCTACGATGACCACTGAATATAAGAATATGTATAAAGCTGGGGCGCCCGGTGGCTCAGTTGGTTAAGCATCAGACTCTTGATTTCGGCTCAGGTCATGATCTAAGGGTCGTAAGATCTATCCCCTCATGGGGCTTCACTCTGGGTGTGGAGCCTGCTTAAGATTCCCTCTCTCCCTCTCCCTCTTCACCTCCCCCCACCTCCCTCTTCCCCTAAATACATAAATAAGCAAACACAAAAATTGAAACTAAAAAAAGGAAAATGTATAAAGCCTGGTGCAAAATCCCAATAAAAGTAAAATGAATATAGTTTTCAAAGATTTTATTTCACTTATTTGAGAGAGAGAGGAGAGCCCAAGCAGGGGGAGTAGCAGAGGGAGAGGGAGAAGCAGGCTGAGTAGGAGCCCGATGCGGGTCTTGGATCCCAGGACTTCGGGATCATGACCCGAGCTGCAGGCAGACACTTTACCGACAGCCACCCCGGTAACCAAAATGAATATTTTTATTGATAAAAATGGTTAATAAAAATAGAGTTGAAATTATGATGTGTTATTCAGTGCCCATAGTGTTTGTATTTAAGAGGTAAGAATTCTGTGGTCAGATCTCACAACGTAAATTGATTTTGTTAACCAAAGCTTACAGAGCCAGGAAAGCAGTTTAATAAAGTAAAAGACACAACACATATATACGCCTATCCCCGTATATAGGGCTCTTATTATCTTAGGGTATCTTAGGGTAGGGCTCTTACTCACTCAGCATAGCACTAGCAGATCCCTCCTAACTGCCATCGTGCACTTTGGATTATGTGACGATTTTTCTGGCTTCCCTGTATTTGGTGGTTTGAGATGCATTTTTCCCTGGAAAATGAGTGATTCCATTGGCGGTGGCAAGGTTAGTCGTTGTTTTGCCTTTCAAAATTTAAATTAAATGAAAGAAAGAAAGAAAGAAAGAAAGAAAGAAAGAAAGAAAGAAAGAAAGAAAGAAAGGAAGGAAAAGAAAGAAAAGAAAGAAAGAAAGAAAGGAAAGAAAGGAAAGAAAGGAAAAGAAAGGAAAAAAAAGAAAGAAAGAAAGAAAGAAAGAAAGAAAGAAAGAAAGAAAGAAAGAGAAGAAGAAAGAAGGAAAGAAAAGAAAGGAAGGAAGGAAGGAAGGAAGGAAGGAAGGAAGGAAGGAAGGAAGGAAGGAAGGAAGGAAGGAAGGAAAAAGAGAAAGGGGAGATAGCACATTGTAGTTTATACTGGGGGAGCACTGCGCCCCTGTCTCCTTCCAAGCCCTGCCTCTAACACGTAGAGGGGGGGACACTACCAAAAGGAAGGGCTTGCGAAGGGACGGGCTGTTCCCGTTCATATGGTTGTTTGCAACCATAGAACCAACGAGGTTCTGTTCTGACCGGGTGGAGGCCATAGGTCTCTGTCTCATTCGGGGCCCCAAGAACAGAGCCTGCACCCAGGAGGCCTCCACTTGTTCCATTTGAAAGCACTGTAACTTGCCTGAATGAACGCGCCACCGTACGCTACCGTCTACTAAAACTACCTTCCCCAAGTGCCAGGAGCTGCAGTCATGGGAGAGTCAACTGGGTATCATGAAATACTGGGCACACCTCCGCTGTGCCCGGAACGCACCGTATGGTTTTATATATATGCGCCTCCACATATTTGTCCCTCATTTTTGCATCTGCAAAATAGGAGTTGTTTTGTTCCTAGTATCACTCCTGCTGAGTAAACTCCAGTTATGGACACTCTGCTTCTCGGGCATGTGAGACGGCCCGGTGCCTACGTTGATCTGTAGAGCTAACCCAAACTATGTGCCGTAACTCTTCCATGTGTATATCTATATATTTTAAATTTTTCATCAAGACCAAAGACTCAATCTACCACTATTTCTTAAAACGGCACTTAGTATGAAGTTTTGTTCCAGGAAAAAAAAAGATTTTTCAATAAATTCTTTTTCACTAACATTGTTGAACACTATGGGCTGAACTGTGTGACCCCAAGAAGTCATATAGATGTCGACGTTTCAACCTGTGGTGCTTCCGAATGGGACCATATTTGCAGGTATGTGATCATATTTGCAGATGAGGCCTTTAAAGAAGGAATTTAAGTTAAAAATGGGAGACCTCAATCCAATAAGACTGGTGTCTTATAAAATGAACACATCTGGACCCAGGTAGGCACGGAGGGAAGATGCGGTGAAGGCACTGCGAGACCCCAGCCATCCAGCAGACCAGGAGAGGGGCTGCGAACGGACCCCTCCCTCAGAGCCCTCAGAAGGAAGCTTTGTCAATACCTTGATCTGGGACCAGTACCCCTGGAGCTGTGAGAACATACGTGTCTGTTGGTTAAGCCACGTAGTCTAAGGTAGTAGGTTATGGCAGCCCTAGCGAACTAACACAGATGGCATAGGAAGGCAGTAAAAGCAGATCTTGTCTGTTCAGGGATGTTAGCTATATTTAAAATGCTTGAAATTTGGGGATTCTTGGGTGGCTCAGTGGGTTGGCACCTGCCTTTGGCCCAGGGCGTGATCCTGGAGTCCCAGGATCAAGTCCCACATCAGGCTCCCAGCATGGAGTTTGCTTCTTCCTCTGCCTGTGTCTCTGCCTCTTTCTCTCTCTCTGATATACATAAATAAAATCATAAAAAAATGCTTGAAATTTGACACATTGCCTCTTATTATTGGTTGGCTTTTCATTCGATTTTTACAAATTCTAAGTATTTGTTTCTTTTACTTATCTTCAAACAGCATACAAAGTATCACAGGATATATGTAAGGGCCTGTCATTTATTTTTAAACACTTGTGGCATGTAAAATAAAAATGAAAGCTGTAATCCTTTTACTATTCTTTTCTTTCCCCTTTATATGCTTCTATCTATTCTTTTTTTAGATTTTTATTTTTTATTTATTCACGAGAGACACAGAGAGAGAGGCAGAGACACAGGCAGAGGGAGAAGATGGGACTCGATCCCAGGACCCCGGGATCACGACCTGAGCCGAAGGCAGAGGCTCCACCGCTGAGTCCCCCAGGCGTCCCTCTCTATTCTTATACTCCATTCTCCTCCCAGTAAACCAGGTATCCCTTTCTGCATATTTAAGAATCTGCCTATTTGTCCCAATCCCTTAATCTCTCTTAAAGGACTTCAAAAAAAATCCATAAGATTTTCTGTTATGAGAAAAAAAAAATACTGTTTACCTCATATTTGGGTTGGTGCTGGGAAAAGGGATAAAGTAAGAATTTGTGTTACAAGGTAACATGGGAAAAAGTTTGAGTTTGTCCAATTTTATTATGCTACTGTCTGGGGAAAGAGTTCTAAAGTCCTTCATGATTTGCCTCAAACATGTCAAAACTTTGCTTTCTGCAAAAGTATTGTTTGGGTCAGCCCTTGCTGAATGCAAACCAACATGATGACGCATAAGGTTTAATAAGAAGGGTCTGTTCTTGATTCCCTACACTCCCTACAGACATTAACTTAGAAAATTAGGGAACTCGAAAGTTCTGACTTATTAATATAGTGAAATGTTCATTACATTTCTTATTTATTTATTTATTTATTTATTTATTTATTTAATTTATGAATGAGAGAGGTGGGGGGGCAGAGACATAGGCAGAGGGAGAAGCAGGCTCCATGCCGGGAGCCCGAACTGGGACTCGATCCGGGAACTCCAGGATCGTGCCCTGGGCCAAAGGCAGGCGCTAAACTGCTGAGCCACCCAGGGATCCCCCCATTACATTTCTTAAGTTAAAGAATGAGAAGCAAATGGTTGAAAGAATGATAGAATGAAGCAAGAATGAATATACGAAGTAAGGAACTGCCTCGCCTTCCCAGAGGTGACCATCATGGCACCTCTCCCCCAACCCCAATATCGTCTACCCTCTTCTTGGTGGATCTGGAATTAATGTAGAAAAACAGAAGCAAAGCAATTATTATCACCATCTTCTGGAGACCTCAGGCTATCCGTGATGAGAAACCTTCTATCAACATTGCATTCCCTTATCTTTCCAACATTTCTGGAAAGCCTAAATAGATCCCGCTATTTTTGAAATGTCAAGACCGAAGTGAGAAAGGCAGAAACTTTAGAGTACTTATGATTAAAAAAAAATCTAGTTTTACAAAATAAAATATCATGAACCCATAAGGGAGCATGTGCTCAACGTGATGACTACATCTCATATAGCGTCCATTCACTAAGAGAAAACAGCTAAGCTGAAAAGTTCCTCGTGATAAAGGTATACAACGGAATACAATCATTCTCCTTTTGATGACATTCCTCTATGATTATAAGAGAAAATAAGAAGAAAATGACAACGGTATTGAAGAGAAAGTAAATGCAGAGATGATGGTGATCCAAAAGCAATGAAATGGCTTTCTTAAAATAACAAGTAAACCCAAGTGTTTCTATTGTACAATGTTGGGCCAGTAAATGGAGGAATATATTGGTGGGTGATTGGAATATATTGGTTCAGTATAAGTGATGCAATCTTTTGATTCTATCCGTGCTACATCTCTGCAAAAGGAGGAAAGCAAAACTCTTCCGAAGCCATAAATGCCCGTGTCTCCGTAGCTAAGTCAGAGGGTAGCGTATACACGAGCCGTGCAGATGCACGGGTGACGTGCCGTGCTGACGGGCATCGCAAGCTTTGCCAACTAGCAAACACATCCACTGCTGGTTTTCCTAATGCCTGAAATTCCCAACATTATCAGTTATTCTTTTAGTTGAAAACTTCTTTTTTATTTTCCTCATAGAAACTCTTGCTTAAATTGCAAACAATTAAGAAGCAAAACATATAAACCTATAAGTACCCATTTCTTTAAGGGTCCTAACGTCAAGTCCTCCTTCTATCACCCTGTAAGTCTAAGTCTAAGCGAATTATCTGATCTCGTTTCAACAGCCATGATTTCTGTCTTTGATACATTCGTTATACCGAAGTAGCTACCAGACAGAGAAGGAGATACTGGGCAAAATAGGGTAGAAGGGACCTGGGTGGCTCAGCAGGGTAAGCATCTGCCTTCCTCTCGGGTTATGATCCCCAGGTGCCAGGATGGAGCCCCACATTGGGCTTCCTGCTGAACGGGGGGCCTGCTTCTCCCTCTTCCTCTACCACCTTTGCCCTGTTCATGCTCGCTCGCTCTCTCAAATAAATACAAATACATAAATACATAAATTAATAAATAAAATCCTTAAAAGTATAAAGTGGAATCAGGTATGTTTGTTTGTTTTATAGAAGCTGCGAGATAGATGCTTCCATGACTCTCAAATGCCCAGTTTCGTCATAATCTGCCTAAATGTGAGCACCACTATTCGCAAGCCTTGCTTCCTGGGAACTCGTTCCCTGCAGGAAATCAACAGTTAAAACTATTACCTTTACTTTGGAAGAGTGAGGTCAATAGTCATTTCTTCAGAGAAAACAGCAGCTAGCACTGCAATAGCCTTCCAAATATAACAGGTGGAAGAAGCGAGTCAGATTGGATAAAAGTGTTAATTTATTTATAGCACAACAGAGGAGAAATCACAGATGCAACAAGTTTGCACATTTAAACACAAATCATTGACCCTGCCAGAGTTTAGGAAAGTAGAATTGTTGCATGGGCTATGAAAAGAACTTTACTAAAAAATCATGTGTGCTTGGCAACTTTCCTTCCCTGAAGATTTCTGGTACTCACGTCACTTTCCTTTTTTAAAACTGATAGAAAGTTGATTCCCCTGTCTTATAGTCTCGAAACATACTCTGGGGAAAACACGTCTTCAGCTGATGATGGAGGTCATTTGCAGAAAACATGTCTTCAGCTCATGAGGGAGGTCATTTGCAGAAATACTCAAGTCATACAGAACGCTTTCAGAGGAAGCATTCAGTGACATTCAGTCATTCAGTAAATACTTATTGACAAAACATCCTGTGCCAGCCATCACTCTAAGCTGGGAATATAAAGATGAACAGCATACCCTAATATTCCTGTTCCCATTGGACTTTCAGGCTACTAAAGTATTAAAAAAATGAAAGAAAAAAGTAAATACAGAAGAGAACATTAGATAATTTATATATGATGAGCATGGAAATAAAATAGAGCACGATTTCTGAAATTTGACACTGATTTTTGGGACCAGTTTCTCATATTTGGGCCCATATGATTCCTTGTGTGGAAGGGTGATATCCTGTACACTCCAAGATGGTTAGAGCCTCCCTGGCCTCTATCCTCGAGAGAACCTATCTCCAGTTTTTTTTCTCACGTGTTTCCTAACATCCCTTGGGGGGGCCATGCTATCGCCAGTTGAGAACCATGTAAGTAGAGTGACATGAGAGTGACACCTAGTCGCTGGATGCATGGGACTTGATGGTCCCAAAAGGCCATTTAAGCTGAGATTTTCATGTCATGGAG
Source organism: Canis aureus (assembly GCF_053574225.1). Taxonomy (NCBI): domain Eukaryota; kingdom Metazoa; phylum Chordata; class Mammalia; order Carnivora; family Canidae; genus Canis; species Canis aureus. Next base: position 3,236,872 of record NC_135618.1, read on the forward strand.
GCGCCATCCATGCAAAGACTTAGGAGAGAACAATCCAGGCAAAGAGAACGGTGAGTGTAACAGCTCCGAGGCAGAAATAAGGGGGGACAGGTTTGAGGGATAGAAAGAATGCCAAGAAGGGGAAGGGAAGTGTGAGATGACAGTGGAGGGGTGAAGTCAGTTCACATACGGTTCTCCTCCAGGTGAGGAGTTTTTACTTTCTTCTAAATATAATGAGGTGCCATTGGAGGGTTTTTATCAATGAAGTGATATCCGCTGGCTGATGTTTAAAAATAATCTCTCTGGCTTCTGTCTGGAAAATGAACTGAAGAGGCATATGTAGAAGATGGAAGACTACTTAGGAGGTAACAAAAGCAAAAAATCAGGTGATAATGGTTTCTATTACCTGCAAACATAATTTTTTAAAATACAAGACTATACATAGAAGCATGACTGGAATTTACTCATTTTCTGTGTTTGTTCCCATTCCCTTCTCGAGTATGGACCATCTCTTCTCTTAAATATCTTCAGACATGCAGTAAATTGTCCTATTTTCATAGGACACAATTTTCCATCCATTAATTTATTAATGCAACACTTATTTTATTAATTATTTACTGGATAACCCTAAGCTGCTTTAAGGGTTTTAAGAAATAAAAGATGATCTCTGTTATTAGGAGCTAACTTTTCACCAGAATAATGTCTCAATGACAATACATCATGCTTATAATTTTTGTCTCCTATAGTCAGAGAGATCTTTTAAAATTTGTTTCTTTTATCTGTATGGCAACGAAGAATAATGGGAATAAATGGCCTCTAAAGTCAGATAGATGTGGTGTTTTTTTGTTTTTTTTTTAACTAGCCTTGGTCAAATATTTTTAACATTGCTTGATTGATTTGATTCACTATAAAACACAGGATCTATGTATTTTGCATAGTATTATATCAATTATGAGAAAAAATAGGTCATTTAATGCAATTTTTTAATTTTTAATATACAGATATGACTTCCATAATAAATTGCACACATTTAAATATAATTTTATAAGTTTTAACATGAATACACCCTCTGAACCATAACCACAATCAAGATAATGAACATATTCATTACCCTCAAAAATTGCCTCATGAACCTTTGTAATCCTTCCCTCCAGCTCCCCGACCCCCTGTCCTCCCATATCCAGGTAACCACAACTTCTCCTATCATCATATATTAGTTTGTATTTTCTAGTATTTTATATAAATAAAACCATACTCTTGCTTGCACAGTTTCTGACAAAAAAATATCTGTTGTCCTGGTCTTTGGTCCTCCATTTATACTATATCTTTTTTCTCTGGCTGCTATAAAGATTTTTCTCTCTTTTGGCTGGCTTTTAGTAATTTGTTTATGACGTGCGTTGGTGTAGTTATTTATCTTCATCCTTCTTGGGTTTGGATTTCATTGACCTTTGGTCTCTGGGTGTGGTATCATAGAAAGATCTTTGTCCTCGGTTCCTAGAACAGAGCTCCTAAAACTTTGAAATTCCCTGAGTCATGCAGGTCATAGGAGCATCCTTTCTTCTAGTGAACTGACTTGCTGCGTCCCTAGATTTTTTTCAGGATGGGAACCAGTCATCAGAAAGTCCAAAAACTGATTAGAAGTTTGGAACTTTTGGGCAGCCCAGGTGGCTCAGTGGTTTAGTGCTGCCTTCAGCCCAGAGTGTGATCCTGGAGACCCGGGATCGAGTCCCACGTCGGGCTCCCTGCATGGAGCCTGCTTCTCCCTCTGCCTGTGTCTCTGCCTCTCTCTCTACCTGTGTCTCTCGTGAATAAATAAATAAAATATTAAAAAAAAGAAGTTTGGAACTTTTCACTCCATCCCTTAATCTCTATCCAGGGGGCAGGGGCCAGAAATTGAATTAATCACCAATGGTCAATGATTTAATCAATCACAGCTATATAATGAAAATTCCATGAAAACCCTTAAATGATGGGTTCAGAGAACTTCTAGGTTAGTGACTGCATCTATATGCTGCAAGGGTGGTGTACCCCAGCTCCATGGGGACAGAAGCGCCTGTGCTCAGGGACCCTTCTGGATTGAGCCCAATGTACCTCTTTATCTGGCTGTTCACTTGTATCCCTATCACAAACCAGTAAACATAAGTATTATTCCTCTTCAAATTTTGCAAGTTGTTCTAGAAACTTAGTGAATCCAAGGAGGGGTGCATTAGAACCCCTGATTATAGCCAGGCATTCAGAAGGACTGGGGGTGGGGGGTTCAGACTTGTGAATGCTGCCCACAGTGGGGGGTGAAGGGGAGGCAGCTTTGTGAGACTGACCCTTACCTGTATGAGCTGACACCAGCTCCAGGTCAACGTGTCAGAGTTTCACGGACTTGTTGAGCGTCCGGTCAGCACCGGAGAAGTGGGGTTGGAAAGGCACCGCTTACTTGGTGTCGGGGGAGAAGAAAAGACTTCCAAGTTTATTTTTTATTTTTCATTTATTTATTTATTTTTGACTTCCAAGTTTAGAGTTTTGACCAAACTTGGGAAATTTTCCATACGGTTCTCAATCTCTTAAAAATTATCCCTCTCTTCTCTCCTTTGGGGAATCTAGTTACAGAAAGACGAGGCTGTTCGAAGCTGTGCCATAGCTTATTGGTCCTGGCTTCATTTTAAGAATTCTCTCTTCCCTGTTTCAGTTTGGATAGTTTCTATGGGTATATATTAAAGTTTATGCATACTTTCTTATACAATCTAATCTACTTTTATGCACCTAAGGTTCTTTTTTTCCCCCTTTCTCTCTATGATTCATTGCAGCTTTAGTCTATAGGAGTTCATTTAGGTTCTTTTAAGAATACGGATAGACAGACAGCTTTCCATGTCTTTACCTAGCTTCTTACAAATACGGAATACAGATGTAAAACTATTTTAATGCCTTATTTGGTAATTCTAACATTTGTGCCCGACCAGCTTTGATTAACTGATTTATCTCCGCATTTTGGGTTATAGTTTCCTGCTTATTTGCATGCCTGGCAATTTTTCAGTGAGGAGCATACATTATCAATTTTGCTTAATTGATTAGTGGGTATTTTTGCATTTCTATAAATATTCCCAAGCCTTCTTCTCGGATGCATTTAAGTTACTTGAAAATGTTTTTACTTTTTTCTAGTCTCACTTTTAAGAATTTTTTAGGTGGGTGGGACCAGCACAGTGCTCAGTCTAGAGCTAGTTATTCCCACTGTTTCAGACACTGTTACCTTTAATTCTTTTGGATGATTCTTTCTCCAGCATGTACTCAAGGTCTGCAGATCTCGAGTTCTCTCTTCTCTCTCGCCCTTCCTCCCTCTCTCCTTGTCTCTGCCTCTTTCTCTCTCTGCCTCCTTCCTCTCTTTCCCTCCTTCCTCCCCACCTCCTTCCTATCTTTTCAGGGTCCTACTTTCGGGTACTCTGTGCTGCTGAATCTCACCATCTTGCGCTCCCTGGACTCCCTGCTTCATCTTCTCAGCTCCGTGCATCAGCCACACTCTGCTTGGGTTTCACTTGCCTACATCACAGCCTAGTTACCATCTCAAAGCAGTAAGCTGGGGCAACTGTAGGGCTTTCCTCATTTATTTATTTATTTTTTTGTCTCTGAGGAATAACCATTCTTCATTGTCCAATGTCCAGCATCTTCCAAACTGTTGTTTGGAACTGTTCCAAAATGCTTCATTTAAAAAAAAAAAAAAAATGTTTCATTTATTTTGTCTTTTTTTTTTTCTTTTTTTCTTTTTGGTGTGTCTTTGAGAGAGGAAATCTAGTCTCCATTACTTCTTACTGGAAGTAGAAGTCAAGATGTTTTCAAAAGATCTGACCCACAGAGGGATCTCAATAAGTAATAGCTGAAATTTACTCTGCGTCAAACTTTTATTCTCAGTCTTCTACATACAAGGACCTATGCTAGTTTCTTTAGGTACGTGGCATTTTCTCTCCATGACCCTCGCCCTACCACTTATTCCATCCATTTATATTTTATGGGAAGTTTTATGGGTATAGACCTCTCACCTTGATATGTCTTTGAGTAGAGCCTTAGGATTTAAATTTCATCCCTGCTGACGAAGACTGAGAAAATGAGTTACATGCATTATGACCATTTAATTCTGTGGCCCTTTTAGTTTTCAACCTTAATCTTCAGTTGTGAGCATGGAATTGCATCAGAAGTGAAAGGAATATGCTGAACTTCAAGATTAATCATTTTCTATTTTAAGTAATGGCATCTCCAAATTAACACAGACTGTTCAAAACACAATGTTAGTTTTCTCAGAATCTCTAGAGAATTTGTTTCCAGAGTCCACTTTCAGCAAATCTCTGCAGGCAGGGCTTTGTTGCTATTGCTATTCTTGTGTTTGAGAATATTCTGAGGGCTAAACTTGCCATCCTTTTCTCTCTTTTTGTTTTCTTCAATATACTTCTTACTCAGTCTTGGGGACAGCACAGTTTCTAGTATTTATTTTGAAGTCAGAAGCGTGGGTAGGATAATATCCCAGGGCCACTGCTGCTCCTCAGTGATAGAAGGAATGATTACCCGCTCAGGATCCCTCTACTTCTACATAAGTAGCATTTGTTCTTGTTGTCTCTGGTTGGAAAAAAAAAAAAAGAAAGAAAAAGAACAAATATGCTTTCTTCAGCAAGTGGACTGAAGAATGGATCAAAGATAGCTTCCTGGTACTGATTCTTGCAAAGAATGCTGGATGGCAAATTGCTGCTGTTGTGAGTTATCGGAATTAGTATTTAGAAAACTTTGAGAGTACTTACATGATCCTATTGAAGTACAGCTGTTACTGTCAAGTATTAGCTGGGATCTCTCTCTTTTTTTTTTTTTCTTTGAAATCCAGACTCTGAGAGTTTCTTTTATACTTTTTGCAAGTAATCATAAAGTATGGATTTCTGTCCCCATTCAGTTTGGAATGAGTAGGAGAAAGAGAAATTATGGTTTTTCTGATTTTCTCTCATCTCACAAATACAACGGTATTTTGCTCTAAGGGTACCACAGACAACTGCACTAGTCATTATTTTTTTCCTTTCAAAAAGTGACAGAAATTCAGTTCAAACTACACAGAAAGGGAAATTTATTGTCTTAGGTAATTGAAGAGTCCAAAGTTAAGAGCAGAAGCAGGAACTCAGGCATTTGTCATCAGAATTCACAAGATCTACAGTTCTTGATGATGTTTTCTCTTAGGTTGTTTTTACTCTCAGCCAGGTTTCTGTGTGATAGTAAAAAACAGCCCCCATACCTAAAGGTTTATATTGTCCTCAATGCCCTTAATCTCTGAAGGATCCAGATTTTTTTTTCCTAGTACCCAAACAATATTTGGGTCACATGTCCATCTCTAGAGCAGTCAGTGTAGCAAAGGGAATCAGGGAATAGGACTGTTGAAGTTTTCCTTCCACACTCATCCTGGAGGAGACACAGTGAAGCCAGCATCCTATAACAACTAGTACAGTTCCTCTCAAGAAGTACTGACTTCTATTACCAGAGGAGAAAGAAAAAAATGCTGGGCATACTTATGGAACAAATATCTATTCTTAATGCCCCAGGCATGCTTCTGTGACATGTCTTACTCTGCGTCACCTAAGCCCTAGTATACAGCTGGCATCCTCTTAGGTCCAAGGAATAGGACACCTTGAGGGTTAGAACATCCACAAGATGCTAGGCTTTCTGCTGTCTTATTTATTTCTGTTCCTTAGTAATCATCCAGAGCTCCAACTAGGCACCATTTGTTATCAGAAGCTAGGCTTTAATTTCTGTAGCACTGTGGTACAGAAACTGTCATTTGTTTCTCTCTATTCCTATCCACTTCCTTTCAATTTCTTATCTAGACGTTCTTCTATTTCTTGTAACTTGTTTTGCTGTTAAAATTTTAAGGACTTTTTTTTTTTTTAAGATTTATTTATTTGAAAAAGAGAGAGAGAGAGAGAAGGTACGAGTTGGGGAAGAGCAGAGGGAAAGAATCTTCAAGCAGACTCTAGACTGAGCAGAAACCTGATGGAGGCCTTAATCTCAGGACCCTGAGATCACGTCCTGGTGGCTCAGTGCATTACACATCTGCCTTCGGCTCAGGTCACGATCCTGGGGTCCTGGGTTCAAGCCCTGCATTGGGCTCCCTGCTCAGTGGGGAGTCTGCTTCTCATGTGTTCTCCCTCCCTCTCTCTCACTCTCTCAAATAAATAAAAGCTTAAAAAATATGAGGACACAAGAAGCAGAATTGATCTTGCTACTGAGAAAATTACTGTGAGGTTTATATTTATTAACTGCCCTTCAGAATTAGACTAAATTGTGGATACGAGTAAACTGGAGGCCACTGACCTAAGACAGGAAAGCAGTTCTATATTCTGATTTTCTATCTTTTCTTACACATTCTTTACAAATATTTTATTGATATTCTTGCAAAAGAAATCTTTCACCAGAATTAATAACTGCTTCTGTTAAACGCTTGATTTGAGAGTCGACTTGAGTGGTTGTGTCATTTTAGGCAATTTATTTAACCTCTCTGAACTTCATTCTACTCCTCTATAAAAATGAAAACAATAATGACTGCTTCTTAGACTTTTGAAGATTAAATGATGCAAAATATATCCTAGTAAACAGCACAAAGCTATGCCAAGTTCATGCTCATTAATTCAAGTTTCCTTCAGTTCTTCACCACTTCTTTCTTCTTTTTGCCTTCATATCTTTGCTCACATGTCTCATTTTCTGCGTGCCTATCCTGACAACCATATTTAAATTGCAGCATCTTCCTCCCCTGCTCCTGCATTCCCAACCCACTTTACTAAGCTTTACTTTATTCCCTTTTAATTTGATTATGACATGATTTAACACACTACATGATTACTTACGATTTATTGTCTATCTTCCTTACTGAAATGAAAACTCTATGAAGAAAGAAACTTTTGACTGTTTTATGCACTATTCTATCCCAAGTTTTAGCACATGGTAAACTCTTAATAAATACTTATTGAATTAATCAAGGTTGTATGTATGTATGTGTATATTTATTTATTTTTTATTTATGTATTTATTTATTTTTCAAGGTTGTACTTTACAAAATAAGTCCGAGAGACGTACATTAGCAACTTCACAGAACTCATTAAGAGATATGGTTGAAGAATTTTAATAAGAAAAGAATTAATTACTTTTTTTCTTTGATTGGGAGATCACACTAATGAGAGGGAATCCAAAGCTAACTTTGAAATAAAATTGGACAAAAATCAACCAAAGTGATTTCAAAATAGGGACATTTTTGCTAAATCTGGTAATTGGAATGGGGATCTGGAAAGTGAATTTGGTGACAAATACAAACTTTAATGCCAAGGGGTATGGGAAGCTTCCTAAAAAAATGTGGCTTTTTGTTTTGTTTTTACAAAAAGAAGATACGGAAAACCCAGAGTCAGTAACTTATATGTGTAAGGTAAAGTTAGTAACTTATATGTGAAGAGTAACTTATATGTGTACAGATTTCTGTACATAAATATGATTTGTAATCCTAATATTTATTTGTAAATAAATATTATTTGGCCCAGTAAGGGGATAGACCACCTGAGCATCAGAGGGAGCTGCTGAAGTGCTTATTTTTCACTCCAATTGAGAAGTGATAACAGCAATAGTGAAGAACCAGGAAGTGATTTGGAAGAAGAGAGAGCATTCAGAGGTCTAGAAATAGGTCTACATGTTTAACCTGCAACTTGTGTTGAGATGACAGTAATGATGACCATGACAAAATAATGAACAAACAAAACAACCACAAGAAAAAACTCTTCCCCCAAGCCCCAGAATTATTTTCGTGAAATTTACAAGTCTTTGTGCTCCACTAAGGTTTGTGAAAGACAGTTTTCAAGTCATATATGATGCACACTATTGTATGCTCTCCTTGCACACCTATCAATATTATCTGGGAAGATTATATGACTTTCCAAACTCTGAAAACGTACTTTTGAAAAGCATTTTAGATTCACTGCCACATTTTCCGAAACACTATCAAATAGATAATTACCATCCGTGATTAGTTATGAAAAGACAAAATGTAATTAAAAAATTCTTTCTAATATTCACAAGCATCTGTTTTAATTTAGCTTTTGTAGCCAAATTGTTCAGCATTTAACTCTAGGAGTTTTATCTATCATTACCAACTGATTTCATGGGTGCATGTAATACAGAAGCACGGATCTCTCTTTCTCTCTCTCTCTTTCTCTTTCTCTCTCTCAGTGTCTCTGTGTCTGTGTGTCTCTCCGTGTGTGCTTTTTTATAAAGAAATGACAATGAAAAAGACTGAAAAATAAATAGCAGGTAAGAAGTGGTTTAATGTAGTCATCATTAGGCTTTTTATTATATATATATTTTTTTTTCTAGTAAGCTTTGAGGGTCAGAAAGCAAGAAAAGAAAGTAGTGGGATTTTGGTCTTTCATGGATTAGTGATTTCAGCAATTTTATGGAGATAATACCAAGAAGATCACTTTTGTGAATCAGAGATGATATGTCAGAAAAGTAAATTCTATATGATGAATTTTACGTGGTATGTATTCTACAGCTTTTCTCCTCCCTTTTTAAACCCACATCTGACATATTTTGTAGAATAAGATACATACAACTCAAGTCTGAGCACTGCCCTGCAAGGAACTCCCTCTATTCAGAATAGCAGTACTGTCAAATGGCCATCACTGCAGCATTACGAGATGGTGGGGCCCAACTCTCTTGATTAGTACTCAGTGTGAGGAGCACTCACTTTGGTCTTTCAAATCAAACATTCCAAAAAAGATGTGAGTTCATTTAAAAAAAAAAAAACAGAGAATTTAGTGATATATAGTTATATAACTATATAACTATATATCTATATACCTAAATCTATATATATCTCACATATATAAATTAACAACAGTATTGCTAATTAGAAATCATTCTTTTGGTAAGAACAAAAATGCAAATGGGAAAGGATAACCTTGCCAGTAAGGACCGTAGAGACACGAGTTCCCTCTTTCTTTGTACAAATTTAATTTAAAAAGCACACTGCTTCTTTTTGGCTCCCAACCAGTGAGACAGGCAAAGTGGGACTTGCTTAAAATGCTGGTTTCTGTTATTCCTCTGTAGAAGAAGACATGAGATTGACATAATGTTTTCATATACAGCATCTTCTGAACTAGTGTTTAACTAGCACGTAAACGTTACATAGAACTGGTATAAAATTGATGAAATTTAATTCTAAGGCTGTTTAAAGTTTTGAAGTAATACTTCTAGGAAAACTTGATGTCTGCCCCATTCATAAACAACCAAATGAAAGAAAAAGGGGGACAATCAATAAGCATGATCGTCACTCATTAGGCTTTTATCCACACTTTGTGAAGACATTAATTAATTTAAATTAAAGCTTCTAGTTTTTATTACGTTGGTGCTTATCAGCAATGAATAATAAAATATTTAGATTTCATAAGTATATATAAATTGAAGATAATTTTGATTTTATATCAAAGATCTAGGCTCAAAGTGTTCAATTTTATACTCCTCAATTACTACCTTTTATTAGTGACACATTAAACATACAGTCTTTTTTCCCCCAATTTCCATGTTAGACACTCAAAATATAAAGCATGTAAAAAGTGTTTGCTTAATTAATATGCTTGTTTTTCTTCTATATTGCAGATGTTTTGTCTTTAGCCTAATACTTGGTAATTTTAGAGAGACGTGGGAGGAAAATTTAGCACGACATTCTTTCACCGAAAAGTAAAAAAAAAAAAAAAAAAAAATGGGTATCAATTGCATAAGATTGCATTTCATAGTTCTTTTTAAAGCCATTTGCATTGGCATTGGTAAGACGGTGTCTCCTGCTAGTTAGCTACAAAGCTCTATGAGGACACAGCGCCTTTAGATGAAATCAAGTTTACTTTTCTGACACTTCCTGAAGATTTGTGAATTTTGTATTATTAAAGTATGAATTTATACGACTAATACAGAAATACTCGAGAATGCTGAATTTTCTCTTTATCCCAATTCTACCAGAAAGCACAGGACAATCAGAGACTGCAGGATTACATAAGATGTGTTTTGGGGAATTTGTAGGAGACCACAAAACATCCACCATCAATAAAAATCCATTTTATAAGCAGTTCTTCTGACTGGATTATGGAGAAAATGTTTTTCTATTTGTCCCTAAGCTCGGGAAATACTGGATTAAATGGAAGATACATATTTCCCTATTCCTGGACTTCTTTTTTTTTTTCCTGGACTTCTTAGAGCCTTTAATATTCTGACGTGCATTGTGGATCTCCACGACAGGTATGCTCAGCTTTTCTCAAGTCAATATGGTCAAAGGACAGGTTTTGTTTATTTCTTCTTACACATCATCTACTGGAGTGATTATTCCAAAGAAAACACGTTGTAAAAGCTGCACGGTATGCTGATTAGCTCCAGCGATGAGACAGAGATTTAAAAGGCAAGGGTAACTACATTTTAATACTCAAGCATCTGATAGATCTGCTGCTCTTTGGAAGAACAAAAACATTATCTTTGTAGAAAATGATAAAAATCAGTGAGGGTCTGAGGGTGGCTGGCATTCAGATCGTGTTTGTGGGAACAGTTTGCAGATGTGCCTTTTAGCATCCGAGTGGTCACATTCCTCCAGTGAACTTGAATTATATATATATTAGCCACATGAAAAGAAACGCTTTCTTAGAAATTTTAGTCTACTTTGGAACTGCAGCTTATTCTGCTCCAAATATTCTCTCATTCACCACCATGCCTCCAGTTTGTTAAAATTGTAAATGTCACTTGCCCAGATTGAGTGGAAGTTAGTAAAGTAGATCTGATGCATTATTTATATTTCAACTTCACATCAGACTTTTGGCTGAAGAGCCCAAGGCTCTAAGAACTTCTCAGTAAAGTGAACCTAATAGAAGTTAGTCAGAGACTAGAGAAGTTAGGACAAGGGGAGTGAGGAATGAGAGATGTAGGAAAAGTCAGCATAAATACTGACAAATTAGTCAGAGCCCATTTATTAAAATGGCAGCATATCAAGTGACAGTAATGTACTAATTTGCCCAAAGTCAAACGACACAGGATTAGATGCGGCCTCTAATTGTACGTATAGTATCTATCCCTCCCCCAAGGGCAGGACAGGTCAACGACGGTTTCCTACAAAGGAGAACCCCGAGGGGTCATACGCCCTCCACCTGCCCCTACAACCGTAGACGACTGATTATGCATTTCTCACCACTATGTTGAAGCTTCTAAAATTGAAAAGTATTCGGCGTCTCACTCCTGATATCCCGATAATCACACGACTTCTCATAGTTTTCTGCGATTCCTAGGTTTTCTCCTCTTGCTTACTGCAGTCTGGGAAGAGTGGGGCTGATGTAGCCCAAACAGAACCAAAGCCCGGAACGATGGGAGAGCATAGAGAGAATAAAGAAGTGTTGGACTTTCCTCTCTGGTTAAAAATTGTGTCATTTCACAAAAAGAGCAGGACTGCCAACTAGCAGCTGAAGAAATCAGAGACACAGACTGGTGTATCTATAGAGCTGGGGCTCTGATGAGGACAGCCTCACTTCATGTCATATCTCTATCCTTTCCCAGCTGGGTGACCTTGGACGAGTCACATAAGGTGGGCAAGTGACGCTAAACCACGCTTCAGTGTTCTTTCCTGTAAAATAGGGATAATCATAGGATCTATGTTAAGGAATTGTTGGAAGAATATATTGGCCCGTTTTACATAACATGCTTGGTTGGAATAGTGCCTAGCATATAGTAATGCCTTAATAAATAATTATTGCCATTATTCTTATTAGCAAGGTTAGGAAGGAGGGCTTTGGAATCGTACAGGCCTGGGTTTCTTTCTTCTCTATCAATCTCTCCTCTGCACTGGCTCCTCCCTTTTAGTTTGATTTCTCCAGTGTGAAAATAAGCGTTTCATGAATCATGCTTCCAACTTAATCTTTCATGCTTCCAGCCATCCCATCTTTCTCCTTCTCTTCCTGCCACAGTTCATTAATGCCTGGCCTCCCTCATTCCTCCCAAATGCGATCTGTCCTCAAACCTCTGTCATTTGACTCTAACTGCTAGGGTTCCACTGAAACAGCTTTCACTAAACTCACCCACGGCCTCCCACTCGTCAGTGCAGTGACCCATGCCTAGTCTTGACGTCTTTGCCCTGGGTAAACTTACATGCCTTCTCCTTGTTGGGGAATCCTGCTCCTCTTCAGCCGCTTCAGTAGTTCTTCCCTCCGCGTGCCACTTAATTAGAGTCATTCCCCTAAGCCTCCACACCACTGGCATCTTAAAGCTCAATAGCTCAATCCATATACTTTGGGAATCTCTTTTACTCTATAAGTTATATCTTGCTAACTTGCAAATTTCTTCACTAGATGTAACCTATTTCTTGATTTTCAGCCACTAGTTACATTGACAGTTTCACGTGGATGCCCCATCAGCACCTCGAGCTCAGCATGTGTTTTCCCATTTCTTGATTCTCTGATTCATCCATTATAATACTGCCAGATTTAGTATTCATCCTTCAAACCATTCTTCAAACAGAACCTCCTTTATAGAGTCTTCTAAGAGCTCTGAGTAAAATTTTACCAGTACTTCAATCTTTGAGTCTCTTTCTTATAGTCATTTTTATCTATATATCAGTTTTAACCCACCACTAACTGTAAGCTGTTGAGAGCCCAACATACCACTATAATTATCAAAGTATTCAGAAATGACAGGGTGAACAAAAAATATGATATCTAATGAATAGGTTGCCAAATTGGATGACTGAATGTAAAGCAAGACATTACCTCTTGAAATGGTAAAGGAGATATAGTGATTACATGATTTGTACAAAACATACGACCATAGTACAATTGCAGATGTTGGAGCAGAAGATTCTAATGACTATGATGAGGACTGCTAAAATAAATATTTATATATACATTTTCATATATAATGTGTATACATATAATTAAATTTATAAATGTTAAAGTATATAATTGATTATACATATATGTAATTAAGTGTGTGCAATATATAAAATATATTTTGCGTGGTATTTCATATATGTCATCACCTGGGCTATTTTTGTGATGACTAGTACCAGAAGACAACAACCGAAGATAATTCATCCTAGAATAATATTATGTGCTCAAGGGCATTTGAGAAAAAAAAATAGTTTTAAATTGTTACATATGAATCAAAGAGCTAGGAAGGACTGAGAAAGTCATCTACTTTATACCTCTGCCTCAGGGTTTAAAGTTTTTACATTCTATTGAAATAATCGATTAATATTCAGAGAAAGAGAATGCCCATCGAGTTCCTGACAATGTGCCTCACAATGTCCCTAGATTTTTATTGTTTCAATATTTTCAGTGTAAAAAGCTCAGAATTATCAGAGACATTCACCAAAGCCATATTAGCTAATTAGATGAAATACCTGTTTTTTTCTTAAAAGAAAATACTACCTTCTAACATTTGAAGTTATATTTAATAAATTTTTATTGGCTATTTTCTGTTGGCTTAATCATGTATTATATTATTAGATACTTTTCACTTTTTAGATATCTGTTGAAAATATTGTGATGAGGGGTGCCTGGGTGGCTTAGCGGATGTGCGTCTGCCTTCGGCTCAGGGTGTGACCCGGGGTTCTGGGATCGAGTCCCGCATCGGGCTCCCTGCATGGAGCCTGCTTCTCCCTCTGCCTGTGTCTCTGCCTCTCTCTGTCTCTCTCATAAGTAAATGAAAAAAAATAAAATCTTTAAATAAAAAGAAAATATTGTGATGAATTTTATGTCCAAAATAGCCTGGGTTTTGGCATTTAAAGACTCTGTTGAATCATATAAACACATATATGTATCTTCATAAAAACTATTTTCTTCTTTTGTAGGGATACATTCAGAGATTATAAAAATGTCAGCAGTACATTTGGTTTTAAATATCTATTTTGCAGTTCACCATTAAATTACCGTCAAAATGCACTTTCTCTTTCTGAGGTTAAGCAGCAGCATTGTAGAAAATCGTAATGCCTTGCAATAATCAGTAATTCCTAAATTACTTTGTAATTGGCGCAGAGTACAGTTTCTAGAAAAGGTACATTTCCTGTCTGAGCCTCTCAGAGTGGTTCAAATGGTAAAGTCATCTAATGGTTGCCTCTAGGACATTGGTTGAATGGAATCAAAAGTCCTTCCTAGACCAAAGTTTCTGCAGATTATTTGACAACCAGGAACCTCTGCTATAATCAGTCTTCAGGTTAATGCCTTCTAGTTTCTGGAATAATAGAACTAAGTATTTGCCGAAGAATCAAATGCATTTTTAGACATGCTGAAGGAGAAAAAATGTGGATAACTATCTGCCTCTTTCACAATTACGAAAAGCAAAATTCTGCAATTCTATTCCAACCAAACTAAAAATGTCAAGTGGTATTTAACAACACGAAGGCACATTTTGGATGGGCTCTGTGAGAGGAGACTGGAAGGAACACTTGAGAATGCAATGCAGTAAAGTTGGGTGCTTCCTAAAATTGTTCTCTAATATCTGGATGAGAAGAAATCAGAAACCATTCGTGCATCTTTTAAGCAAAATAAATAAATAAATAATAAAAAAAAGAAAGAAAGAAAAAAGAAAAATGTGAAAAAAAGTCTTTCAGCTATAATAAGCTCCAAGCAAAAGTAGAGATGTAGCCTGAATTTTATGATAAATATTTTTGATTTTTCAACTTATGAAAAAGGATATGAAACAGGCTCAACCATATTTTATCCCCAAATTCTGTTAAAGTGTGACCTTTTACTTCTAGTCTTTCAACAGTTCTAGAATTACAAATTCAGGTCTTGATTTTTCTACATATTTCACATTTAAACACCTCTGGGATGGAGGTAAGAAAATAACCTTCTTTTTTTTGTTCTTGTAATGTTACAAGAACATTAATGATGTCTGAAGGCCTAGGTCTTTCTTCTTTCTAGCTCTCAAAAATGGAGATTAAAGTATAGAAATGTTCTTGTTACTGCAGCAACAATAATAAAAGAAGTAAGCAATGGAGTGGAGAGGAGAACCCTTTCAGTATGCAAATTGGTCTATTTATCATGACATTACTTTTCAGAATTCTTTGGTATAAACATGATAAAGAAATCCGAAAGTAAAACTTTTTATTTATTTATTTATTTATTTATTCATTCATTCATTCATTCATTCATTATTATTATTTTTTTAATAAGTAAAACATATTTATACCTTTTCACTTTTTATCCTTTCAGGAAAAAAAAGAAGTTTGAAAAAAATAAAGTTAGCAAACCCAGTAACGTTCTTACAGTGGTATTTACTATGAAGAAAAACGTTGAATTTAATAGCTTCCTCCACAAGTAATACCCCCTCCTCATTCCTGACCCATTTTGGGGATCTCTCTGTCCCTCTGGTTTATTTCCCACGTGGTTGTCAGAAGTTACAGTCCACTTAGGCAACCACGCCTCTGCCCAGAGACAACCCCTGCTACTTCTAGCAGGTGAAAGTCCCATCTGTCTACATAGCTATAGAGGCAGGAGGCCATCCTGGAGTAAAGACTTTATCAATGCTCTTCCTTTTCTGGATTATTTACTAATATCCCATCTATTTTCTTCTGAAGTAGACCTCTAAAACCTCCTGACTTCACCAGTGCTCTGTGCAAAGCCTTTTATGAACCTCAGGATGTCCTTTTAATTATTGAGAATTCACAGAACTGCATAGTATGAGTTCCCTGTTTTCCTTATTTAATTCAAATTATTACCTCTTTGTTTATTATTAGACTAAAGAGAGCCCAAGGACAATTAAACAAAAATACAAACAGATCCAAAGCAAAAAATAAAAAACCAAAGCCAAAAACCCTCTTAGGTCATTCTTACTCCTTTCTAAAAGCTGGATATTTCCCTCATAGTCCACTTTTATGCAATTGCGCCTTTGTTCCAATGAAATCTAAGAGTATCTCAAATAAAAGTTTACTTTTCTTTTGTGATCTTCACAAAAATCAGGCAATTGACTCATTCATTCAATAGAAATTTTACTGAGCACATATTAAGGTCTAGGTGATGGGATTTCATTAGTGAACCAAAGGGAAAAAAATCGCTGCCATTGTGGCATCAATAGATTTTTATCTTCCTGCTTCCATATCCCCATAGATTATATCTCTGTAAAGGATGATTCAACTTATGTTATTTCATTGCTCAAAAATATTTAATGGCTTTCAATGTTTACCAATGAAAAATAAAATCTAAGATCCCTACCATTTGTCCATACTCATGCCGTTCCCCAAAGAAGCCTTGCATATTATCACTCATGACACTCCACTCCAGACATTGTCCCCTCTCTCACCATCTCTACAGTGGGGCGATTATTACCAAGTTCAAGTACTTCATGATATCAGAATTAGACTTGTCCCATCTAGATATGGTCTTTCTCATTTGTGACAACCTAGAATTTTATTTCTCTTAAGAAATTTACAACATTAATTTCTATAATACAGCTACTCATATCCTTGCCTTCCTAAAGCATTGTAAACTTTTGATGGCAGCTAATAAGTGTTGTTCTGTCTTTCAATCATTCTTCATCATCTGGGCCTCTAATAGAGCATGAAATGTCAATGGTTCTCAAAAAATTGTGAACGAATCATTCCATTATTGCTATGTAATATTTGTATTATTCTTTTGCTTTTCTACTCTATGCCATATATGGATCTTAGAGAGGAATACACAAAAGCAATGGAATTAAATATCTAGCCCACTAAAAATTATGAAGCCTAATTTCCCTCATGAAAAAAACCCACATCCTAGGAAAAAATATTGGGATTAAAGGGAATGAAAATGAGCTTATTCATGTCTCAAAGATGCTTCCTGGAGCAATAGTGGAGGGGCTCGCCTGCTGTACACAGGAAAATAAATAAATGCTTGAGTGACTGAGACTTAGATTTAGTGGCAATTTATAAGATATATCACTTCACATTAGCCACGGCAAGTCTCAGGGGACCACATCTTTGGTTCCTTCTGGAACCAGGAGGCAGGCACATTTTATTATTATCCTTGCATTACCTTCATATTAAAGTGATGGGGATATTTTAAATAATAATTCTATTGTCAAATTAGGCCATTGGACATTTCAGAGTTGACAAGTGAAAATCGATTTTCAGGAATTATTTGGTGAGGCTGCTGCTCGACTTCAGTATAACTCAGTGTCCTAAAAGAGACACCTGCAGAGGTTACCGCAATTGCCTGATTTCCCTTCAGAAAATGGGAACTAAATTACTCACAAAGAGAATCTGAACTAATGATTTCTTCCATTTACTGTGTCCCAGTTAGGCGCTCAACCACTTGATTTCATTTTATACTTCATTTCAGCACATTCATTACTGTTCTAAGGAGGAGGCACCCGGAATCTTGGGTTGGTCTGTTAATTCTCTATGTGAATCCCTTCTGGGCTGGAGGTTCCACAACTGTAGTTGCAGAACATGGTATAAAGCTGCACGAAAATGAGGGTTCAGGAAATATCTTGCCAATGACATGAGGCTCTGTGCAGCTATGAGCAGTGCAAACATCTTAGCAATGCCAGTAAGCACCACCTTTGTGTTCAGCCTCTTTTGCCGCTATGAGTCAGTCAGTTTTTAAGTCATCTGGTAGTCGCTTCCTCATTTCACTCTTGTTTTGTATTTCAAAAGTAAGTAATCTAGGCTTTAGTTCTTACAGGTTCATTTTCTTAGGAAAACTCATTTGTTTCTCCAAGTATCCATTCATCCTCCCTATACGTATATGCCAAGTACCTACCATAGTCACTGCTTCTTAAATTAGGAACTATGGAGGATCAAAATATGTAATGCAGAACTATCTTTCTCCAGGAAAGTAAGACATAGTTGAAGATACAGATGAAATGGTTTTTACAGAGGTTCAAACAGTACATGTAGCCCTGGCAATTGCAACTACCTAGTTTTGTCGGTAAAATTTTGCCTTGGATGGATACTTTTAAAATACAGTGTCGTTGATTTCTTCAGCTTGAGAACAATTTCCTCTAAAATTTTTATAACCAGATCAGCCACCTCTTTGTTCGCAAAGAATCTTGATCTTAACTAATGCTTAATATGTTGAATATGAAAGTGCATTTCAGTATGGTATTATTAAAGATAATCTCCTCCATGTTCAAATGGAATGTTATTTATAGACTCTCTTTAAATGGCACTGCTCTCTCAGGTGCCCTACTCAGGGGCCCTAATAAGCTGCTACATAATCTTCAATGGGTCAGATCCTGCCCAGGGTCTCTGTGTGGGTGTGTCTGAAGATCCGCCTGCAGCTGAAGAGCGCTGTTGCCTTGCTGAGTGTCTTTCTGCCCTGAAGCTGAGTATCATGCTTGAGTTTCTCATTTAGCTAATTGACACTTAGGTCCTATGAATGAATTGTCCTCCCTTAGATAATAGAAGCAGCAGACTCTCCTCTTAGATCCTCTCTATTCAAGCATCATCTCTACCCTGAAAATTACATATAAAATAATTTTATCTTTTCTGTTGAAAATTGGAAATATGATCTGTCTAGCAATTATTTAGCCCTCCCCTCTGGTTAATTCTGCTATCCATTTTCACTGGAGTCTTAGAGGATTGTGGCATTCATTATCAGAAAGAGTGATGCTGATGTAGTTCTATATCTGGGGAGGCAAAGTTGTCAACTAAGACAATGCAGATGGCATTTGGACTTTATTATGACTATTTTAAGCCTCAGATTATAATATAAAGAACAAGATCATGTATTTTCTAATTATAAAGTCAGGTTCCAAGTCCTAACTATTCTTTAGCCTTAACTTCTCCTCTGTAAAGAAAGAATAATAATAGAATGCTTATGATAGTTCAATGAGGTAAGGCTATAAAGTGCTTGGCAAATGCAGTATATAGTAGGTGTCCCATAAATAGCAGCGATGATGATAACAGGGTATGTAGCTTTAAGTCAACACTCATATCATACATCCAAGTCCATGGCAGGCAGTTTTAATTAGTGCCACACCTCCTCATCTTTCATCTCCATTTTTATTTATTTTTTTAATTTTTTTTCATCTCCATTTTTAAAACTAGGGGTCAGAAAACACTTTCTATAGCTTTCATGGGACATGCTGTCTCTGTTGCAACCTGGAACTATGTTGTTGTAGCATGAAGGCAGCCATCAAGAATATGTAAATGAAAAAAAAAGAATATGTAAATGATGGATATGCCTATGTTCTAAAGACATTTTATTTAAAGAAAGAGTCAGCGGGTTGGATTTGGCAAGAGAGCTGTATATACTTTCCTGACTACTATGGACTGAATATTTGTGTAATCCATACACTCAAATGTTGAAGTCTAATCTCCATTGTAATAGTATTTGGAAGTGGGGCCTTTAGAAGGTGATTAAGTCATGAGGGTGGAGCTCTCATAAATGGAATTAGAGCCCTAGTAAAAGAGACCCCTTCTAACACTAAACACATAATCCACTAAACAAATAATTGCTATGCTGGGCTTCATTAAAATTAAAAACAAAGACAAGTCAAGAGAATTGAAAGGTAACTGTGAACTGGAAGAAAATATTTGGAAAAGACATATCTGATAAAGGAGTCTTACCCAAAATACACAGACAACTTTGAAAACGGACCAATATTTAAAAAAAAAAAAAGAACAATCCAATTAAAAAAGAAAAATGGGCCAAACACCTGAACAGAAAACTTACCAAAGAAGATATACTGATGTCAAATAAGAATAGGAAAAAAAAGGCCCCAAGTTTGGTACATCATCAAGGAAATTCAGATTCAGACAACAGTAAGATACCACTACCACCTACTAGAATGGCCAAAATCTGGAGCACTGACAACACCAAATGTTAGCCAGGATGTGGAGCAACGTCATACATTGCTGGTAGAAATGCAAAATGGTACAACCGTTATTTTGTAAGACGGTTTGGCAGCTTCATACAAAACTAAAAATACTCTTACCATATGATCCAACAATTGTGCCCCTTGGTAATCACCCAAAGGAGTTGAAAACTTATGTCCGCACAAAAACCTGCACATGGATGTTTATAGCAACTTTATTCCTAATTGCCAAAACTTGGAAGCAACAAAGATGTTCTTCAGGGGGTGAATGGATAAATAAACTGTGGTACATCCAAACAAGGGACTAGTATTCAGTGCTAAAAAGAGATGAGCTATTCGAGCCATGAAAAGGCCTGGAGGAAACTTAAAAACATATTACTAAGTGAGAGCAGCTAGCCTGAAATGCCATCTACTATATGACTGTAACTAACAGAATGCTGGAAAAGCAAAACTAAGGAGATGATATAAAGATCAGTGATTTTGCCAGGAGTAGAGGGAGGGTGGAGGAACGAGTTAGTAGAGAGTAGGGAATTTTTAGGGCATGGTAAACACCCTATATGATATTATAATAATGGCTATATGTCATTATACACATATCTAAACCCCCAGAATATAAAAACCCAGAGTGAACTCTAAGGTAAACCATGGAGTTTGGCTGATATGTTGTCATATAAGTTCATCCCTGGTAACAAATGTACCATTAACAGGGTTGGTTATGCACATGCTGGGTATGGGGCATATGGGAAATCTCTGTATCTTTCTCTTAATTTTGTTTGAAATGAATACTGCTCAAAAATAAGTGATTTGAATATATTTTAAAGAAGAGACCCAGGAGTGCTCTTTCTGCCCCGTAGAGCCACGTAGGGCATAGCAAAAAGGTAACCATTTGTGAACCACTGGTTCTCACCAGAATCAGAATCTGCTGGTGCCTTTATCTTGACCTTTCTGTCCTCCAAAACTGTGAGAAATAAGTGCCTGCTGTTCAAACAACCCCATCCATGGTATTTTTGTGATAGCAGCCCAAGTCGACTGCTAACCCTGTTCTAAATCATTGAGAGTTTTACACAAAAATTTTCCAATTCATGTATCTCCAACATAATGTTCCTGGATTTAGGAACTGGTAAAATGACAAATGCCTATCCATGAAAGAGTTTTAGTAAAGAAATGAGGGTATATAAGGGTTTCTTTCAAAAGACAAGTAAAGATTGAGTTAAAGAGATTTCCTTTATTCTAACTGTCCTTTCTTCTCTTTTGCATTAAAACATTTAACTGAAGACTCGATGGTGATAGATGATGTACGTTATTTTTTAATGACTTTATTTGATCGCATAAAAGCTGACTCTCTCCAAAAGCAACTGCATGGCCAACAGAGGTAGCGCAAAATCATTATTTTAATTTTTCAAAGAAAATACTTTATTATTAGAATGTAGAACTATATTTATAAGGTGACTAGCAAGGACTTTCAGTCCAACCCTTCACCTATGCTTGAATTGCTGCTCTAGCAAACCTCATAGATTCCCAATAAGCAAGAGGCCCTCTTTGAACACTTCTAATGTCACTACCACAATGTAAGCTCATTGTATTTTTACAGCTGTAACAGGAAATGTTCTTTTTTTTTTTTTACATAAAGTAAAAACAAATCTTTCTTCCTATAACTTCCAGAATGTAGAGGTTCCTTGCTTACCCTCTAGAATCACACAAAAACAATTAAAAGTCTTATCCATATAATACCTTTTGATATTTGAAGACAGTTCTCATCCACAAAGTAGAACAAAATCCAAAACCTCATGTCCACTTACCAAGATAAATTCTTTCTGTTCCTTCAATTTTTCTTTCAACCTCCAATATCTATTTTTTATCCTCATTAGTGGCTGAAGATTTTGTGTTGATATTTCATGGATAACATGTAAGGAGTCATATGAGAAATATCACAGGTTCTGATTATCACGTTACCAGCATTTGCATGTCTATAATCGTTATATTGAAATTTTAAACATTTCATTAAGATGATACATTAAGATTGTTATAAAAAAAGGAGGAATCTATCATGTCCTTAGATAGATGGCTTAATGTTGAAAACGTGCTCCCTATTTAATCATAAATCCATAAATTCCTGTGGGCTTTTGGCTGTTTTTGTCGAAGAACTATTCAAAACTTTTACATATATTTTACACAGAAGAATAAAAATCCAAAGGGAGCTAAGTGAAGTTGGTAAAACAACAACAACAAAAAAATGCAGAGTATAATTGTGTTACCACAGTTAAGGTTTGCTATAAAGCCATTTTAATAAAAAAGTGTGGCCGAAGTACAGGAAGAGATAATTATACTAATGGAAGAGAATCACTCACTTAGAAGAACGTAGCACCCCACCGATCAATAGGGAGAGAATAAATTGTTACATGACATTGGGGAATCTGCTTCACCATATGGAGAAAATTATTGTTGGATCCCTCACCTTATGCTATATACAAAGATCTTGCTGGATTAAATAACTAAATATGATATTAAAAATACGAAGCTAATAGAAAAAGATATAGCAGAGTGTATTTGTGATTTAAAAGTAAAAAATGAGAAATATAAGGATGGATTTAATGGTTTAGCCACGTCAAAATTAAGGACTTCTGTTCAGCAAAAGAAAATTTAAGCTAAATTAAGACACAATGACTGGCGGGGAGGATTATTTAAAATGCCTAAGACAAATAAGAGATTTCCAACAAAAGATAGTTTAGGCAAAATTAACAGAATAGAGAAATTATTAACGATGTCTAGGACAAAGAGATTAACATCAGTGATATACAAAGAATATCATTAAATCATCAATTAAAAACACTGAAATTAAAAACAGAGAAATAATCAACTGTTAAAAGAAATACTCCAAAGGGGAAATTTGAGTAGTTATTATATGTGAATAGATGCTCAAATTCACTGGTTATCAAATAAATTCAAATTAAAAAACAATGAGATATCACTTTATACCCATAAGATCAGCAAAAATCAGCAAAGTTGAATAACACTAAGTTTCAGCAAGGGGGAAGCTTAGTTGGGGCATGGAAACTTTTAAAACACTTTTATGAATTCAAAACCCCCAATAAGTCTACATGCATTATAAGAATCCATTCACGGGGCACCCAGGTGGCTCAGCGGTTGAGCATCTGCCTTTGGCGCAGGGCATGACCCCAGGGTCCTGGGATCGAGTCCCGCATCGTGCTCCCCGCATGGAGCCTGCTTCTCCCTCTGCCTGTGTCTCTGCCTCTCTCTCCGTGTGTCTCTCATGACTAAATAGATAAAATAAAAAATAAATAAATAAAAATACATTCACGTTCATGAATCTATAGTAAACACATTAGATTGGGTGACATAAGCCAGGAGAGGACAAGGGGACTGAGAATAAAAGTTGAAAGATAAAAGTAAAAGGCAAGGGGCTGTGCGGACCCATGACCATGTGCTATGAACTGAAGAACAGCATTATCTTGCTGTTGTGCACGAGGGTTCTAAAAATTGAATAGTAATAATAAAACCAAATGGAATTGAAGCACATTTGAATTAAACTTTAAATAGTTCGAGCATATTTCATCAGGTTTTTAAAAAGAAAGCACGTGCCAACACTTCGTGGGAAAAAGGTCTAAACTACTTCCTAACCAGCAAGAAACAGGTTTAGCCTGAATGCTGGAAAGATATTTCATAGGACCAGTTGTATTTAATTAAAAACAAGAGTAGCTTCAGAAAGAAAACGACTTCCGACTTCTTTTGGTTTTCTAATTCGCCTAGTCATCTGTGAGCCAACAGCAGGCAGGCGAAAAGGAGAGATTGCTGAGAAGAATATTCTAGCAAGAGATGGTGTCATGCACTCAAACCCACATTATGGGGAGGATGTGGTCCTGGATCTCAGGGAGTGAACTGCTTCTCTGGGGCTAGAAAGATGAGAAAGGATTTGAGGCAAAAAAGGGGCAAAAAAAAAAAAAGGAACAAGAAGGCTTGCTTCCAGGGTTCAAGACTTCTAAGGGGAAAGGATGCCTGTGAGGGAAAGAAAACGGTACAGTGAAAATAATGTCACCTTAGCTCCCACAGGTTGGGCTTTGAACCAAGGGGAAAAGAAACTCAGCCGGCAAAGGCCTGCGGTGGGCCCTGGGTCGGCCTGTGACCGGGAGTCACGGAAATCGAGGCACACGAGTGAGGAGTAAAAGGGTACTTGGGGGAAGTAGGGGGATTTCTGATGGAGGAGAGCAAACCCCGACAGTCTGTTGACGTAAACTTGAAACACATAACTTGTCCAGATTATCTGATTATACCTGAAAGCTACCAAATACCCTAAAATTCAAAAGTTTTTAATGCTAGGACGCGCCCGCTATTTTCATCTGCATAACATCTTAAATTCTCAAGTGACTACCATTGAACCCAGTGTTTTGTCTTGTTTTTTTTTGGTTTTTTTTTTTTTTTTTTTTTTGTGTGTGTGTGTGTGTGTGTGTGTGTTTTCTGTTAACTTTTCCTGGAACTTGACTTTGAAATTTTCAGATACATCAGTTTTCCTCGACGGGTGTTGTTCTCTGTTCCATCACTTCTCTCGCAGTGCTGGTGCAGCATCACCTTATCTGGAAAAAAAATACCATGTCTACACTCCTATAGGGGTGTGTGTGTGTGTGTGTGTGTGTGTATTGTAATATACACTTAGAGGCTTCTAAATTTTCCAAAATGAAATTAATGGATGTTTTCTGCAGTCCCATTCCCTTTTTTTAATTGCATGGCAGATTCCCTCCGTAAAACGCCTTTCCCTCGGCCAGAGTATTAGCCATTAAAAATGGGATATCGGTCGTCTCAATTATGTAAAAAGCTTATCTGATTCTAAGGGTCACTGAAGTTTCCAACCCTCTTCCGAAAATAAAGGATGTAGCTAGCGTAAATGATTCCTTTGCATTACTGGCTTTCAAATGACAATTAAATGGAGTGTAGGAGGGCGGCTATCTTCCTTAAGACTATTTCCTCTAGTGAGTAGTAAAATACATCAGCTTTTTATCATATAAAGGAGCAATTGACTTAGTGACAAATAGACACACTTGAAGAGAGCTGTTCTGAAGTAAGGCATATAAATCTCATTAAGAAAGGAAAAAACAAGATGAGGTATTTCCTCTATTGATATTTACAAGAAGGGATGAGATCTCTTAGGCAGAGCCGGCAGCCAACCTTCTTCCATTAAATCCAGCTCAGCATAGCACATAGAATCAATATTAAAACATATAAAAATAAATGTCGAAATCACTTAATGTTGCTTCTGAGTGAAAACAGCAGCCGGGGAGAAATTTCTTTCATCATCTTTACGTAATGATAGAACCATTTAACAGAAGGGGTGGGACGGATTGACTTCTCCTTCCTACAGTTTTACCTTGAATGCTATGTTATCCATACCTCGACCTTCACCCTGGGTTTTTACATTCTAGGTTTATCAGTGAAATCTAGATTACAAAGTGTTAGGAAGGAGAAAAAAAAAGAGAGAGAGAGAGAGAATTGGGAAAACTGAAACACTTCTTAGCATTCACAACCCTTCAAACCCGGTTTTATGGGACCCAGGAAGTCGCTAGTATCTCGTGTTTGTTCAAGACTTCTGATTTTCAAATTTTTATTTTTTTAAGATTTTATTTATTTATTCATGAGAGACAGAGAGAGAGAGAGAGGCAGAGACACAGGCAGAAGGAGAAGCAGGCTCCATGCAGGGAACCCAATGTGGGACTCGATCCCAGGTCTCCAGGATCAGGCCCTGGGCCAAAGTTGGCGTTAAACCACTGAGCCACCCGGGCTGCCCCTAAATGTTTTTGTGCTGATTGTTTCATCTTGTCATTAAAATAAACAAGTTGGACAAACATAACTTTCCTCATTCTGAAAAAAATAAAGTCAAGTTAATGCTGGAAAAATTAAATTCCAAAAGAGTTAAACATCTTTTTAATGACATAAGTCTATTAATAGCAGAGCTTTGAGAGTAAATTACTCTTTGGACTCCCAGTACCGTGCTCTTTCCAATTTCCTTCCTCACCTTACAAAATGAATGACAGTGTATAATTAGCCTTTTAAGGAGAGTCCTTCTTTCTAATGTCAGTTTTATAAGTTTCTTGATAATTGTTTAAGGTGGTTTATAACATGGTTTTCCTATGTATAAATGTGAAGCTCTTTCCTAATGAAAAATACAAGCAGTCCTGCATTTACTCATTGAGGAGATATATATGTCTTTACTGTTCTTGTTTTAATTAAAAAAATGATCTTTTGTTATGTTTCAAACCAATGCCAGTCTCCAGATAAAGAGAGAAATATGATGGTCTAGCAAGACCTTATCAATGACTTATGATATCTGCAACCTGAAAAAAATAGATGAAAAGTTCAAAGTCTATGCTTTTGATTTTGTATGTTTATTTGAGTGGGTTTATTAGTTTTTATGTGACTAACACCAAAGAAATGCATGTTCTGCCTTTAAAGAATTATTATCACCTTCAGAAAAAAATACCCAGGGAGCATTTAGTTCTTACACGATGGCATAATTTAATACAAACAAAAAGAAATAAATACAACTTCATTTTGGTATGAAAAATGAACAGTGTCTCTGAAGCTCTAACACATGGAAGGATTGAGTTCTATAAAGAACTATAATATGCTTCTCATGATTCACACAAGAGGAGGGAAAAAAAAAGAAACATTGAGACTGATCAAAGAAAATTATCTGAAGAAAACAGAATCAAAAGGTTGCACTGGGAGAATGGAAGCAAATTAGAAAGAGTTCATCATAAATATTATACCAAGAACATAATACTATTGGTTTTCTGGAAACTAATAAGAGTTTGTTGATTTGAAACAAGATGGATACTTTCACTATGTACTCCTGAAATATGCTCATATGACCCCAAAGTAACAAGACACTTGTTCAAAGCAACAGCATCTGGGATGGAGTCTGAGGCACTATGGAGGAAGACATAACGAAGGAACGGTTTGTCCTCTTATTATTACCATGGAGAGATGACATATTCACTGAATTACCATTTGTCTAATTTCATCATGAACAAACACCGAATGCAGTATTATTTCAATGTAAATTTATACAGGCTAACTATAGAGCGATGGTTTCTTTTAATTTGGTATTTTCATTTGACTTATCTAAACCTGGTTTCTCTGTGAGTAAAATACACAGGATAGTAACAGCAGGTCTTTGCATTGTTACAAGAATATATAATACAGCCTACCTGAAGCACTTAGCATAGGGCCTGCCGTGATATAAATATTAACAGGAGGATAGCTATTTATACTCTCAGACTCTTATCTCCGACTGCCACCCGGGTCCTCAAGTTTGTGTTCGTGTTTCCTGTCCTTGGACTAGGTTGCCCTCTTCATCCTACTGTGGCTGTTTTTATCCTTGGGAAGAAACTTTCTGCTTCAGCTTTAGCTCCATCTCATAGCATCGGACCAGATGGTTGCAACCTCACTTTAAAAGTTTCTGAAGAACAGCTCTTGTGCAAAATTTAGAAGAGACAATCGGTTGTGCTGATCATTTCTTCCTCCAGCATTTCAATGCGGTATCTCTGTTAGATCAGAACACTGTGAAGTCACACACACTTGGACCACATCACTTCTCCCTTCTCAGATAGTCACTAATTTTTAATATTAACCAAAGATTAATGTGAAAACAGTCATGAGAGTCCTGTTGACTGTTTAGTGTCCTACATTTATAGATACTACAGACACATGCAGAAATTCTTCTCAAAGTTCATGAAAGATCAGTCTCTCCTGATGAAATGTTTGCTCCCATTTTCAGACAAGCTTTATAGATGAGCCATCATGCAGTTCTTTTTGCCCTGAGTGCCAAGTAGCTCAGACTTTATATTTTTACCGAACCGCTATTTCTTTCCCCAGGAAGCATGTCTGTAGCTTCATTTTTGTCTTTCAGATCTTGTTAAGAAGCTTTGCTTTGATTGTATCTCAAAGGTTTTGTCTTGTTTTGTTTTTTTCATAGTCAGAGTATGACTCTGTGTACATGTGTATTCCCGTATGCAAATTTCATACATCTGTATTTTAGGACAAGGTAACGAGACCGAAGGTTGTATACCCCACCTATGGAGCTCAGCTTATAACTAGATCCACTGAATTAAAGAATTTTGGAACAGAAAATATCTTAGGGATTCTCCTAAACCTTCATTTGAGGGGTGACAAAGCTGTGTTCTTAAGAAGTTAAGGCCCTTGCCTAAGATCCCATAGTAAGGTGGCAGAGCTTAAATTTATGACTTTTTCTCATTTCATTAGCCACGTTACCTTGGTCTAGAAATATATACTATTACATGAGAATGCCGTAAAACATCTGGTGTTAATCTTTCATTGTTTATTTTGTTTTTGTTTTCTTTAGCCTGTATTCTCCAACACAACCTCATATCCAATGGGATTGAAAAATTCAGGGGTTTCAGGTTTTACCTCCTCCTTAAAAAAAGATGGCCTCGTAGATGAGGTCAGTAATGAGCATCCCATGATGCGTTATCTTCATCTGCTATTTCAAATTTGTTAATGGAGTTTACTTATTTCACCTCTAAAGTGCAGAGATGGTACTTATTATGGTTTAGATTGCAGTATAATTTGAACACATCAAGAAATGTATTTGACTCCTGGCACAGTGAATGATCAACATTTAACACAACAAATCCCTGTTAAGGGCATAAGAGGCTCTGCTGAGGATGTCTCTGAAGATCAATACTATTAAATCACACATTTTCCCATTGTTTGACTTCCCAAATCCCAGACAGAGGCCTTATTGATTTCACTTGACAACTTTTTTCCCCCCACTGTTTGTTTCTTGTGCTTTCTCTACCCATTGGATGTTGATCAAACAGCAACTTTTATCTTACTAGGTGGGAGATATTCAGCCTAGAGCTGCTTCTGTGGCTGTCACTCAACGAAGGCCCGCAGGCCTCCTGGGCAAATGTGCCAGCTATCAGCTCCTTCTTCCAAGAAAAAAATCCTGCCTTACTCAAAAGTGGCCACATAAATTGGCTCAGAACAGCATTCTTCCTGGAGAGAAGTCTAGAGACACATTTTCTCTGTCAATGGAACAATGCAGGCAAGGATATATCCCTTCCAAATTCTGTAATAAAAATTTCTTGGCATAGATATGGAGGAAATTGTGTGAAAATAACATCTATAACAACATGAGAATGTGAAATTTTAAACTCTGAGAATTTGAGAAAAATTCAGTGGTCATCTGGTTCACTGCTTGACTGAAACTTGGCAGAATGAAGAAAAGAAAGGAATATGCTTGGAGAATTAGTTGAAGGAAAAATGTAGAAATAGTCCTCTATTGAGATTACCTAATGTCTAAGAAGTACTAACCATGAAATCAAATGCCATTGACCTTCTAAAGATACAGCAGTAGTCCATATTCAGCGTAATACTGCAAAGGAAATACTTGAGACAGGATATTTTTATAATCTACAGTAAGGGTCAGTAAACTTTGTCCTTAAAGGGCCACATGGTAGATGTTTTCAGATCTGCAGACCAAAAATTCTCTGTTGCAGCTGCTCAGCTCTGCTGTTGCCACGTGACAATAGCCACAGACAATTCAAGATAAATGGGGGAGGCTGTGTTCCAATAAAACTTTACTTACAGAAACAGGCAGCAGAAGGAATCTGTCCCACAGGTTGTAGTTTACTGATTCCCGATCGACAGAAAATATACAGTTTGGGTTTAATTGACTAGAAAGACAAACAAACTGATAAAGAGGGGACTCTAATAGGATGGCCAACTATCCATTTTTACCAAGGACTGCCTTTTATTCTGAATGTACGCTCTGTCTTCTTTTATTGCATTAACACATTTTTTTAAATGAAATGATAGTAAGATCAAATGGCAAAATTGTGTTTTATGTGCACACACACGCACATATATATACTAAACAAACTAAACATTTT